>NW_003852445.1:7798685-7799953 GCF_000181295.1 Otolemur garnettii
TGGGCGCCTGTAGTCCCAGCTACTTGGGAGGCTGAGGCAAGAGAATCACTTAAGCCCAAGAGTTAGAGGTTGCTGTGAGCTGTAATGCCATGGCACTCTATCAAGGGCGACATAGTGAGACTCTGTCTCAAAAAAAAAAAAAGAAAAAAAATCAATCCTTCTTCCTCTGAATGTTAGAGGCAATTACTGGTGTGAGTCTCCATGTGAACAACGGCAAATCTAGGCCATGGATACCATTCTGGTAAAAAGGGAATGGGGCACAGCCAGGGAGCAGAGATTGTAGTTGTACAGGACCTAATTTTCTTTTCTTTTTCTTTCTTTTTTTTTTTGTAGTTAATGGCCAGGGCTGGGTTTGAACCCACCACCTCCAGTATATGGGGCCAGCACCCTACCCCTTTGAGCCACAGGCGCTGCCCAGATTTTATTTTCTATTTAGAAGAAATTATAGTGTCTTCAAGACTTATGAAAGGCAAGGAAGTCTTAAATAGATTCAGTCTAGTCAATGTGGCTAAACTTTCTCTCCATTGTGCTTACCTCACTCTTCTCCTTGGCTCTCTGCAAAATGCGTTCTTCAATGGTGCCTTTACAGATGAGCCGGTATACAGTAACCTGCTTTGTCTGCCCCAAACGGTGGGCTCTGTCCATTGCCTGCTGGTCCACAGTGGGGTTCCAGTCACTATCATAGAAAATCACCTGTACAGGCAAAATGAGAACATAGCAAGACTGAAGGACTCTTAGGGTAGACTAGAAATTCAGAGAACAACCAAGCCACTATCTATTTGCATCTCTGGTTGTCACTAGGGTCAGGCTTTTTTTTTTTTTTTTTTTTTGAGATAGAGTCTCATTATGTCGCCCTCGGTAGAGTGCTCAGGCATCATAGCTCACAGCAACCTCAAACTCCTGGCTTAAGTGATTCTCTTGCCTCAGCCTCCCAGTAGCTAGGACTACAGCCGCCTGCCACATGCCTGGCTATTTTTTTGTTGTTGTTGCAGTTGACCCCGGCTGGGTTCGAACCCAACAGCCTCAGTGTATGTGGCACTGGTGCTGAACCACTGTACTATGGGCGCCTAGCCAGGGTCAGATTTTCTTTTTGAGAGAGAGTCTCTATCACTCTGGGTAGAGTGCTCTGTCACTCTGGGTGTCACAGCTCACAGCAACCTCAAACTCTTTGGTTCAAGTAATGTTGCCTCAGCCTCCCAAGTAATAAGCGGCTGCCCAGATACCCAGCTAATTTATTTTTTGTTACTATTTTTTTTTTTTTTTTTTTT
>NW_003852445.1:7799973-7801217 GCF_000181295.1 Otolemur garnettii
ACAGGCTCATTTTGTTGCCCTCAATAGAGTGCCATGGTCATAGCTCACAGCAACCTCAAACTCTTGAGCTCAAGTGATTCTCTTGCCTCAGCCTCCCAAGTAGCAGGGACTATATACAGGTGCATGCCACAACACCTGGCTATTTTTTAGAGACGGGGTTTTGCTCTTGCTCAGGCTGGTCTCAAACCTGTGAGCTCAGGCTATCTACCTGCCTCAGCCTCCCAGAGTGCTAGGATTACAGGCATGAGCACCTGGCCATTTGTTCCTATTACTGGGGTTTCACCCTTGCTCAGGCTGGTATTGAACTCCTCAGCTTAGGTGATCCACTAATTTCAACCTTCTAGAGCACTAGGATTATAGGCATGAGCCACCATACCCTACCTATATTTCTTTTTAACATCTGAGATGAGGGCTGGTGAGGTAGCTCATGCCTCTAATCCTAGCATTCTGGGAGGCCAAGGCAGGTGGATGGCTTGAGCTTACAGATTCAAGACCAGCCTAAGCCAGAGTGAGACCCTACCTCTAAAAATAGCCAGGCACTGTGGTGGGCACCTATAGTTCCAGCTACTTGGGAGGCTGAGGCAAGAGAATCACTTAAGCCCAGGAGTTTCAGGTTGCTGTGAGCTGTGACACCACACTGCTCTACCGAGGGTGACAAAGTGAAACTCTGTCTCAAAAAAAAGACAAAAAAATTATAAGATCAGAAGATACATCTACTCTTTTTTTTTTGAGAGGAAGTCTCACTTTGTTGCCCTTGGTTGAGTATTGGGCCATTATAGCTCACATCAACCTCAAACTTCTGGGCTTAAGTTTTTTCTGAGCAAAAAAATTGAGGCAAACTCCACTTGTCTCAGTTCTTTCTTTTTTTTTTTTCTTTTCTATTTTTTAGTAGAGACAGGCTCTCATGCTTGCTCAGACTGTCTCCAACTCCTGAGCTGAAGCAATACACCTGCCTCAGCATCCCAGAGTGCTAGGATTATAGGCGTGAGCCCCAAGCTTGGCCTACATCTACTCATAAAACCAACCATTCTTTCACATTCCTTTAGCAAAAGTGACATGCTCCTGGGTTTTTCAATTTTCTTTTTTTTTCCCCAGAGACACAGTCTCACCCCATCACCCTTGGTAGAGTACTGTGACATCACAACTCACAGCAACCTCCAGCTCTTGGGCTTAGGCGATTCTCTTGCCTCAGCCTCCCAAGTAGCTAGGACTACAGGTGCCCACCATAATGCCCAGCTATTTTT
>NW_003852445.1:7801859-7803237 GCF_000181295.1 Otolemur garnettii
AAAAAAAAAAAAGGAGGAGCAGTAATATTAATAGTTAATTATTATTAATGTTGACAATTAGTACAATCATTGCTCTAAGTGCATAACTAATATAAACCCCACAATTACCATGATTTAGGTACTATCCAAGACTGCCCCCTCCCATTTTATAGTTGAGGAGACTGAGGCAAAGAGAAATTAGAGAATTTACTGAAGATCATATAGCCTATGGTGGTAAGCCTAGGATGTGAGAGATGGGAGAAAGCCTTCTCTTTAAGGCTGGAGACACCCTGACACCTTGGGAGGTCAAGGTGAGAGGATTACTTGAGCTCAGGAGTTTAGACTACCTGAGCAAGAGCCAGACACAGTCTATATTAAAAATAGAAAAACTGGGTGGCACCTGTGGGTCACAGGAGTAGAGCACCAGTTCCATATGCTAGAGGTGGCGTAATGTTGCCTCAGCCTCCCAAGTAGCTGGGACTACAGGCGCCCGCCACAACGCCCGGCCATTTTTTATTTGCAGCCATCGTTGTTTGGCGGGCCCGGGCTAGGGATTTGAACCCACCACCTTAGGTGTATGTGGCTGGCGCCTTAGCCGCTTGAGCCACAGGCGCCGAGCCAATGCCCAGCTATTTTTTGTTACAGTTTGGCTGGGGCCAGGTTTGAACCCGCTACCCTTGGTATATGGGGCCCAGCGCCCTACTCACTGAGCCACAGGTGCCGCCCTCTTTTTTCTTCTTTATTGAGACAGTGTCTCAATTTGTCACCTTCTGTGCAGTGCCATGCTATCACAGCTCATAGCAACCTTAAACTCTTGGATTCAAGCCATCCCTTTGCCTCAGCCTCCCAAGTACCTGGGACTACAGGCATTCACCACATTGCCTGGCTATTTCTTAGAGATGGGGTTTCGGTCTTGTTCAGGCTGGTCTTGAACCTATGAACTCAGACAATCCACTTTCCTTGGCCTCCCAAGTCCTAGGATTACGGGTATGAGCCACTGTACCCTACCAGTTTTTCAAATTTTATTTAAAAAGAGAGCGCACTAGGCTGGGCATGGTGGCTCATGCCCATAATCTTAGCACTCTGCAAGGTTGACGTGGGCGGACAACTTGAGCAAAAGCGAGATCCCATCCCTACTAAAAACAGAAAAACTGAAGCAAAAGGATCTTTTGAGCTCAAGAGTTTGAGGTTGCTGTGAGTGATGATGTCACTGCACTCTACCCAGAGTGTCAGCTTGAGACTCTGTCTCAAAAAAAAAAAGAAAAGAAAAGAGAGAGAGCACGGCCAGGCATCATAGCTTCATGCCTGCAATACCAGTATTTTAGGAGACTGAAGAGAAAAGTCAACTTTTAGCCAGAAGTTATGAGACATTCCTGGGCAACATAGAGAGAACCTGTCT
>NW_003852445.1:7803493-7804754 GCF_000181295.1 Otolemur garnettii
CCTATAGTCTCAGCTACTCAAGAGGCTGAGGCTAGAGGATCACTTGAGCTGAGGAGTTTGAGGGTGCTGTGAGTTAGGCTGACGGCAGGATCCTAGGGGCAACAAAGTAAGACTCTGTCTCAAAAAAAAAAAAAAGAAAAGAAAAGAAAAGAAAAAAAAGACTGCTGCTATCTTGGAAAGAAACAAACATGGCTTTCCTGACATTCTCAGTCTCCCATTAATAAGGTCTTTTCCTGTCCCACAAATTCAAGGATGGGATGGAATGTCGAATGGGTTCCCTGGAAACTACTATTAGTTTGGTGAATAACAAACAAACAACAAAATGTACCACCACCAAGTGGTCCTAAAACCAAGATTGTCTTGAATCCTTGAGGCTGTCCAACATAGACTTCCTGAAAGAATCTCAACTAAAAATGGCCCTAATCTCCCATGTGTACTCCTCAATATCCAACCCAAAGTCACCAAATTCAGCCAGTGCTTCTTCAGAAATAAACCTGTCCTTTCTATAGTCCCACTGTCACCATTCTGGACCAGTGCCACATTACCTATGTTTGGATCACTAGTGCTCTGTTAAATCAGCAGGCTTCCTAGATCTCAGTCTAACTTGGGTACCACTGGAGACCAATCCATCTCCATGCTGGTTATGGAGCCATGGTTACCAAGGTTACCGATGGTTACCAAGTCCAAATTCCCCCTACATAATCAAAGCCTGCTAGACACAGCCAACTTCATTTATTACTCTTTTCTCATATAAACACATCCCTTCTCTTTAGGGAGATGGGTTTCCTCAGTGTTCCTCTCTTACATTAGATTTGTTTGTACCTCTTTTTGCTCAAGTTGTTTCTCTGAACATCTCTCAACTTTTCTTTAGCGGTCCTTTTAGATTCATTTCAAGCTTCCAGTAAGGCCTCTCTCATTTCTCTTGCCTATAATAATGTCTCCTTTTCTTATCCTTATTTCTTTTTCTTGAGACAGAGTCTTACTTTGTCGCCTTCGGTAGAGTGCTATGGCATAACAGCTCACAGCAACCTCAAGCGATTCTCTTGTCTCAGCCTCCTAAGTAGCTGGGACTACAGGTGCCCATCACAACACCTGGCTATTTTTTAGAGATGGGGTCTCACACTTACTCAGGCTGGTCTCGAACCTGTGAGCTCAGGGAATCCACCTATCTTGGCTTCCCAGAGTGCTAGGATTACAGGTGTGAGCCACTACACCTGGCCCCTTATCCTTATTTCTTATTCCCCCAATTTTTTTTTTTTTT
>NW_003852445.1:7805270-7810098 GCF_000181295.1 Otolemur garnettii
GCGGGTCCGGGCTGGGGATTCAAACCCGCCACCTTAGGTGTACGTGGCTGGCGCCTTAGCCGGTTGAGCTATAGGCGCCGAGCCCAAATTCTTATTAGAAACAGTAATGGCTAAAATTATGTTGAGCACTTCTATGTGTCTGGGACTAGTGTGCATACATATCTTACTGGATTCTCACAAAAACCCTATGTATCTATCTTCCATCTTACAAATAAGGAAGAGACTGGCCTGAGATCACAGTGAGTGGCTAGGCTGGGGATTGACCAAATAGTCTCCTCCACAACCTACCCTAACAGGAATACTTTGCAATGCATACCTACCTTTGTCCAAGTCCCCACTTAATATCTTCTATGGGTGTCTAGCTATTTCATGTGTACTATTTTAAAGAACCCTCTTTACTGAAACTATTTTCCTATGACACTTTTCCTGTTGCTTAACACTATTTCTAAGAAATTTGTTTTCTAATTCAAAGATGGAGGCTCGGGTGAGGTGGCGCCTGAGGTGGTGGGTTCAAATCCAGCCAGGGCCCGCCAAAGTAACAATGACGTCTGCAACCAAGGAATAGCCAGGCATTGTGGTGGGCGACTGTGATCCCAGTTACTTGGGAGGCTGAGGCAGGAGACTTACTTGAGCCCAGGAGTTGGAGGTTGCTGTGAGCTGTGATGCCACAGCACTCTACCCAGGGGGACAGCTTGAGGCTCTGTCTCAAAAAACAAACAAACAAAAAAGATGGAGGCAATTTTGCTATCCTCTGTATAATTCAGACCTTGGGTAAAGATAGACAAAAGACCAGCATATTCTTTTCTTTCTTTTTCTTTTTTTTTGAGATAGAGCCTCATTATGTGACCCTCAGTAACCTCAACTCAGCTCATAGCAACCTCAAACTCTTGGGCTTAAGTCATTCTCCTGTCTCAGCCTCCCAAGTAACGGGGACTACAGGCACCCACCATAATGCCTGGCTGTTTTTTTTGTTGCAGTTGTCACCGTTGTTTAGCAGGCATTGGCTAGGTTCAAAACTGCCAGCCTAAGTGTATGTGGCCTGCACCCTAACCAATGAGCCACAGGTGCCAAGCCAAAAGGCCAGCATTTTCTTTCTTTCTTTTTTTTTTAGAGACAGAGTCTCACTTTTTCACCCTTGGTAGCGTGCCATAGTGTCACAGCTCACAGCAACCGCTAGCTCTTGGGCTTAGCTGATTTTCTTGCCTCATCTCCCCAGTAGCTGGGACTATAGGCGCCCGATGCAACACAAGGCTAATTTTTTGGTTGGAGTTGTCATTGTTGTTTGGCAGGCCCAGACTGGGTTTAAACCTGCCAGTTCTGGTGTATGTGGCTGTCATCCTAGCTGCTGAGCTATAGGCACCGAGCCAGTCCTATAATTTTTATCATAGGTTAGAATCCTTGGGGAGAAAACCGCAAACTGCTGGCCAAAGAAAAAGCCATTGTGAAAGTTTATTGTTAACCCATGGTGTTCTACAGATCTAAGATCTGGAAGTATAAGATGCCTGTTACTTGTAAAGGAAATAGCAAACCTGATCATAGGACATTTTGGAGTTTCAAATAGCACATGTAAAATTCTAGAAAACCAAAACAAAATTCTACAAAAACAAAAACAAAGAAAAAAATGCTTAGGGAGAATTAATTAAAAGAAGACCTCCAGTGGGACTAGGGGGTAACATTACTTGTCGAAAATATCTAAAATAACTACTTATGTGGAAATTGGGGGCTTATGTCATAGTCAAAAGACAGTAACTTGAGAGGTCCAAGCCTGAGCCTATAGCTCAACATGAATTCATATTAAGAAGGCCTACATCATGAATCATTTCATAGCTATTGCCTTAATATTTACATTTTTTCCTAAAAGTGTCAGTGGCAATCAAACCTGATTCAACTCTCATTCTTTTGAGCTCACAAACAAAAAAGAAAATTAAAGCATAAGGAGATAGCTTTACAACTTAACTTCAACATACCCCAAATTTACTCTCTCTCTCTCCAAACAATAGAAAATGAGCTAGAGTTAGTAGCAGGAGCCAACAGTCCTAGGTACACAGGAGGCTGAGGCAGGAGGACTGCTTGAGCCTGGGGAGTTTGCGGTTGTTGTGAACTAGATCATGCCACAGCATTCTAGCCCAGGTGACAGAGTAAGACCATTTCTAAACAAACAAACCTAACGAAAAAGAAACTAAAACAAAAACCCCTCAAATTTAATGGCTATTTATCATTTAAGTGGACTAAAAGAGGTGAAGAATTTGGGAGGAAAAATGAATAAAGCAGGATTCTCTTCAGAAGAATAATTACACAGGAAAAAAAAAAAGAAATACACATAAACCAATAAAGTGAGAACTAAAGGGTAAGATTTTTTTACAAGGGTAAAAAAATCTAAAAAACAAGACACATGCATGGTTATCATCCTATTTGACAACCAAACACTGAATCCACAACATGACTTAGGAGGAGGGCTCAGGGAGACAATGCTCCACAGTGGGACAGAGATGATATCTGTATTTAGCAATCAGGTCTACGAGCTCAGTGAGACATCCTAGGAAAAAATAAGTAACAATCAAAGGACTAGAACAAATGACTTAACTATGAAAGATTAAAGCAAGTAAATCCACAAAGCAGGGCCCAGCAATGACTAAAGGGAAATAAATGTAGTAAGAGTCAGCATCTTCATGCACCTGCAAACATTAAGCTGACAGGCATGGGGTGGGTGGGAGGTGAGAGGGGAGACAGGGGTAATGGGGGCTGGCTATATAGGTAAATGAGGAGGAGTTTCAGGAACAAGTGAATGAAATGGAAAATAGGAAAATTTCTAGAGGAACACTGGAAAAAGTTGGACCAAAATTTGAAGGATGGAGCCTTTTTCTCCCAAGAGAATGGGTGGAAGTTCAGTCCATTTGTGGTGGGGGATGGGGCTAAAAGCTGTCCTATAGGACAAAGGACTTTTCTTGCTGCTACTGAGGGACAAAAGAGCCTCATTTTCTCTACATGTAACCATATAAAACAGGTTTGACATATAAACAAACATATGAGGCAGTCTATTCTAGGAAGAATACATAAAAATCAACACGTACTGTAAGGGGCAGCTGCCATTCATCATTTGCTAAAGTCATGCTTTTTTATTTATTATTTTTTATTTATTTTCTTTTTGAGACAGTCTAAAGCTGTCACCCTGGGTAGAGTACTGTGGTGTCACAGTTCACAGTAACCTCAAACTCTCGGGCTTAAGCGATTCTCTTGCTTCAGCCTCCCAAGTAGCTGAGACTATAGGCACCCACCACAAGGAACAACTATTTTTTGGTTGTAGTTGCCATTACAACTACAGCAAAAGTAGTTTGGGCAGGCCTGGGCTGGATTTGAACCTATCATCTCAGGTGTACTTGGCAGGCGCTCTAGCCACTGAGCTATAGGTGCCCAGCCTATTTTTATTTTTTTAATTTTTATTTATTTTTTTCAGACAGAAGTCTCACTCAGTGGCTCTTGGTAGAGTGCCATGAGATCATGGCTCACAGCAACCTCAAACTCTTGAGCTCAAGCAAGTCTCTTGCCTCAGCTTCCTGAGTAGAGGCAGTACAGGTGCCCGCCACAACACCCCAGCTATTTTTAAAGACTGGGTCTTGTTCTTGCTCAGGGTAATCTTGAACTAAAGTCATGTTTTTACTTTTTTTGTTGTTGTTGTTTTTTAGAGACACAGTCTCACTTTGTCACCCTTGGTAGAGTGCCGTGATGTCACAGCTCACAGCAACCTCCAGCCCTTGGGCTTAAGTGATTCTCTTGCCTCAGGCTCCTGAGTACCTGGGACTACAGGTGCCTGTCACAACGCCTGGCTATTTTTGTTGTTGTTGCAGTTTGACCGGGGCTGGGTTCGAACTGGCCATCCTTGGTATATGAGGCCCATGCCATACTCACTGAGCTTCAGGTGCTACCCAAGACATGTTTTTACTAACAGAGTGGGCCACTGTTAACAGATTTCATGTTTACTTGGGCCAGGCATGGAGGATCATGCCTATAATCCTAGCACTCTGGAAACCCAGGCAGGCAGATCACGTGACCTCATGAGTTCAAGCCCAGCCAGCTCCAAAGACAGCAAGGCACTGTGGTGGGTGCCTATAGTCCCAGCTACTAGGGAGGCTGAAGCAAGAGGATCACTTGTTTATGTGTTTACATATGCATTCTCTCTCTCTCTTTTTTTTTCTTTTTTTTTGCAGTTTTTGGTCGGAGCCAGGTTTGAACCCACCACCTCTGGGATATGGGGCCTGCGCACTACTCCTTTGAGCCACAGGCACTGCCCTGACATATGCATTCTCAATCACAAGACATTTTTATATTGACTAACTTCTTCCTTGTCTATAAATGGTTCTGGGAATCTCCCAAAGCTAAATAAATCTCAGAGCAAAGGAAAAATGCCAGATCAGCAGCTAAACCTGTTTCTCTAACATCACACAGATACACACACATGCATGCAGCATAATGAATTTACACAATGCATAACTATGGAATTAATTTCAATCTTACTATCTTGTTTTTGTAAGGAATACTCTAGGAGCTTCTAATTTACAAGTGATATTCAAGCCCTCCCCTCTAAATTAAAATGTAAATTATTTTGGAATTCAGAGCTTCTCTCTAGAAAAAAGAATTCCTAGTTCTATTCCTCTAGCTATGGGTTAGAGGCCTAGGCCTACTTTGGGGCTTTGTGGCTGGCAGGAACTCCTTACCTCCAAAGAGTAAACTATATGAACCTCTTAAACATGATTCTGATATCTCTCTTCAAATCTGCTTATTTTTTTGAGCATTAAAAGGAGCAACAAGAGGAACTATGCTTTTTTTTTTT
>NW_003852445.1:7811146-7814559 GCF_000181295.1 Otolemur garnettii
TGGCAGGTTTGAGCCTGGCCCAGGCCTGCTAGACAATGACAACTGCAACCAAAAAACAGCCTGGCGTTGAGATGGGTGCCTATAGTCCCAGCTACTTGAGGGGCTGAGTCAAGAGAATCACTTAAGCCCAAGAGTTTGAGGATGCTGTGAGCTGTCAAGCCATAGCACTCTACTGAGGGTGACATAGGGAGACTCTGTCTCAAATAATAAAAATAAAATTTATCCAAGTGTTAGGGCAGGTGCCTGTAGTCCCAGCTACCTAGGGGCTGGGCGAGGTGGCTCACACCTGTAATCCTAACACTCTGTGAGGCTGAGATGGGTGGAAGGCCCTGACCCCACAGGTTCAAGACTAGTCTGAGCAAGAGTGAGACCCTGTCTCTAAAAATAGCTGGGTATTGTGGCAGGCGCCTGTAGTCCCAGCTACTTGGGAGGCTGAGGCAAAAGAATTGCTTGAACCCATTTCAGGTTGCAGAGAGATAGGACGCCACAGTACTCTACTGGGGGTGACAAAGTGAGACTGTCAACAAAAAAAAGAAAAAGAAAAAGGCTGGGCACGGTGACTCATGCCTGTAACCTGTAATCCTAGGATTCTGTGAAGCAGAGGTGTGTGGATTTCCCTGACCTGACAGGTTCGAGATCAGCCTAAGCCAGAGCAAGATTCTTGCCTCTAAAAATTGCCAGGCATGTGGTGGACGCCTGCAGTCCTAGCTACTCAGGAGGCTAAGGCAAGAGAGTCAGTCACTCGAGCCCAAAGGTTGCTGTGAGCTAGGATAACACAGCACTTCACCAAGGGTGACAAAGTGAGACTCTGTCTCAAAAAAAAAAACCCAAAACAAACAAACAAAAAAACCAAAAACGAAACTAGCTACTTGGGAGGCTGAGGCAGGAAGACGTTTGTGCCCAGACACATGAGGTTGTTGTGAGCAAAGCTTAGGCCATGGCACTCTAGCCCGGCTAACAGAGTGAGACTCTGTCTCAAAAATCAATAAACCCAAAATACAATAAATAAAAAAGAATAAGACGGAATACGTTATTCCTCTGTTCAAATCCTTCCAGTTTTCTCCTCATTTCAAAGTCCTTACCATGGCCTACTAAGCCGTACACAACCTCTTTTTGTAATACCTATCTCATACTACTCTCCCCCTCATTGATTCTTTTCCAGTTACTCTGGGTTCCTAGCTGTTGCTTGACTACGCCAAGCATGTTCTCACCTGGGGCTTTGCACTTATCTCCTCTGTCTGGAATGCTCTTCTATCTGCCAGATATATGCTTGGCTTACTTCCTAACTTTCTTCAAATGTTGGCTCAAATGTCACCATATTATAGAAGCTTTACCAATTAACACCTAGAACAGCACCCCCTACTTTTTAAATTTTTTTCAGTAGAAAACAAGAAGCTTATTACTTATTTATGGCATTTTTAAAAAATTTCCTTGCTTATATTTAATTTTTATTTCTTTGCTTTTTTTTGTTTGTTTTGTTGAGACACAGTCGTCCCACCCTATGCCCTGAGCAGAGTACTATGGTGTCATAGCTCACTGTAACTTGAGACTTGGGCTGCGGGCATCCTGCTGCCTCAGCCTCCAGAAGCTGCTGGGATTATAGGTGCTCACCAAGGCGCCTGGCTGGGTTTTTCCATTTATTTAGCAGTCGTAGTCTCACTCTCCCTCAGGCAAGTCTTGAACTCCTGAGCTCAAACAATTCTCTCTCCTCAGCCTCCTACAGTGCTGGGATTATAGGTGTGAGCCTTCACATCTGGCTTTTTTGGTATCTTTTAAAATTTCAAATTAATACGAGGGTACAAACCAACAGTTTATGTAATTTATATGACAGGTAAAATTCAGAGTTGTAGTTGTATCCTACACCCAGGAGTGTGCATCCATGCATTGCACCCACTGGGTGGGAAGCTTCAAACCCCCTCCATCCTTCTTGAATTTATTTATTTATTTTTATTCTTTCTTTATTTTTATTTTTTTGAGACAGAGTCTCACTTTGTCACCCTTTGTCATGATGGAGTGCCGTAGCACCCTAGCTTATAGCAACCTCAAACTCTTGGGCTTAAGCAATTCTCTTGCCTCAGCCTTCCGAGTAGCTGGACTACAGATACCCACCACAATGCCAACAATTTTTAGAGATGGGGCCTCGCTCTTGCTCAGGCTGATCTTGAACCTGTAAGCTCAAGCAATCCACCCACCTCAGCCTCCCAAGTGCTAGCATTACAGGCATGAGCCACCACACCTGGCCCTAAATTTATTTATTTTTTTTGAGACAGTCTCATTATTTCATCCTCAGTAGAGTACAGTGGTGTCACAGCTCACAGCAACCTCAAACTCTTGGGCTTAAGCGATTCTCTTGCCTCAGAGCAAGTAGCTAGGACTATAGCACCTGCCACAATGCTCAACTATTTTTTGGTTTCAGTTGTCATTGTTGTTTAGCAGGCCCAGGCCAGGCTCGCAACTGCCAGCTTTGGTGCATGTGGCCTACGCTCTACTCACTGAGCTATGGGTGCCAAGCCATATTTTTTTGTTTTTTGAAACAGAAGTCTCACTCAGTTGCCCTGGGGTTAAGTGCCATGGTATCATAGCTCATGGAGCCTCAAACTCTTTGGGCTCAAGTGATTCTCTTGCCTCAGCCTCCTGAGTAGTTAGGACTACAGGTGTCCATCACAAGGCCCTGCTATTTTTAGAGACAGGGTCTCGTTGTGTGGCTCAGGCTGGTCTCAAACTCCTGAACTCAAGTAATCCACCTGCCTCAGCCTCCCAGAATGCTAGGATTGCAAGCATGAGCCACAGAGCTTGATCTCCTTCTTTAATTTAATCAAGCTTTTCTCTCAATTTCAAATTGGAGAGCACTCCACCCCGATTAATCTATCACTTCTTACCTTCTATGTTGTTCTTCATTGTATTCATTTTATTATTATTGTTGAGACAGACTCTTACTATGTTGCCATCGGTAGAGTGCCATGGCGTTGCAGCTTACAGCAACCTCAAATTCTTGGGCTTAAGTGATTCTTTTGCCTCAGCCTCCCTAGTAGCTGGGACTACAGGTGCCCACCACAATGCCTGGCTATTTGTTTGTTTGTTTGTTTGTTTTTTTATTTAGCAGGCTCAGGCTGAGTTTGAACCCACCAGCCCCGAGACATGTGGCCAGCGCTCTAACTGCTGAGCTATGGGCCCTGAGCAAGCCCATTTATTATTTTTTCCTATTCATTTATACTGTCTCATTCCCAGTTCCCACTAGAAATGTAATTTCTTTCTTTCTTTCTTTTTTTTTTGGAGAGAGAACCTCATTATATTGCCCTCAATAGACTGCTCTGGTGTCACAGCTCACAGCAAGCTATAACTCTTGGGCTTAAGCGATTCTCTTGCTTCAGCCTCCCAAGGAGCTGGGACTATAGGCACCTGCCACAATGCCC
>NW_003852445.1:7814579-7817652 GCF_000181295.1 Otolemur garnettii
TTTTTTTTTGTTGCAATTGTTATTGTTGTTCAGCTGGCCTGCTATTGAACCCGCCAGCCTCGGTGTATGTGGCTGGCGTTGTAACCACTGTGCTATGGGCGCTGGTCCTAGAAATGTAATTTTTAGTAACTATGACTACGGAAATGGAACTTTGTTTCACTACATTCCTAGTATCTAAAACAATGCTGGGCCCTTGATGGATACTTATTAAACATTTGTTGAATTAATGAATGAACAAATTACCAAACTTTTCTAGGTACCACAAATACAGACTTATGATACTTTCCTTCCACTGATGAAGTCTAAATCAAATATGTAAAATATACAGTGCCTGTGGCTCAGTGACTAGGGTGCTGGCCCCATATACCAAGGGTGTGGGTTCAAAACCTACCCCGGCCAAACTGTAACAAAAAAATAGCCAGGCGTTGTAGTGGGCACCTGTAGTCCCAGCTACTTGGGAGGCTGAGGCAAGAGAATCGCCTAAGCCCAAGAGTTGGAGGTTGTGAGCTGTGACACCATGATACTCTACCTAGGGCGATAAAGTGAGACTCTGCCTTTAAAAAAAAAAAGCAAAAAAATCCCCCAAATATGTAAAATTACTACTTGCAATCTAATATGATTAACTTCAGTAGTGGGAGGGGCTGAGGAAAGAATGTTGACACCTGAATGGATTATAAAGAGCAAACAGAAGCTTACCATTTGGAAGAGGAGGCTCACAGGAGGACAATCTAGGTTGAAGGAACAGTTTACTGAAGGGTGTGATACGGCGGCGTGGTATGTTAAGGAAACTACAAGTCAATGATTGGAACATAAATTTTAAAAGGGAAAGTAGTATGGCAATTAGGCTAGAAAGGCTACAAGTGAAAAGCCTTCTATGTCATGTAAAAAAACTTATACTTTATCCCATAAGTCATGGAAAATCCCTGAAGTGTTTTAAACAAAGAAGGAGAGTATAAACAAACTAATGGAGTAGCAGCATACCAAAGAATGGATTTGGATTAACAGGTGGGAACTGAGATTAAAGCACAAAAGATCACATATGAGAAAAGTGATGAATCTGATACTCGCATGGAGAGTATGACTATATTGGAATTGTATGAAATGCTTAAAAAATAGAGCAAGAGGAACAAGGAGAAAGGCAAGTTGCTACTACCTGATATGGCATGAAGTGAGCCACTACATCACATCACCCACCACTACTGACAGCCTTCCCATTAAGATGACAGAGGCTGATGATATCCGTCTAGACACCCAGCTATTCCTCCAGTGTCTCCGAGACCCGTAAGTCCCCACTTGATTAACAGACTGACAAGCTTTAGATGCCAAGAAAGGCATAGCTGACTCCTATAATAGATATTAAAGAATCTATAATTTCAGATTAATAAAACTATAGACTCTGCTTTTCCATTCTGGAAAGCAGGCAGTTGTTCTGTGGCATAGTAAGTTACTAAGGAGAAAGTAGATATAACATAAGAGTGGAGACTGGGAAACAAGGGATATGGTTTCAGCTTTGCTATTGTGAGTCTATTCACGCCTCCACAACTCTGTATCCCATTTCTTGACAATCCTCTTGAGTTAGCATTGTCCTCCACTTGTCTGTATTTCATAGTCATACCTCACAGCAACCTTAAACTCTTTGGCTGAAGCAATCCTCTTGTGTCAGCCTCCTGAATAGCTGAGACCCAAGGCTGAGACCCTGCCTGTCACTACACCTTGCTATATTTTAGAGATCGGTCTCACTCTTGCTCAGACTAGTCTCAAACTCCTGAGATCAGGCAATCTACTTGCCTTGGCCTCTTAGAGTGCTGGGATTACAGGGTGAGCCACTGTACCCAGCCAAAGGATTTTTATCTTTTTCTTTTTTTTTCTATTTTTAGATTAATATGAGTTTATAAACCAGTAGGTTATATAATTTACATATGACAGGTAAATTCAGTGTTGTAGTTGTAGTCTATACCCACAGAGTGTGCCATATATTCATGCACTATACCCACTGAGTGGGAAGCTACTGAACTCCTTCCTCACTTTTTTTTTTTTTTTTGAGACAGAGGCTCAAGCTGTTGCCCTGGGTAGAGCACTGTAGCATTGCAGCTCATAGCAACCTCCAATTCCTGGGCTTAAGTGATTCTCTTGCCTCAGCCTCCCAAGTAGCTGGGACTACAGGTGCCCGCCACAACATCCGGCTGTTTTTTTGGTTGTAGTTGTCATTGTTGTTCGGTGGCCTGGGTTGGATTTGAACCTGCCAGCTCTGGTGTATGTGGCTGGTGCCTTAGCTGCTTGAGCTACTGGTGCTGAGCCTCCCTCCCCACTTTTTGAATTTAATTTAGATTTTTCTCTCCTGTAGATCTGTCATTGTTAGTTTCCTTGTTAATTTTTAAATTGTTATTAAATATATTTGACTGCTTCAGCCCAGAAGTTTGAGGCTACAGTGAGTTATGGTCATGATGCTGTACTTTGCCTGAGGAAAAGACTGAGACCCCTATCTCTTTAAAATAAATAAAAGAATGAGTGAACTAAATAAATAAATTTGTATCCTGAGAATAATTCTGAGATTCAAAAACAATGCACTGAACTATTTCTAGAAGGATAAGGGGAATAACAGGTTATTTATTTATTGTTTGTTTTCTGAGACAGAGTTTCACTTTGTCACCCTTGGTAGAATGCTGTGGCATCATCGCTCACAGCAACTTCAAACTCGGGGGCTTAAGCGATTCTCTTGCCTCAGCTTCCCAAGTGGCTGAGACTACAATGCCCAGCTATTTTTAGAGATGAGTTCTTGCTCTGGCTCAGGCTGGTCTCAAATCTGTGAGCTCAGGCAATTCACCTGTGTTCACCTCCCAAGGGCTGGGATTAGAGGTGTGAGCCACCGTGTCTGGCAATAGATAATTTATTACAATGTCTTTCTTATTTTTTAAATTACCAGTTTCATTAGTCTCTAATCACCTTTTCAAGTTTAGGATATAAAACATGAACTATTTTTTTTTTTTTGAGACAGAGCCTCAAGCTGTCCCCCTGGGTAGAGTGCTGTGGCATCACAGCTCACAGCAACCTCCAACTCCTGGGCTCAAGTGAG
>NW_003852445.1:7818985-7820790 GCF_000181295.1 Otolemur garnettii
AAAAAAAAAAAAAAAAACTCCCTTACCCATTTTTATGAGAACTAAAACCTATATCCCTGCCTCAGGCCAGTGGTCAGGAGGGGCAAAGGAATGTCTTTTATTTTTTGTGCCTCAGGAGACAGCTCACAGGAGTCAACTGGGTGGAGGCCACAAGATCCTTTCAGCTGAAGAAGGGATTATGGAATTAATCAGAACCTTTTAAAAAAGGGCAATGTACTTTTATTCAGAAGGGGTATTATTATTTTTGATACAGCAGTCTGCTAGGCTTCTCATCTGCTGGCAAATTAATAAACTTGTCTTTCCTTCTCAAACTGCTGGTCCCTGTTTTTTCTGATGCAGCTTTGGGGACAAGTGCCAAACTTTTGGTGAAAGACTAAATAAATGATTATCTTATAAAAAAAAAAAAACAACAAACAAACCAAAGAAAAAGATCAAAAAGTCCAAAAGGAGTGTTAAAATGCTCCAGTTTCAGTCAAAGTACTATAACCATTTATTAAAAGATCATAATTATAAATGATCATAATTCACTAGAACCTTGAACTCCTGGGCTTAAGCCATCCTCCTGCCTTGGCATTCTGAGTACCTAAGACTACAGGTGCACATCACCATTCCCAGCTAATTTTTTAAATGGTTTGTAGACACAGGTTCTTGCTATGCTGCCCAGGCTGGCCTCAAACTCCTACATGGCCTCAATGCGTCCTCCTACCTCAGCTTCCCAAAGTGCTGGGATTACAAGCCTAAACCGTAACAACTGACACAGCTATAGTCTTTTAACACAAGAGGCAAATGAAATAGAAATAAAAAGTATGTGGCACAAAGCAAAGGGTAAAACAAACTGAATGGCATTTATAGTCGAAAACTTGGACCTCTAGTGTATAGTGGTCTCATTACTTACTGTATCTGCAGCAGTGAGATTTATACCCAATCCTCCAGCTCGTGTGCTTAACAGGAACACAAAGATGTCATTCCTGTGGAAAAGTTAGGGATATGTTAGTAGGAAAAACTAAAAATGAAAAATTCATGTAGCAAAAGAGGGATCTCTGAATATACAACTAGAAAGAGTTTTAGGGGTTACCTGGGCCTGACTGATGTTTCTTTAACCATTATACAAAGCTGCTCTGTTGCTAAGATAAAATGATGGAAGTCATCTTCCAATTCCTAAATAAACTTTTACTGCCCACTAATATCTGACTGATAGACTCTACAAATGTAAACATGTAGCAAAATAACAGAAAAATATGTTACAGAAATATAGACATCTCTGTATGCAATAGTCATTTTTTTTTTAGAGACAGAGTTTCACTTTGCTGCCCTCGGTAGAATGCCATGGCATCATAGCTCACACCAATCTCCAGCTCTTGGGCTTAGGTGATTCTCTTGCCTCAGCCTCCCCAGTAGCTTAGCTGGGACTACAGGTACCTGCCATAATGCCCGACTCTTTTTTATTTTGGTTGCAGTTTGGCTGGGGCCAGGTTCGAACCTGCCACCCTTGGTATTTGCGGCCAGTGCCCTAGTCCATGAGCCACAGGCTGCAATAGTCATATTTTTAACAAGTAAGAGCATTTTTAATTCATATGGAAGGCCAAATAAATCAGTATTTTCCTGATTTTCCCCAAGAACCATGACTTCCAATACCTTGAGAACGAATGACAACTATTTCAAAGCTCTCTTTTTAAGATGAAGATGATGAGTTCCAGGCTTGGTGTCCATAGTTCAGTGGTTAGAGCGCCGGCCACATACACCAGGGCTGGCAGGTTCAAACCTGGCCTGTGTCTACTAAACAATAATAACAACTACAACAACAA
>NW_003852445.1:7821989-7823565 GCF_000181295.1 Otolemur garnettii
TTTTTTTTTCCTGAGTGTCACTTTGTTACCCTTGGTAGAGTGCTGTGTGGTGTCACAGGTCACAGCAACCTCAAACTCTTGGGCTCCTTGCCTTAGCCTCCCAAGTAGCTGGGAGTACAGGTGCTCACAACACCCAGCTACTTTTAGAAACAAAGTCTCGCTCTGGCTCAGGCTGGTCTTGAACCTATGAGCTCAGGCAATCCACCTGCCTTGGCCTCCCAGAGTGTTAGAATTATAGTTGTGAGCCACAGTGCCTGGCCCATAAGTCTATTTTAAGATTATCTTGCATTTTCATATTCCCGCCACCCTAGGTTATTTCCCAGAATATATCTAAGGTCAAGGGATTGCATTAGACTGGTGAGTAAACCTGACAGTCCTTTAAGTCAAGCTGCTAACTCCTTTTTTTAATGTCAAATGAGGAGTATAACCAGAAATTTATTTAAATCAGTATTATTCAAATTGCAGGTCAGACCTATCATCAAATCAATTTAGGGGATCTGGAATGCATTAAAGCAGGAAATTAATAAAAGAAAAGCCTGTGGCTCAGTGAGTATGGTGCTGGCCCCATATACCAAGGGTAGTGGGTTTGAAACCAGCCCCGGCCAAACTGCAACAAAAAAATATCCACGCACTGTGGCGGATGCCTGTAGTCTCAGCTACTCGGGAGGCTGAGGGAAGAGAACTGACTAAGCTGGGTGGCGCCTGTGGCTCAAGGATTAGGGCACTGGCCCCACATACTAGAGGTGGCAGGTTCAAACCCAGCCCGTGCCAAAAATAGCAAAAGAAAAAAAAAAAAGAATTGCGTAAGCCCAGGAGTTGGAGGTTACTATGAGCTGTGACATTATAGCACTCTATTGAGGGTGACAAAGTAAGACTGCCTTTAAAACATAAATAAGTAAAAAAAAAAGACTAGAAAATATGTGACTGCATCACAGGTAATAAAGGTAAGTATTGTTTTGAGAAGTTTCAGAGATGGCATAAAAGTACTAAATCACAATGTAAAATGAATTTTATTCTGTGGGTTCCAGTGAAAAAGAATAGAAACATACTGACATCAGGATGCTCCTATCCTTTCAGACTGTTCTTTCTTGGTCAAGTCAATTGACTAATGAAAGCCTATTTCCTGGACTGTAAAATGAAGATGCCATGAATACCCTTGAACTGATTAACTGATGATGTGTCAGTGTCAAACATGAATATCAGTGAAGGAACTATTTTGAAATAAGCATCCTGGTTAATCACTAAGCTGGGAGGTTCCAGTAGAAACTTGCCCATTATTTACATTCAATTAAACACAACTTTCTTAGAGGCAGGCATGAACAATAGAACATGTCTACAGGCCTCTTACTTCATGATTCCAAAAGATTTATACTCCCAAGAAAGTCCTACTGGTCTATCCTTGAATTTTATCAAGGAATTTTATTTATTTATTTATTTATTTTTTAATCACTTTATCACCCTCAGTAGAGTGTTGTGGCATCACAGTTCACAGCAACCTCCAGCTCCTGGGCTTAGGTGATTCTCTTGCCTCAGCCTCCCGAGTAGCTGGGACTACAGGTGCCCACTACAATGCTAG
>NW_003852445.1:7823585-7831102 GCF_000181295.1 Otolemur garnettii
TGGGCTTAGGTGATTCTCTTGCCTCAGCCTCCCGAGTAGCTGGGACTACAGGTGCCCACTACAATGCCCAGCTATTTTTTGCTGTAGTTTGGCTGGGGCCGGGTTTGAACCTTCCACCCTCGGTATACGGGGCTGGTGCCCTACCCACTGAGCCACAGGCGCCACCCTATCAAGGAATTTTAGCAGGGCATCATGTTCAGCTAATTTTTTCCATTTTTAGTAGAGACGGTGTCTGGCTCTTGCTCAGGCTGGTCTCAAACTCTTGAGCTCAAGTGATACTCCTGCCTCGGCCTCTCAGAATTCTAGGTATTATTAGAGGCATGAGCCACTGCACCTGGCCCCGATGATTTTACTGATTTTATTTACAAGATGTCATCTGTTATGATTAAGTCATAAAGTACAAACCAAAAAGCTAAAGGGTTTTGGGTTAGGGATAGTGTCTTATGCCTCTCATTCCAGCACTGTGGGAGACCAAAGTGGGAGAATCACTTAAGCCTAGGAATTTGAGATAACCTTGGGCAATTTAGTGAGATTTCTATCTCTACCAAAAAAAAAATAAATAAAAATTAGTTGTGCATGGTGGTATGTGCCTGTAGTCCCAGCTACTTGGAAGGCTGAGACAGGAGGATTGCTTGAGCCCTAGAGTTCAAGGTTACAGTGAGCTATGATCAGGCTATTGTATCCAGCCTGGCAACAGGCAAGATCCCGTCTCTTAAAAAAAAAATTTAGTATTGATAATATGAATTAATGTTTTAGGGACTCTTACTAAACAGATGAAACACAATACCAGATGCTACTTGGTGGTTTGGGTGCCTTCTAGGGGGTTGATAATGAACCTAGAGTCTCTGTTGGAACAGGCCTTAAGAGACCAGGTTCTGGGTAGGCCATAGAATAGCCTATGAAACCACAGAGCAAACACAGGTATAGGTCTCACTCTCACTCTTCTTTAATGACCCACTGAGGCCTCTTTGCACCACAATACCCAAATATTGCTAGACACATTACCAATTGCTATAAAAGCTCGTTGAATGACCGAAAAAGCACCACAATGAAAGATGACACTGGAGCTCTATAATACTCTCATCAGGAAAAAAATCTATGCTGTAGTCATTTTTTCTCACGTTTTCCAAAGAGTTTCCCTGAGTGGTCAGATAATGGAGTGGGGATCCATTTGGCAAAGGTCATAGGGTAGGAGGAAGGGAAGCAAAGGTCAAGGCACCACAGAGCAAAGACCTTGTGAATGGTTTCTAGGATCACGCACTAGTCACATGTTCTGAATGTTGCCCAGTCAGGACATCCTGGCTGAACAATTTTAAGTCTCAGTCAGACTTTTTCCTGGAAGGATCCCTCATAAATAAATCTTGTATGAAGGGAATGTAAATGGCTTTTTATAGGAGTTTTTGTTTACTCTGGCTGACCTTTGAGCTAAAGGGCTTTCTAGTTGAAACTATAATTTTTTTCTTTTGATGTCTTTCATTAATAATATGAAAATACTTGGCAAGGAATACTTTTTTGTTTTCAAAAACATCTGTCCTTTTCTCTATATTGGGCTATTGCAGCCACTCAAATTTATTAAGTTGGACTATACTGTTTACCTCCCACCAAGAGAGGTTAGCTTGTCAAGTTTCTGGTCAGCATAGGCACAGTTCAGATTATGTACGTGAGAAGTAAGTGGATTATTTCTTAGCCATAATCCCAACTCTAAGCATTTAGCTTATAATGTAGGCAAAAAATCAGAAAAAGACTTTAGGCTTTGTGCCCACAGCTCAGCGGTTAGGGCCAATGTCTATAATTCTAGCACTCTAGGAGGCCAAGGCAGGAGGACTGCTTGAGCCCAGGAGATTAAGACCATACTGAGCAAGAGCGAGGCTCTGTCTTTACTAAAGACAGAAAAACTAGCTGGGAGTTGTTATAGGACCCTAAGTCCCAGCTACTCAGGAGGCTGAGGCAGGAGAATCACTTGAATCCAGGAGTCTGAGGTTGCCGTGAGCTAGGTTGACATCTCACTATAGCCTGGGCAACAAAGTGAGTCTGTGTCAAAGAAAAAAAAAAGATAGGTCAACTTAAGGAGTAGGCCACAGTAGGGAGGTAGTCAGCTACAAAGATGCTACTTTATCTCCTTACCCATGCTGCATAGTCTTTTAAATCTTTTAAATCTTTTAAAGGATAGCAGAAATTGTTGGAGGGCATTCTTTCTTTTTTTTTTTTTAGCTAGAATTTCATTATGTTGCTGTGGGCAGAGTGCCGTGGTGTCAGAGCTCACAGCAACCTCAAACTCCTGGTCTCAAGTGATCCTCTTGTCTTAGCCTCCAAAATAGCTGGGACTATAGACATCTGCCACTACGCCCAGCTATTTTTACAGATGGGGTCAAGCAATCAATAGGCCTTCCAGAGTGCTAGGATTACAGGCTTGAGCCACTGCCCTGGTCCAGGGCATTTTTTCTTGGATTATGAACATGTCTTGTCCTAAATTATTTTACATCTGATTTTTTTTTTTTTTTTTGAGCCTCAAGCTGTCCTCCTGGGTAGAGTGCTGTGGCATCACAGTTTACAGCAACCTCCAACTCCTGGGCTCAAGCCAGTTTCTTGCCTCCACCTCCCAAGTAGCTGGGACTACAGGCACCCATGACAATGCCCAGCTATTTTTTGTTTGCAGCTGTCATTGTTGTTTGGCAGGCCCGGGCTGGATTCGAACCTGCCACCTTAGGAGTATGTGGCTGGCACCTCAGCCACTTGAGCCACAGGCGCAGAGCCTTTACATCTGAATTAAACCATGAGTTTAACCCAGAGTGCTAGGATTATAGGCTTGAGCCATGCCCTGGTCCAGGGCATTCTTTTTTGGATGCTGGGCTGGGCGAGGTGGCTCACACCTGTAATCCCAGCACTCTGGGAGGCCACCTCAGGTTGATTGCTTGAGCTCAGGATTCAAGACCAGCCTAACAAGAACAAGATCCTGTCTCTAAAAATAGCCTGAGGTTGTGGCAGTCCTCAGTAGTCCCAGCTATTTGGGAGGCTGAGGCAAGAGGATCTTGTAAGCTAAAGAGTTTGAGGTTGCTGTGAAGTATGACACCACAGCATTCTACCAAGAGTGACAAAGAGAGACTCTGGCTCAAGAAAACGCCTTAAATAAATTAAAAATTGCAATCTAAATACAGAAGGCCATACGCTAATTTTCTCCCCAAGAACTCAAAAATGAAATATTAATAGGCCAGTTCAGCGCCCATAGCTGCTAAACAACGACAACTACAACAACAACAACAAATAGCCAGGCATTGTGGCCAGCTACTTGGGAGACTGAGGCAAGAGGATCACTTGAACCCAAGAATTTGAGGTTGCTGTGAGCTAAGAAGCCACGGTACTCTGCCAAGGGTGACAAAGTGAGACTCTGTCCCCAAAATAAAAAAATAATTTAATAGGTCAAAAAATTAAAGGTCAGAAAGTCAAAATTGTTCTGATCTACAAACATGATTCCCCAATTTTCCAAGTCTACAGAAGAAAATGAAGGATGGAGTGCAGTAGATCTGCTCATAGTGGAGGCTGGATGCTCAGCTCCCACAGGTCAGTGGTTAGGGCACCAGCCATATACACTAAAGCTGGTAGGTTCGAGTCCGGCCCGGGCCTGCTAAACAATAATGACAACTGCAACCAAAAAATAGCCGGGCTCTGTGGTGGGTGCCTATAGTCCCAGCTAATCGGGAGGCTGAGGCAAGAGAATCACTTAAGCCCAAGAGTTTGAGGTTGCTATGAGCTGTGATGCCATAGCACTCTATGGAGTATAACATAGTGAGACTCTGTCTCCAAAAAAAAAAAAGTGGAGGTTGGCTTTCTCCTTGGGTGAAAGGAATAACAAGACTCTGGTTACTAGAAAGAGAACCTGCACTCAGGATAATTATGACTCTATAAACCATCAGCAAGCAGTAGATCGTATTAGAAATTTCATAGAAAGCTGGGCATGGTGGCTCATGCCTGTAATCTTTGCACTCTGGAAGGCTGAGGTGGATGGACTACCCTGAGCTCACAGTTTTGAGACCAGCTTGAGCTACAGCAAGACCTTGTCTCTCAAACTAGCCAGGTGTCGTGTTGGGTGCCTGTAGTCCCAGCTACCCGGGAGGCTGAGGCAAGACAATCACTTCAGCCCAAGAGTTTGGGGTTGCTGTGAGCTATGACAAAGTGAGACTCTGTCTCAAAAAAAAGAAAAGAAAAGAAAAGAAGTTTCACAGGATCGTTAGCAGGAGAGGTACTGTTGGTTGAGAGCTGCCAACTGAACAAGGATCAGCACAACTGCAAATTGTCATGCTACACTGTACTGCTTCCATGCTGGAAAGAGGGCAAGAAAAAGACAGGTGTATTTCCTTAAACTTACACAAATGAAACACAGAAATAAAGTAAAAATCAACATCCCATAAAGGGCTATTGTTAACAATTAGGAATACAGTTTTAAGGACTTTTTTCAACATATATATTACATACAGAGGAGGATCATGTCTCATACTCAGAACTCACTCTCTCTCTCTCCCTCTGACACATAGATCTAAATCACTTAGAAGTAGAATTAGTAACCTCTTAAAATGGTAGGAATTATAATTGTTTAACAACCTGAAATGTCTTGGCATTTCTTTTAAATTCACCATTTCTGATACTAGAGAAGTATCAAAATAAGAATTTTTATAATTTCTTTTTTTTTGAGATGGAGCCTCAAGCTATCCCCCTGGGTAGAGTGCCATGGCATCACACTCACAGCAACCTCCAACTCCTGGGGTCAAGCGAGTCTCCTGCCTCAGCCTCCCAAGTAGCTGGGACTACAGGCGCCCGCCACAACGCCTGGCCATTTTTTGGTTGCAGCCATCATTGTTGTTTGGCGGGCCCAGGCTGGAGATTCGAACCTGCCACCTTAGGTTTATGTGGCCGGCGCGTTAGCCACTTGAGCCATAGGCGCCAAGCCAGAATTTTTATAATTTCCATTAATATTACCTGTTCTGAAAATCAGCAACCATGTCCCGCCTCTCTGAGATCTTGGATGAGCCATCAAGCCTCATGTAGGTGTGCTTCCTGTAAACCATATATTCCTGCCGATCAAGGAAAAAGAATACAATAAATCTAATGTAAAGTACTGTATTCTAACTCTCACAAACATCTAACCACCTTCTACCTCATCCACACTAGGTGTAAATCATTATATTAGTATGTAGAATGGGAAGAAAGCAACCCCCAAAGCACAGGAACTTAATTTGTAAATGAGTTTTCAGCCAGTGTCTGAAAATCCAGGGCAACCCGAAGATTATAATCACCCTCATTCTCAATTTAGAACCTAATCTTATGCCAGTACATTTCTGAAGGTTTCAAGAAAAAAAAGAAAAAAGAATATCTCTAAACTAAAATAGGTTTTCAATCATCAACCAGGTATTTTTCACACCTATGAATGTATCCAGTTTTCTTTTATTGAGTAATATTAATCCTAATGTAATGTATATTTCCTTAGGAAGTCCTTGCTGACCAAAGTCCTTCAATTTACAGTTTAAGCTTCCTTCTCCCATCAGAATATGCATCACTTTTAAGCAAACACAAGCATCAGAGTGAAACAGAAGACAAGGTAGTTTTGGCAGAGAATGTTTTTCTTCTTCTTTTTAATTGTTCCTTATTAAATCATAACTTTATACATTGATGCATTTATGGAGTTCAGGGCATTGCTTCAATATACAATGTGAAATGCTTACATTGAACAAACTAACACATCCATCACAATTATGCTCATTTCTTAATAGTTTTGAAATGTACCATTATATCATGCACATTAGGTGCGGTCCCCCCAAATACCCTCCCTCTTCCCCTCCCCTCTCTTTCCTCTTTCCTTCTACTTTCTGGACTATAGTTATGTTTTGCCATTCGTATGAGTGTGTAGGTGGTTATATATTGACTTCATAGTAGTATTGAGTACATTGCATACTTTTTCCCCCATTCTTGAGATACTTTACTAAGAAGAATATGTTCTAGCTCCATCCAGGTAAACATAAAAGATGTAGTCTCCTTCTTTTTATGGCTGCATAGTATTCCATGGCATACATTTACCACAATTTGTTAACCTATTCATGGGTTGATGGGCACCTGGGCTGTTTCCATGTCTTGGCCATAATGAATTGGGCTGCAATAAACATTCTGGGGCAAATGTCTTTGTTGTAAAATAATTTTTGATCATCTGAGTATATACCTACAGAGAATGTTCTTGACATCATGCATAAGAGGAATTACAACTTTTATTTATTTATTTTTTGAGACAGTCTCACTTTGTTGCTCTCCATAGAGTGCTGTCACCAATTAGCTCACAGTAATCTCAAGTTCCTGGGCTCAAGTCATCTTCCTGCCTCAGCCATCCGAGCACCTGGGATTACAGGTGCCTGCCACAACATTCAGCTCATTTATCTGTTTTTAGTAGAACTGAGGTGGTGCTCTTGCTGAGGCTGGTGGAGAACTCTTGAGCTCAAGGACTCCTCCTACCTCAACCTCCCAGAGTGCAAGGATTACAGTAGTAAGCCACCACATCAGGCCCCCTTTATGCCCTCTAAACCAGAATTTCTAGACTCATAAAAATATTGATGAATCTTCTTATAAATCTTTCTGTTTACATGTTTACATATCAAGGTTAGCACATTACCAGGGATATTATTCCTAGACTATAATCAAACCAGACCTAATTACAGACAGCCTGTTACTCAGAAAATAGAAATGAATATTTCCTTTATTCTACCTAAAGCCTTAGCCAGACCACCCAGGGGAGTAGTGGGATTTCATAAGGTTTTAGATAAGTTAAAATTTTATTTCAGTAAATATCTTCAGAACAGTAAGTAAATGGATATGGAAATATCAGTCCAAAACTGAAAAGAGCAATGTCTACATACATCCTCACGTTATTGGGGGAAAAAAAAACTAAAAAGATAAAGAATGGGTTGAAAAATCAATTCAATATCTCTTTCATTCACAAATCTTAACTATTCCAAACATAGTCGAATTTTTTTTTTTTTGAGACAGGGTTTCACTTCGGTAGAGTGCTGTGGCATCACAGCTCACAGCAACCTCCAACTCCTGGGTTTAGGTGATTCTCTTGCCTCAGCCTCTTGAGTAGCTGGGACTATGGGTGCCTACCACAATGCCCAGCTATTTTTTGTTGTAGTTTGGCCAGGACCGGGTTTGAAGCTACCATCCTCAGTATATGGGGCTAGTGTCCTACCCACTGTGCCACACACAGGCACCGCCATCCAAACTTATTCTAGCCATCCAAACCTATTCTAGATGTCTAAAATTCCACGCTGTTTAGAAGACAATTAATATAATCAAATGTTCACATGAAAAGAAATCCTTAATTTCTTCTGTTAAACTTTAAAAACTGTGCCCATTACCATTCTTGGTTTAATTTTCACATGTTCTTAAAAAAACTAATGTTTCAGGATACTATTCAATTCTACATTCTTAAAATGCAAATACAAAGTATAAATTCTTTCTTTCTTTCTTTCTTTTTTTTTTTT
>NW_003852445.1:7831899-7833840 GCF_000181295.1 Otolemur garnettii
GTGCCCTACCCTTTTGAGCCATAGGTGCTGTCCATACCTGGCTATTTTTTGTTACAGTTTGGCTGGGGCCAGGTTTGAATCCACCACTCTAGGCATATGGGGCCAGTGCCCTACCAACTGAGCCACAGTTACTGTCCCCACAGTATAAATTCTAAAAGCAATGCTATGATGGTACTAACAGTACTTTCAAAAAATTATGCAGTGGCATCATCATAGCTGACTATAACCTCAATCTCCTGGCTCAAGCAATCCTACTGCCACTGCCTCTTGAGTAGCTGAAAGTATAGGTGTGTGTTACCACAGTTAATTCTTCTATTTTTTTTATAGAGACAAGGTCTTGCTCTTACTCAGGCTGGTCTCAAACTCCTAAGCTAAAGTATTGTCTGACTTCATTCTCCCAAAGTGCTAGATTACAAGTGTGAGCCACCACACTCAACCACTGTAAAATATCTTAAGAGTCTTCTTCTTTTCTTTTTTTTTTTTTTGAGACAGGCTCTCAAGCTGTCGCCCTTGGTACAGTACTGTGGAATCACAGCTCACAGCAACCTCAAACTCTTGGGCTTAAGAGATTTTCTTGCCTTAGCTTCCACAACATCCAGCTATTTTGTTGTTGTAGTTGTTATTGTTGTTTAGCAGCCTGGGCCAGGTTTAAACCCACCAGACCTGCTGTATGTGGCTGGTGTCCTAACCACTGAGCTATGGGCGCCGAGCCTTCCTTCCTATGTTTCCAAAGCCAGCAGCTACGATCTATTTAATAAGAAAATGTCTACTCACTGAGTTGTACAGCTAGATCTCTGTCTCCTCAATAGGTATGTACCACTATGCTTGGGTTACATTTCCTTTAAAGGTAGCGCAATCATTCCTATTCATATTGCAATTCTGAATATCTCACTCCCATGTCTAAAGGTCACTGCTGGATGATTAGTCTGACATTTACTGTGGTTTGCAGTAACTTCTGTGGATTCAAGAGGGCTGATGGGCACAGAAAGACCATCCATTACCCACCCAGTTCTTCCTTACACTAGACACTGTAGAAGTGAAGGACCTCTCACCCAAATCCATTTCTGGTATTTAGGAAAGGCTCAGAAAATATTCTTTTTTTTTTTTGAGATAGAGCCTCAAGCTATCCCCTTGGGTTGAGTGCTATGGCATCACAACTCACAGCAACCTCCAACTCCTGGGCTCAAGCGAATCTCCTGCCCCAGCCTCCCAAGTAGCTGGGACCACAGGCGCCCGTCACAACACCCAGCTATTTTTTAGTTGCAGCTGTCATTGTTTTGGTGGGCCCAGGCTGGATTCTAATCCGTCACCTTAGGTGTATGTGGCTGGTGCCTTAGACACTTGAGCCACAGGCGCCGAGCCAAGGCCCAGAAAATATTCTATCAATATGACTGAATTTCCTGGAGCCTCACAAAGCAAGCAGAATTATTTTTTGTTTCATCTAAAGCAGCAAAGAGAACTCAAATACAGACTTCTGTCTTCTTTGAGAGGTGTCATAATTTAGTACCCCAGTGCCCTCTTTTGCTTAAACAAAAATGAACACAAGTACTCAAGATGACTCTGTGGGGTCAATAACTATGAAGCAAATAAGCTCTAATACTACTTAAAGTAAAAATTGTGGCTTTTAACACATTTAGGAAGTTTTGAGACTTATACAGTTCCCATAGATAATTTTTTGTTTTTTTGAGACAGTCTATGTTGCCCTGTACCATAGCATCACAGCTCACAGCAACCTCCAACTCTTGGGTTTAAGCATTCTTTTGCCTCAGCCTCCCAATTAGCTGGGACTGCAGGCACCCACCACAATGCCCAGCTATTTTTTGGTTGTAGCTGTCACTGTTGTTTGGCAGGACCAGGCTGGATTCGAACCCGGCTGCTCCAGTGTATGTGGCTGATGCCCTAGCCGCTGAGCTACAGTCGTCAAGCCTTTTTTTTTTTTTT
>NW_003852445.1:7835441-7837236 GCF_000181295.1 Otolemur garnettii
AAAAAAAAAAAAAAAAATACATATGTTTGGACCCATCTCAGGGATTCTCACCCTGTGGGTCTGGGCTAGGGCCTGGACTGATTTATTTTGATAGAATGGCTATTATGAAGAAGGCAAAAGCTAACAAATATCAGGGAGGTTGTAGAGAAAAGGTGGCCCTTATACATTGTTGGTGGAAATGTAAACTGGTAGAGTCTTTATAAAAAACGGTATGGAGGTTCCTGAAAAAAATAAAACTTTCAGGCAGGGAATGGTGGCTCCTGTCTATAATCCTAGCACTCTGGAAGGCCAAGGCAGATGGATTGCTTGAACTCAGGAGTTCAACACCAGCCTGAGGAAGAGTGAGACCCCTGTCTCTAAAAAAGCAGTCAGGCATTATGGTGGGTACTTGTAGTCCCAGCTACTTGGGAGACTGAGGCAAGAGTATCACTTAAGTCCAAGAGTTTGAGGTTGCTGTGAGTAGTAATGTCATTGCATTCTACCAAGGGTAACAAAGTGAAACTGTCTCTCAAAAAAAAAAAAAAAAAAGTAGAACTTCCATATGATACAGTAATCTCACTTCTGGATACATATATTCAAAGGAAATGAAAGCAGCGTTTCCACAAGACATTTGCATTCCTATGTTCATTACAGTAGTATTCACAATAGTCAAGATACAAAACCAACCTAGGTGCCCATTAAGAGATAAAAGGATAGGGGTGGTGCCTGTGGCTCAAAGGAGTAGGGTGACGGCCCCACATGCTGGAGGTGGTGGGTTCAAACCCAGCCCCAGCCAAAAACTGTAAAAAGAAAAGAGATTAAAGGATACAGCAAATATATATACACAAAAGAATATTATTTAGCCTTAGAAAGAAGGAAATCTTGCTACTTCTAACAATGTTGATGAATTTGGAAAGTGCTGAGTAAAATATGCTAAACATAGGAAGGCAAATACTGTGATTTTACTTTTATGTGTAAAGTCATAAAATCAGAGAGTAGAAGGGTGGTTGTTAGGAGCTGGAGGAAATGGAGAGATGCTCCTCTAAAGGCAAAAAGGTTCAGCTATGCAAGATGATAAAGTTCTAGAGCTCTAACATACAGCACGGTGACTATGATTAATAATATTAAGCTGTTGGCGGCACCTGTGGCTCAGTGAGTAGGGCGCCATATACAAAGCCCCATATACCAAGGCCGGTGAGTTCAAACCCGGTCCCGGCCAAACTGCAACAAAAAAAATAGTGGGCATTATGGCAGCTGCCTGTAGTCCCAGCTACTTGGGAGGCTGAGGCAAGAGAATCACCCAAGCCCAAGGGCTGGAGGTTGCTGTGAGCTGTGATGCCATAGCATTCTACCAAGGGCAACAAAGTAAGACTCTGTCTCTAAAGAAAAAAAAATATTACGCTCATGCCTGCAATCTGAGCACTTTGGGAGGTCAACGCAAGAGGACTGCTTGAGGTCTGGGCCTCCCAGAGTGCTAGGAATACAGGTGTGAGCCATCTGGCATGGTCAAATTCAGGAGTTTGAGACCAGCCTAGCAACACCATGAGACCCTCATCTCCACAAAAAAATTAAGAAAATTATCCAGGTATGGTGACACACGCGAATAATCCCAGCTACTATGATGTTTTGGCTGGAAGATCCCTTCAGCCGAGGAATTTGAGGCTATAGTAAGCTGTGACTGGGCTACTGTACTCACTGAGGTTTGTTTGTTTGTTTGTTTGTTTGAGACAGAGCCTCAAGCTGTCCCCCTGGGTAGAGTGCTGTGACATCACAGCTCACAGCAACCTCCAACTCCTGGGCTCAAGTGATTCTCCTG
>NW_003852445.1:7838738-7843784 GCF_000181295.1 Otolemur garnettii
AACCTAGTTAAATATGAACATCACTCTTGCTATCCTCAGCTCTGTTCATACTTAATTTTGGTACTAGTATCAGGGTTGACTTGACAGTTATGTGTGTGTGTGTGTGTGTGTGTGTGTGTATTCTCTATACTAGAAACATTCTTTAAAGTCAAAAACCATGTTTAACTGATATTTTCATCTGCCTAGCATAATACTTTGCTCATGGTGGCTTGGGGGAAAAAAATGATATAGGTGATTATAAACAGCATGGTAGTAAGATGAGAAATTTCATTCTATGGTTCCTAAGACCTAATGCAAACTCTAGTTACACAGTGACCCCAATTTGCTTTTCATTCCATGGGGCAATTTTAGAATACATAGCTTCCTGTTAATGTTCAGAATCACAGATCTCAAAGTTAACTTGGGAATTCTGAGAAATTCTCTCACAGATGGCATAACGTTCAGGATGAATCCTCACCCAAGTAAGATATGGCACTTAGATTTGTTAAATTATACAAGCCAGTGTCTAAAATGTCATCATTAGCTATGGAATATCTGGATTTAATTAATTCTGTGTTGCACTATTTTCATACATAGGTATAGTTCGAGATTTGTCTAGATTTCAGTGCTTAACAATCACACCATATACAGCATAAGTGGGCTGACTCTTTCCAAGTACTTTTTTATTCCACAGAAAATACTAAATGGCTTATTTTCTTAAACTACAGACTTAGCTGCTTGATGCAAAAGGAACGTAACTCAAAAGAGAAGACCAGAGCTAATACAAGTCATCTGCATTGAGTTAAAAACTGTGCAACTACTAAAATATGGAGGGGCTCCCCAGCTATGGTAGAACTGCTAATAGAAAAAGTTTTGTCTGACAACCAGCTGGACACCACCAGCACAGCAGCTATTGTCTGTTTCCACAGTATATCCCCAACAGTCAAAACTTTAGAGGTGATTCAATAAGTATAAACTAAACCCCTAACATGACATTTAGTAATCTGTGATATTTGCATATTTATGTCCTTGACTTCTGCCTATGACAGCCTAAGGTCCAAGGCCCTGGAAATTGAGCAGTTGCCTTTTTTTTATCCCCTATGCAGTAATACTAGTTGGATGTCAGGTAAAAGTATAAAACATTTATTGAATATAGAATTCTGCTTGGAAGAAGATCTAATACATACACAAAAAATTTCAATTAAAGTCAGATTTTTACCCAGGAGAAAAAGGAAGCTATCAATCATTTTGGAAAACAGTGAGCAAATACTAAGTATCTAGAACCAGTATTTCTCACAGAATAGAAACCTGGCCATATAAAAGTATTTGAATTTTTACTGCTTTCCAGTTCTGCTGAGTCCCAGAAATAAAGAGACAAACATACACCCAGGGTTAATCCACAGAACAACAAAAACTCAAGAGAAGCTATGGGATAAAAGAGAGATGTTGACATACTCTATAGCAGGCGTCTTCAAACTACAGCCTGCAGGCCACAAGCAGCCCACCTAGGACATTTATCTGGCCTGCTGGGTGTTTTTGCCACCACTGCCTGTCCTGCTTAGCAGTTGACTGGTCCTGGGGCCCATGGTCTGGCCCTCCAACAGTCTGAGGGACAATGAACTAGCCCCCTGTTTAAAAAGTTTAAGGACCCCTACTTTATAGGTACAAAATAGAGCTTCAATGCTGCTAATGTGAATTTTTCTTTTTTTCTTTTTTTGAGACAGAGTCTCAATGTTGCCCTGGGTAGAGTGCCTTGGCATCACAGCTCACAGCAACCTCAAACTCTCAGGTTTACGGGCGGCACCTGTGGCTCAGTGAGTAGGGCACCATCCCCATATACCAAGGATGGCGGGTTCAAACTCGGTCCCAGCCGAACTGCAACAAAACACAGCCGGGCATTGTGGCAGGCACCTGTAGTCCCAGCTATTCGGGAGGCTGAGGCAAGAGAATCGCCTAAGCCCAGGAGTTGGAGGTTGCTATGAGCTGTGATGTCACAGTACTCCACTGAGGGAGATAAAGTAAGACTCTGTCTCTTAAAAACAAACAAACAAACAAAAATATTTCTTAGGCTTAAGTGATTCTCTTGTCTCAGCCTCCCGAGTTGCTGGGACTATAGGTGCCTACCACAAGGCCTAGCTACTTTTTTGTTGTAGTTGTCATTGTTGTTTTGGCAGGCCTGGGCCGAATTTGAACCCGCCAGCTCTGATGTATGTGGCTAGCGCCATAGCTGCTGAGCTATGGGCACCAAGCCTGCTAATGTGAATTTCTAACCACTACTCTATTGGAAGCTTTTCTCTTCTTTGTATGCGGCACAAAATTTCAAGGGAAAAAGGACAATCCTAAAAAAAACAAAATGACATTTTGAGACTGAAGGAGTAAGGCAAGGGTTAAGTTTTGTGTATGTGCATGTAGGTTTTCTTTGTTGTTTTTTTTTTTGTTTGTTTTAAGAGACAGTCTTAGCCAGGCACAGTGGCTCTCACCTGTAATACCAGCACTTTGGGAAGCCCAGGAGGAAGGATCACTTAAACCAGGAGTTTGAGACCAGCCTGGGTAACAAAGCAAGACCCTGTTCCTACAAAAAGTTAAAAAAAATTAGTGGTGTGTGGCGGCATGTGCCTGTAGTCTTAGCTACTTTGGAAGCTGAGGGCTGAGGCAGAAGGATCACTTGAGCCTAGAAATCTGAGGTTGCAGTGAGCTATGACTGTGCCAATGCATCACAGACTGATGACACAGAGTGACACAATGAGACTTGAACTAAAAAAAAAAAAAAAAGCAACGTGGTGCTGTGTGTGTGTTAGTTTTTTGAAACATACAAATAGTTGCAACATTCTCTGGCTTCATAATTTAGAACCATGTGATACATATGGGTACAGAATGTCAGCAGCTGTGAAATTCAGGCTTTGAATGTGCTTTCCCCTAATTTGGAATTCCCCACGAGGAGATGCATCTATGTTTAGAGAGGTTCTTTAACTGCCTTGTTTGCAAAACCTACCTCCTAGATCCACACCTGCAAAAGAACTGCTGGATCCTAGACAGATAGATAGGAAATTATCTGGGTGGGTAGGTATACAACACTCACCCTGAACTCATTATTTTACTTTGAATTACTTGTTTTATGAGTACTTAGAAGTTTGTAACATACAGCATAAAGGACTAAAATGTAATACTGCATCAAACTTAATCCAACTACACACACTTTCACCTACCACAGTTAGCTTAATTTTTGGTTACTCACCTGCATTCCCTTGGAATTTCCCTTTAATATAAAACAACTTTCAGGATTCTATAATATACTGATATGGCCTTGGAAAAGAAAGATCATCATGTTCCTTACTAAATCCTAACCATATTGTTTTTTTCTATTTATTCTTAGGAGCTAAAAATTATTACTTCATCTGTATTTTCCCTGACCATTCAGGAGAATGCAAGTGCACTGTATCTAAAAAGGGCCCTGCTGCAGGAATTATATTCTTTTTTTTTGAGACAGAGCCTCAAGCTATCCCCCTGGGTAGAGTGCTGTGGAACCACAGCTCACGGCAACCTCCAACTCCTAGGCTCAAGCAAGTCTTCTGCCTCAGCCTCCCAAGTAGCTGGGACCACAGGCACCCTCCACAACGCCTGGCCATTTTTTTTTTGGTTGCAGCTGTCATTGTTGTTTTGGTGGGCCTAGGCTGGATTTGAACCCGCCACCCTAGGTGTATGTGGCTGGTGCCTTAGCCACTTGAGCCACAGGTGCCAAGCCCAGGAATTATATTCTTTTGGCTGTTGGCATCACTTGGTTTGCATAGAACATTAAGAGAAGTAGGCAGTCCTTAATTTTGGATGTCTATTGTTAGGACCGCTAATGTAGTCAATATTTGCATCAAATACAATGGCTTAATCACCTTTTGTAGTAAGTTGGAGCCACTCATAAACATTTCCACCATTTAGAAATAAGTGACCTACTCTTAATATAAACCAGAGGAGTGTGGCCTGTCAATAGTAATCAAGGGGCTATGAAATCTAAAACTTGGTGATTACATTGACCTCAAATATCATTTGCTATATCTCTTGCTAAAAGAAGTTGCCAGATTATTTAATTAATTTTTTGGGGAGAAATTGTTTCACTCTGTCATTCTGGGTAGACTGCCATGGTGTCATAGCTCACAGCAACCTCAAACTGTTAGGCTCAAGCAATCCCTTACCTAAGCCTCTCACAGCTGGACAGGGACCCACCACAATGCTGGGCTAATTTTTCTATTATTAGTAGAGACAAGGTCTCCCTCTTGCTCAGGCTAGTCTTGAACTCCTGACCTCAGGCAATCTATCTGCCTCAGCCTCCCAGAATGCTAGGATTATAGGCACTATCCACCACACCCAGCCTGCCAAATTATTAAAAGGAGCCTTCTATCAGATTCAGAGCCTAAAGATCTTCCCTGTTGTTAGCCTTCATTCTTTCTGTACTGATATGGCCTCTGATTCTTTTATTCCTAGATAGGGATGATCATGGTCCATTTCCTAGTTACTTATCACTATCACTATTCCCTAGAGTAGCAAGGCTAGAATATGAAGCTTTATATATATAAAAAAGAAAAAAAACATGAGAATATTTACATTCTCCTGATACCCATGAGCTTTAGCCTCTCAATCTTTCTTATCTAATGACTTACTCTCAAAGTTTGTGATTATTTGTTCTCATTTTCATTTTCCTGTTTCTATGTCTATGACCTCTTCTCCCTCAAATAGTAAGCTACTATTCAGACAAGAAAGTAAGACAGAACCTCAAGATAGAAGTAATTAAAAGTTGCCTGCACAGTTAAGACACAGCTATATCTTTTACCACTAACTCAGAGACTGTCAACCTTGGTTGCATATTAGAATCACTGCAGGAACTTTCAAATATCCTGATGATCAGGCCTCGATCCAAATTTATTATATAAGAATCTCTGGGGATGGGACTAAACATCCATATTTCTTAAAGCTTCCTGGCAACTGGCAATATTAGTCAAGTTGAGAATCCATCCCTATATTAATTCAGGCTGAAAGCTGTTCTCTAGTTGTTTTTTTTTTTTTTTTTTTTTGAGACAG
>NW_003852445.1:7843900-7844117 GCF_000181295.1 Otolemur garnettii
CTCCAACTCCTGGGCTTAGGCTATTCTCTTGCCTTAGCCTCCCAAGTAGCTGGGACTACAGGGACCCGCCACAACACCTGGCTATTTTTTTTAGCAGTAAGATAGGATTTATTAGATAGAAAGGAATACAGAAAGAATAAAAAGCACCTGGCACAGAAGAAGACCCAAGAGGGAAGTATCTGAGTGGGTCTTTTATCTAGGAGTATAAGGTCTTGAG
>NW_003852445.1:7844233-7847966 GCF_000181295.1 Otolemur garnettii
TTTTTTTTTTTAATTAAATCACAGCTGTATACATTAATACTATGATGCGGTACAGTGTACTGTTTCTATATACAATTTGAAATACTTTCATCCAACTGGTTAACATAGCTTTCACGTCTTTTTCTTAGTTATTGTGTTAAGACATTTATATTCTACATTTAGAGAGATTCACATGTACCCTTATAGGATGAACCACAGGCGTGATCCCACCAATCACCCTCCCTGGCTATTTTGTTTTGTTGTTGTAGTTTCACTGGGGCTGGGTTTGAAGCCATCACCCTCAGTATATGGGGCTGGTGCCCTACCCACTGAGCCACAGGTGCTGCCCCTGGCTATTTTTTGTTGATGTTGCAGTTGTCATTGTTCTTTTTGCAGGCCTGGGCCAAGTTCGAATCTGTCAGCCCTGGTGTATGTGGCTGGCGCAATACCCACTGAGCTATGGTGCTGCCCATGCTCTCTAGTTTTTCATACAGAATTTCAGAGCACTTTTCAAGAGATTTCTAGGTTGTGATCTACTTTAAAATTAGGGAATATCTTCCCCAGTAGAAGGGCATGAAAGGTGTTCTAATTCATTGAAATAGGGAAGGAGGCCCAGATGCCCTTTGCATACTCTCCATCTGCCAGGAGCTACTTCTGTTCCCTCTATAGAGGGCAAAATCAAAAGGAGGAATTTGGGGTTCTCATTAAGCAGGACTGACATTAGTCATGGAACACGTGATTTCTATAAGTTAAATGTCAAGGTATCCTAGGTCCCCAAAGTTCTTTCTCCTACCTCCAGCAGGTCTATCATCCTGGTCATCTGAGAGTAGATAAGGACCCTATGCCCTTGAGACTTGAGCCGAGTCAGCAGGACATCAAGGGCGTATAGCTTTCCACTGTCAGTGATAAGGCTCTCCTTGCCTGGGGAGAAGAAAAGGGGGAAGGAGTAATAGTATTTAATTGAAGCAACAAAATCACTCACTACAAAGCTATATGCAATCAAAACTTCAACCAAGATGCTTGTCGTGAGAGCAGGAAAGTACTCTAGAGAAAGAATGCAAAACCCTGAAAGCACCATGACACTAGAAGTAATCTAGGAAGAAATACTATGAAAAGAGGGAGGTGCAGATTCCCTCCCAGCTGACAGCTCCCCATGAGACATCGGCTGCTAATGCATCTGAAAGCTCCCCTGCTCCACATCCTTACTCAGGGGGCACCAGGTATTAGGGACATCTATGAGTGATATCTATGTCCTACTTGCTGTAAGTGACTTGAAAAATCCATTTTCTTTGTTTATCCTATCTCTAGATATCTGTTTCTCCTTGTTCTTTTTTCATCGCATACTTCATTGCAAAATCTGCTAGTTCTGTGATTAAGTGTTAGGTCCTGAAAGCATGAGAAATGTATGGAAACAAGGATTGCTTCTGCATGCCTTTAGAGACACTTAAACACCAAGAAATGAAGATAAACATACCCACCCCCTTGATTCCCTCTTTCCCTATACTTTTTTAAAACCCAAACTCCCTCCCCTGGAGGACCACAAATAGGTTGGCTAGTAACTTGTCATTTATCCAACTTATAATTCAGTAAAAACATCAAGCCTTAAGTAGCTTTTCAGAAAGATGGACTTTGAGTTTCTCTGCAGTGAAGCCACTTTCACTTGCTAACTTGGGCTTTCTCCCTCCTCTTTCCATAAGAAAAGAATTTCAGCCACAGATCTTTAAAGAACACTTAACTCACAAATTTTCTTACCCATTCAGTATCTTTCAACTCCCTTGGTATTTCAGGAAGGAGAGTTTCCTGTTTGTAGACTGGTCTATAAACAGGCTCTAACAATTGCTGCCATTAACAGGGGAAAAGCTGAGGCACTTAAGGGGTTGGGTAGGAGCATATGTGGAACTGGCCATGGGACACAAAAAGGGAGAGGGAAAGGATAGAGATATTACAGACAAGTAACAACCAAAAGTAAAATAGAAAACATACTGTCCTTCCTTAATTTCTAGGTTTGAACTCACAGCTTTCCTTCAGAACTACAGAGGCTGACTACTGAGAGCAATCTCAGTATGCTTTCTCAACAGTCATTTCTCTGTTCTCACCATGATTTGCCAAGTGCACAATTACTGTATAAACTGAACAAGAACGGATGTGCTGACAGTACCACCACAAATCATCAGCCACTGTTTGTGCTACAAAGCCACAGACCCTAGCTGTTTACTTCTCTGCATCACAGCTTGCCTTTTCCCACCTTCGGATCACTGCCAGGCCATATTTTTCCCTCCACTACCCTCTCCCTGACTCTGTGGTGTACACCTTTGTTCAGTCTCTTTATTTGGCCCTGTTTAGATTACTAAAATGCTCTTCTTTTTGTTAGTCTCCACACCAACACAATTAAATGACTGCAGCTGGGACAGAACTGACTGCCCTTTCCCTGGCACCGGCCAAGGAGGCCTATATAAATTCCAAGTCTGAACAGACAGCAAAGCTTTCATAACAACTTTAAACTTTTCTTCTTATCACAATTACCCTTCTCCATTAATTGGATTCCCTGGGGTCTGTTGATTTTGACAACTCCTAAACATTCCCCACAGTCCCCCAATCAGCTTTAGACATTATGTTCCCTTTTGTTTTATTTTTTCCTTTTCTGTTTTAATTAAAAGCACAGTAAGGTAGGAATAAAAAGAAGCTCATATATTTTTCAGTCATTGAGTGAGAGTGCACAAGCTAAATTCATCAGATTTCTACAGCTTGCTTATCTTCTCTCTCCATTCATATATACGTTCTCAGCACAAATATTAAAGCATATCTAAATCTGGCTGTGTCCAAATTTTGAAAAGCTTTGATTCATTTCAAAGTCATGATTCAATGGTTTTCACAAATTCCTGCTTCCCGTATCTGCTTTACTTTGCTAACCAGAATGAGCTGATATTTTTTTTGGAGACACAGTCCCATTATGTTCCCTTCAGTAGACTGCTGTAGCATCACAGCTCACAGCAACCCCAAACTCTTGGGCCTAAGCAATTCTCTTGCCTCAGGCTCCCAAGAAGCTGGGACTATAGGCTCCTGCCACAATGCCTGGCTATTCTTTGTTGCAGTTGTCATTGTTGTTTTAGCTGGCCCGGGTTGGGTTCAAACCCGCCAACTTCAGTGTATGTGGCTGGCGTCATAACCACTGTGCTACAGGCATCGAGCCAGAATGAGCTGATGCTAAGATGAAAAGCTCAGAGATGAAGATGTTCATAGTTAGTAAGGACAGAACTCTGATGTGCCTAAAGGAAGCAAGAAGTGGTACCTGTTGTCAGCTTGTTATTGTGTAGGTGGGAGAGGTGGAAGTGGATGGACTGAACTTCTTTGGACTGCCCTGAAAAAACAGACTTCAGCAGAAGCCTTAAAACACTTAGACAAAGAACAATATTTCTGATTTTTTCATGAGCATGCTAGACAGAGGAAATCATCCTTTGGTATTTGTCCTTAGTAAGATATATAGAAAAAAGAGGCTTCTTTATTTGCCTACACTGGTGTCTTTTGGGCCTGGCATTCATTTCCCAATTTTTTAGGAGCTACCAAAGTTGCACTAGACAAGAGCACCACCTATTGCTAAGTTGGGCATGGAGCCATGAGGAACACAATTCCCTAGGAATTGGGCTGTGATCTTGCTAAATCAAACTCAGGAGCTGTTGAGTTTGGAAAGAGGAGCTCAAAAAAAAAAAAAAAAAAAAGACTTTGAGTCAAGAGTTTCACTATGAAAAAAAAAAAA
>NW_003852445.1:7848339-7860682 GCF_000181295.1 Otolemur garnettii
GTTGTGGCAGGCGCCGGTGGTCTCAGCTACTTGGGAGGCAGAGGCGGGAGACTCGCTTGAGCCCAGGAGTTGGAGGTTGCTGTGAGCTGTGATGAATAGCACTCTACCCAGGGGGATAGCTTGAGGCTCTGTCTCAAAAAAACAAAAACAAAAACATTAAAACGAATAAAGCATCCTACTATCTCACAAACTTTCCTACAATCCTAAGGTAGGCTCTTATAGTACTTTCATTTAGATACAGGTTCATAATGTCCGGTGTTAAGATACTGTTCAGAGACAAAACAGCAATATCAACAACAACAATAAATACAGCCCATAGCACTTAAATCAGAGCAACAGATTAAATAATATCTCCCTTTCCAAGGAAACAAAAGTAATCAACGTGCAAAACCCAGATTTTTTTTTTTTTAGAGTCTTCTTGGTTTCCCTTAATACAGTGCCATCACATCATAGCTCACAGCAACCTCAGACTCTTCGGCTTAAGCAATTCTTTTGCCACAGCCTCCCAAGTAGCTGGGAGTACAGGCATTTTTAAGAGACAAGGTCTGGCTCAAGCTGGTCTCAACCTGCCAGATCAGGCAAACCACCCACCCACCTAGGCCTCCTAGAATGCCACGATTATAGGTGCAAGCCACCAAGTAATGGCCCTGATTACAAGTGCGAGCTACCAAGTAATGGCCCTAGACCCAGTAGACTTTGGTGAGTCTCTAAAGGAATATGGAACCAACCCTTCTCAGGGAATCAGCAAATGTAAAAATATAGAGGAAGGAGAGATAAAATACAGGTTCCAGTGAGCCCTTTGCCCTCCTGGCCAAGCTACTCTACAGAGCACAATGGGGTCAATGAGGAGCTGGTTGGTTCTCACAGTAAACAGCCAGTGAGGCTGGTGCTTTTTATCGATGCAAAAAGAACTCAGACGCTTCCTGCTATTTAAACAAGGTCCATTTTTCTTTCAAAGAACAGGAAAAGCCACAAGAGATTCCCACAGCGCCAGCAATAAGCCTTCTACTCCTGTACTGGGAACGTAGGAGCCAGAATGAAGAAGGGAGGAAGAAGTAATAAGGTGTTATCCTGCTTTTTTCAATTCCTGTGCTCAGCTCCTACCTAGGAGCCTGTGATTTCCATATAGGCTTGCTTTACGCTTAAATTTCCTTTCATATTCAAACAATATACCTTTACCTACTGCTTTCATGTGTTCTAAGTCAGCTGTAAGTCCATATGCAATACTGTTTACAGATAACCAAAAAGGCATCTTCCGGTTCAAAGTACTCCTAAAACTCCTAACAGGCTGATACATCCTCCTTATCACCTGTCAAAGTTAACATTAAATGGAAAAACCAGACCTCAAAAACCAGAATCCAATTATCTCTTAGTAATAACAGGTGCATTCTTTTGAATGCTTAGCTTGAGTTTACTTCCATTATAGGCCATAAGACGAATACAATCAAGAAATCAAAGGCGGCTCGGCGCCTATAGCTCAACCGGCTAAGGCGCCAGCCACGTGCACCTAAGGTGGCGGTTCGAATCCCCAGCCCGGACCCGCCAAACAACAATGACGGCTGCAACTAAAAAATAGCCAGGCATTGTGGCGGGCGCCTGTGGTCCCAGCTACTTGGGAGGCGGAGGCAGGAGACTCGCTTGAGCCCAGGAGTTGGAGGTTGCTGTGAGCTGTAATGCCACGGCACTTTACCCAGGGGGACAGCTTGAGGCTCTGTCTCAAAAAAAAAAAAAAAAGAAATCAAAGGCGAGCTGCAGTGGTTCATGCCTGTAATCCTAGTACTTTGGGAAGCTGAGGTGGGTGGACTGCCTAAGCTCATGGGTTTGAGATCAGCCTGAGCTAGAGCAAGACCTCATCTCTAAAAATAGCTGGGCATTGTGGCAGGCACCTGTCATCCCAGCTACTTGGGAGGTTGAGGCAAAGAGAACTGTTTAAGCCCAAGAGTTTGAAGTTGCTGTGAGCTGTGACGCCACAGCACTCTACTGAGAGCGACAAAGTAAGACTCTGTCCAGACAAAAAAAGAAGATATTAGAGAATTTGGACAACCAAAACTAACACTGTAGCTTTAAGCTACCACTCCAGCTTGCTAGCAGGTATAATAAAAGAAAACAAGCCTATGAACCCTCTATGTTCAGTTTCCTTAAAAGTAAAGGAAAAGATGAAAACTAAAGGAAAGATGAAAACCTAGTTTCCTTTCAACTCTTGGCCTTGATCCGAGGGTGTCTGGGAATTCGCTAGCATACTGGCACAAAATGCACTATTTTTCCTCTTGTTATCATCCAGATCTCTAGTACTTCATGCTGGACACTGTTTATGCTACTTAAACTAGGCTTTCGGTGGCGACATTCTCATTCATTTCACTGGCAATGGCACAAGACAACTGTACTCATTCAACTTGGAGCCTTTCCTACCAAGATTCATTTCTACTTTTCTTTTTTTTCCTTAAGTGGCATTCCTTTCAGCTATAAGCACAAGTCGAAAAGCATTTATTTATCTTTCCATTCAAGTCACAAATTACTAGTATTCTCAACTATAAATTACTAATGGCAAAAGAGAAAATAAAAACCTTAAGAATACTGAATTTCAAATATCTAAAAGTGCCACATGGAATAGCTCCCTGGCTCTCCCCTTGACAAACCAGGAACATATTCCAAGAGAATAGAGAACTTACCCGGAATCCTGATGAAAGACCAGCCATTCTGAGGCCTGATGCTCCACAGTCCTCCAACTGGTTCTGGGAAGAACTGGGATTGCCGAGTTAGCCAGTCTGCAGCCAATTCAGGGGCCCCATTCAACAAACACTGCTTGGCTGCCAGACTCCCTCCTTCCTTCAGAACTCGTCGTTCATATTCTGCACTTCGGTCATTGCAATATGAGTCCAATGGCACTGCGGTAACCTACAGTGAAACATTCACATGAGATGGCTCTTACACTGTCCATATGTGCTAACCCCTTTGGGCACCTCAACTTTGACGAATATGGATAATTCTTAGGGTAATGGTTTCAAATATCCTGTTCTGACAAATTAAGTTGTCCCTGGCAGCTGATGCAGTGAGCTTTTCCCAGTGAAAGGTCAACATCTTCTAACATGAACCTGTAAACAAAATAAAGATCCAAAGAGAGCTATAAATCAAGATACTAGGTCAGCAATAATTCTGCTATACACATATACAGAGTGGCCATAAAGTTTGTGTGCAATTTAAAACTATACATTAACTTTTTGGCCACCTTGTATTATCTGACCACTCTGCCACCTCCTTTCATTAGTAAATATTATTCTTGGCAAAGTTCTATAGCCACACACATACAGTAATGACAGAAAGGGAGCTGGAGCTAGTTAGATATCATTAAGGAACTAAAGAGTATTGGTCTAGTGTATTTGAAGCTATCTTTAATGCTTTTTAGGCAAAACTCCAAAATAAATCAAGACTTCTTTCTCCTCTTCTCTGACCAAAGTGCTGACAAAACTAATGGAAAATAAGGAAAAGTTTCTTTGCAGTCTGTATGTCGGGAAAAGTAGAGTTGGGAGGGAAGCAATTGCCAAAGAGTAGCAGATAAATTTCCTGGTTAGAATTTTGCACAAATTCTTATCTTGACACAGGTACAACCCAATAACACTAAATGCCTTTCCTATGGATAAGGGGCTCCTGCAAACTCAGAAGCATAGGTTTTATTCTTATTCAGTTACCTGGATCTATTCCCACTCTAGTAAGTAGCTGTGTATTCAAATGGCTCTGAAATCAACTATTAAGAAGGCCATGGAAGATGAGGTAGACAAGGCTACCTTTTTGTTAAAATGTGGAGGCTGTGAATATCTGCCAAGCCTAGGTTGATAAAAATGCTAAAAGCCCATAACAAGTTGAGTATCCCTAATCCAAACATCCAAAATCCAAAATGCTCCAAAAATTTTTGAGTGCCTACATGACACTCTAAAGGAATGCTTATTGGGGCATTATGAAATTTGGATTTTTGGATAAGAGATACTCATCAGGTATCAGCAGTTGATTGCTTAGGAGTATACTAGAGCTAGACATAAGAGCTGAGATAAGAGAGATAGAACATAAAACATTGGTTGGACTTAGCAAGGAAGTTCAATTATTGCTTGGAAGTTAGGTACCCAGGAAACTCTAGCTTGCTATGTTTTAACTATTCTATTTTTACGTCAACCAATCTTTAGGGTGATAGGCTATCAAGTTTTAGTATACATAAGGGCCTCCTTTGAAGCAGATCAAAAGTACAAATCTTGATCCAGAAGGACTGAAGGAGGAGTCAATAGATATATGTGTATATATATATATATATATATTTTTTTTTTTTTTTGAGACAGAGCCTCAAGCTGTCCCCCTGGGCAGAGTGCCGTGGCATTACAGCTCACAGCAACCTCCAACTCCTGGGCTCAAGCGAGTCTCCTGCTCCGCCTCCCAAGTAGCTGGGACCACAGGCGCCCGCCACAACGCCCGGCTATTTTTTGGTTGCAGCCATCATTGTTGTTTGGCGGGTCCGGGCTGGGGATTCGAACCTGCCACCTTAGGTGTACGTGGCTGGCGCCTTAGCCGGTTGAGCTATAGGCGCCGAGCCTAGATATATATTTTTAACAAGCACCCCAGCATCTTTAGCCAAGCCTTGAAAATACTGCCTTAGAGAATACGAAAAGCCAGCTAGCTGACCAAGTGGCTGCAGGTGCCTTCCCTGAGTACAAGAGGGTACCAAGATCACAAGAAAGAGCACCATTTACCAATAACCAAGGAATAAATAAACTACTCTGGCTTGTACGTGAAGCTGAAGTAAGTTTACTAGGGAGCAGTGCCATCTATGGTCCAGATGGAAAACTACAGAGGGGCACAGCAAACTGGGCCTGGAGTTCAAAACCCACACAGTGTTCACCATAGAAATCAGTTTATACAGACAGTAGGAGAAGCTCATACCATCTTTGTTTTCCTGCTTTCAGCTTACTAATTTTTCCCACTGATGCTTGAGCACAGGAAAATAAACACTGAAAGACAATGTAGGTGGATAAAAATTGGGTCTCTTCTTGCTATGGCTTGTACTGGCAGTATTCCAGTAGGTCCTGGGCCAGAGTAGACATTTCCCATGTAGGAAATGTGCCCCAGATCCTTACAATTAATAGCAGCTGTATTGGCTCGGCACTCATAGCTCAATGGTTAGGGCACCAGCTACATACACTGGGGCTGGTGGGTTCAAACTTGGCCTGTGCCTGCTAAACAATGACAACTGCAACAAAAAAATAGCCAGTGATGTGGTGGGTGCCTGCAGTCCCAGCTACTTGGAAGGCTGAGGCAAGAAAATTATTTAAGCCCAAGAGTTTGAGGTTGCTGTGAGCTGTGATGCTATAGCACTCTACTGTGGGTGACATAGTGAGACTCTGTCTCAAAAAAAAAAAAAAAAAGCAGCTATACTTCTATGAAAACAGTTAAATAAGTAGTGCCATGGATTACAGAAGTATGACCAGGTCTATATACTGAAACAGCATGCATAATTTTGAAGGGTAAAGCATATTGTCTTTTCTTTTTTTTTTTTAATAGAGTATTATAGCATCATAGCTCACAGCAACTTCAAACTCTTAAGCTCAAGTGATCCTCTGAGTAGCTTGAGCCTCCTGAGTAGCTGGGACTACAGGAGCCCACCATAACATCCAGCTAGTTCTTAGTGACAGGGTCTTGCTCTTGCTCAGGCTGGTCTCAAATTCCTGACCTCAGCTTGGTGCCTGTGGCTCAGTGGCTAGGGTGCCAGACACATACACTGGAGCTTCGTAGGTTTGAACCCAGCCTAGAGCTGCCAAACAACAACAACTACAAGCAAAAAATAGCCAGGCATTGTAGCAGGCACCTGTAGTCCCAGTTACTTGGGAGGTTAAGGCAAGAGAATAGCTTAAGCCCAAGAATTTGAGGTTGCTACGAGCTGTGAAGCCACAGCACTCTACTGAGGGCAACATACTAAGACTTTGTCTCAAAAAAAAAAAAACCAGAACAAAAACTCCTGACCTCCAGCAATCCACCCATGTGTCTCGGCCTTCCAGAGTGCTAGGATTATAGGCGTGAGCTACCACCTCTGACCTCACATTAAGTCTTTTTTTTCTTTCTTTTTTTTTTAGAGACAGAGTCTCACTTTATTGCCCTCAGTAGAGTGCTGTTGCATCACAGCTCACAGCAACCTCCAACTCCTGGGCTTAAGTGATTCTCTTGACTCAGCCTCCTAAGCAGTTGGGACTACAGGTGCCTGCCAGAACGCCTGGCTATTTTTTTGTTGCAGTTTGGCCAGGCAGGGTTTCAACCTGCCACCCTTGGTATATAGGGCTGGTGCCCTACCCACTGAACCACAGACAGTATCTGCACATTAAGTCTTTTCTAATGGGACACTCACACTAGCCAATTTTATGCTCTTTAACTGCTTTGATTTGGGGGGAGGGGCGAGGGAAGAAAAGGACTTTGAGCCCAAATTCTCAAAGTGAAAAGTCAAAAACTGGAAACTCAACATGAAGGAATAAAGGGAGAACATGGACATAAAGAGCATGTTTTTTGGTTTTTGGGGTTTTTTGCCTAGGCCTCATTTCTAGGCACCCTTATAATTTATAAACAAAATAACTTTTCCAGTTATAAACTTTCACCTATTTTCCAATTTTCATTTTGCTAACATCCTTCCTAGTCCAGGGCTAAATAATGGTTCTTAGTGAAATATTTTTAAATGTTTTGATAAGCATTTCTGGCCAGGAGCCCTGGATTGAGATATATGCAAAAATCACAGAATGCCATGTTTTTAGTACATAAGCAGTATACTCATGAGGTCCAAAAGAGGGTAAAAAAGGTCCATGTCTATTTAGAATAAATCCTATTTTATGAGTCAGCTCTATCCTAGATAGTCTCCACTCATTCTGCTAACTCCATGTGGCTTTCCTGATTGCTTTTAAAAGCAGAGGGAGATGAAGCATGACATACTGTTTTTTCCTCCCCACAGATGGAAATGCATACTACCTCTAGTCCCACATGAGCTAGTCCACTTCTTGCTTCATTAACCTCAGAAACCTCAGGACTTTCAAGGGTTGCCTCCTCAAATATTCAGTATGTTCCTCTGGAGGACATGTATTTTCCTGCTCTAGCTCTAAGAAGCATAACCGCTCTAAGCGCTGCAGTATGTTGATAAAATGAATTCCCAGGATCTTAGTTTATTAACTCTGTAGAATTATTTCCTTAGCCAATGATAAAACAACTCCTATAATTCTTTCCTGCTACTAAGGAAGTTCTTTTTAAATTGACCCTAAAATTTTTATAGCATGTGCCTGGGAAATGAATTTGTGTTAACTTAAGGCTATGATCAAGGGTTCAAAAGAAATCAGTTTCTCTCTACCACAGATGGGTTAGAAATCCGTATAAGGTAATTAAGGTTATCTCATGAAATGCTGCCTTATTTACTACTGATCCGAATCGCCAGGACTCTGAATGGTGAAAGCTGGGTATATGTGTATGAAATACTGAGACACATTTAAAACGTTTCTTCAGCCCTCATAGTCAAGGGGTAATTAGTCCCATTTTCAGGTTTAACACATGCTATAAGAAACTTGAACAAATATGAAGAGAGGAGAAGAGTTAGAAAGGGGGGGATGTGGGAGAAGGCTTTCAGGCAATAAAAGCTTTTTAGTAATCCTTCCTGCCACCACACATTTACAGCTATTATAGTTCAAAACATTTACCATTCTTTAGGAAAAGAGCAGCATCAAAGATGGTAACTTAGATTTCTGGCTCCAATGAAATAAATACCAAAGTAGTACAGCTGGGGCATGCACATGTGACAGAGTGAGAGTGTTGTTTTTTTTTTTAAAGACAGAGTCTTACTATGTCGCCCTCAGTAGAGTATTGTGGCGTCACAACTCACAGTAACCTCAAACTCTTGGGCTTAAGCGATTCTCTTCCCTTAGCCTCCCAAGTAGCTGGGACTACAGGTGCCTGCCACAATGCCCAGCATATTTTTTTTCCTTAGTTGTCACTGTTGTTTAGCAGGCCCAGGCCAGGTTTGAACCCACCAGCCCCGCTGTACGTGGCAGGCACCCTAACCACAGGGTGACAGGTGCCATGCCAGGGGCCTGTTCATGAAAGTAGATGGCATTAGAGATCTGGGGAGCTCTGAGTGATAACAAGTGAAAAATTTTTATGTCAATAAATGCCATTATAGGCCAAAATAGTTTACTTTTATTGGCTCTACAAAACATTGGAACAGGAAAAGTGAAAAAGACTACGTATATTGCTCTCAAAAATCTAACTTCCTCTTATTAGGCCTTTTGTTATACACCAATCAGACTAAGAGAACAAAACCAACCATGCTACCCTGAAGACTGAAGCCTGTTTTCTATGGAAGAACTAGGCTTCAGATGCTTCCTAGAAAAAGTGATTTCCTGGGGCATGGTGGCTCATGCCTGTTGTCCCAGCGCTGTGGGAGGCCTGTGGGAAGCCGAGGCAGGTGATTCGAGACCAGCTGAAGGCCAGGCTGAGGCAGAGTGAGCCAGATTGAGACCCTGTCTCTACAACAACAACAAAACAATAGCCGGACCTTGTGATCCTAGCTACATGGGGGGCAAGAGAACACTACAGGAGGAAGAAGTAAAAAAAAAAAAACAGAAAAAGTGATTTTCCGCATAAACTTAAGTTTCTAAAACCAAGAATATTTTAGAATACTAGGATACATACAAAAATCTAAATACCTCTGGATAGTTAATATAAACTAAACAAAGTCAATGGCTATAAGAGAATTATGTTCACAGCTTGGTGCCTGTAGCTCAGTGGCTAAAGCACCAGCCATATACACCAGAGTTGGCGGGTTTGAATCCAGCCCAGGCCTGCCAAACAACGACAACTACAACCAAAAATAGCTGGGCATTGTGGCAGGCGCCTATAGTCCCAGCTTCTTGGGAGGCTGAGGCAAGATAATTGCTTAAGCCCAAGAATTTGAGGTTGCTGTGAGCTGTGATGCCATGGCCCTCTACCCAGGGCAACAGCTTGAGACTCTGCCTCAAAAAAAAAAAAAAATAGAATTACATTCATATAGCACTGGACCTACAGAAAGAAAGCTAGGTATACAGGAGTCAATACTTCATTTCCATTCATCATCTTTCCTTGTATCTCCTATCAGATTCCATCTTTTGATAATAAAGGATGCAAACTGATAAAAATAAATGATAGAAAATTATTTACAAGAAAGACTAAAACGGTACTTTCTTCTTTAAAACCACGAAACAGGCTCACCGCCTGTGGCTCAAGTGGCTAAGGCGCCAGCCACGTACACCTAAGGTGGCAGGTTCCAAACCAGCCTGGGCCCACCAAAAAAACAACAATGACGGCTGCAACCAAAAAACAGCCGGGTGTTGTGGTGGGTGCCTGAGGTCCCAGCTACTTGGGAGGCTGAGGCAGGAAACTTGCTTGAGTCCAGGAGTTGGAGGTTGCTGTGAGCTGTGATGTCATAGCACTCTACCCAGGGGGACAGCTTGAGGCTCTGTCTCAAAAAAAACAAAAACAAAAACAAACCAAAAAACCCCCAGGAAACAGTAGACTTGCTACGATGAGTGGAGAAATTAGATAAAAACAAAGAAGGATAAAAAATGTCAAACTCTTACAGCTCCCTCTAAAAGCTGCTGCTTGGAGCAAAATGAAACAACAAGCTGGGAAGACAGAAATTCATTATTTGCTCTGACCACAGAATATGCCCACATCTTTTTTCTTTTTTTTCTTTTTTTAACTGTTGGGGATTCATTGAGGGTATAAAGAACCAGGATACACTGACTGCATTTGTTAGGTGAATTCCCTCTTACAACTGTGTCCTGCCCCCAAGATGTGTGTCACACACCTTGACCCCCACCCTCTCCCTCCTTCCCTCTGCCCACTCCCCCCCATGTTTTTTCTGCCACTCTCCCTTCACATACTTCTTCATGGATGCAACAAAACATCTTTTGCCTGGCTTTGATCAACAAAGATGGGAAATAATCGGAAGATGTAAGCAAAATAAACAACTCCAACATGTTAATGGTGGATAGTGATGCCTGTAGCAATTGCAAGAGTACTCTGTTTTGATAAACAAGGTATTAGGAAAGATCCAGACAGCTGCTCAAAATAACAACTGAAAGAGAAAATAGTCACAAGTCTATAAATAAGAGTACAACTGCCCATAGTTTATTTTCAGATAGAATAGGCTTGTAAACTATAGTCCATGCAAGGCTGCTTAGGAAAATGAGAAAACACCAGACTGAGAAGTTTTCTGATGCTGTAGTGTTGTGCTTCCTTTGGTTATTTAGAGACTGTACTGAGGTGATAAGGCCAGATCAAATCACTCCTCCTTAATATGGCCCCTTCCTATGAAACTCCTCAAAAACCTCAATGCAGGTGAATAATCTACCTGCCAGAGGGATTATTCTCATCATAGTTGAGAGCCACTGATATCCCCCATACAACTACTCTCAAATCAATAATTCTGAGTTAGAAAGTACAAGCTTTAGAAGGCCAAAACCAGGGATGCTCTGTTTTGAATACTAATATTGATATGTTTCTTAAAGTTCAGCTTAAAATAGTTCTGTTTAAGAAATGAATCCCCTGAAAATTGGTGTATTTATTCCAGGTTCCATCTATTTTGTCTCTTCCCTTCTGTAGCACTTACTCGTGGACTGGCCACACACAAAAAAGATGGCAGCTCAGTGAGCAGACAGCAATGAAGCGAGGAGGTAGCTGATCTCCGCTGATGGATGACCTGGTCTGAGTAGCCACTCACTGCTTTACAGTGGCTGCTGAAAACAAGAGACTACAAAATAAAAAAGCAAATTAGTGACAATCACAATTATGTTTAATGTAAACAAAATGAAAAACTGCTACATATTAAATATCTAACTCCTAGTGAATATTATTAATTATAATATACAATGAACTAATCAGAACCAAGCATATATAACAGTCAATGCCATGTTAATTTCAAACTGTGGTTTATCTTAAGCAGCTATCATTTCTGGGATTACAGTGAGCCTTTGCACCTGGCCAGGACACAGTATTTTATATTGGAGACACAGGAGTTCTTCCTGTAGTATGCTATACATTTTATCTTTGATAAACTGTGGTTTATCTTAAGCAGCTATCATTTCTTTTTCTGAAAGAGATAGTGCCAATCATTAATTGGCAGAGTAAAACTTCATTAGACAAAGTACTACGTGTAAACGTGGGGGGAAATTTGGTTCATCTGTTATACTATGGATGCAAACTCACATCTTGAGTTATAAACAATGCAGACCAACACTATTTCCTTCTCAAGTTTTTATTTTTTCGGTTTTTTTTTTTGAGACAGAGTCTCGCTATGTGGCCCTTGGTAGAGTGCTGTAGCATCACAGCTCAGAGCAACCTCAAACTCTTGGGCTTAAGCAATTGTCTTGCCTCAGTCTCCCAAGTAGATGGGGCTACAGGCACCTGCCACAACGCCCAGCTATTTTTTGGTTGCAGTTGACACTGTTGTTTATCAAGCATGGGCCAGGTTGGAACCTGCCAGCCCCAGTATATATGGCTGGCACCCTAACTACTGAGCTACAGGCACGGAGCCCTAAAGTTTTCTTTAAAGCAGTTAAGTATCACATGTTCCAACATAGTGTAATACAGGTCTTTTGGGGTGGTTGTCTTATATATTTATTCCAGGACATCAATACAAGTGGTCAGAAACAGAAAATAATATCTTTTTAGTTCCTCTGACAATCACTCAGAAATATAAATTATTGGTTTGGTGACTATAGCTCAATGGTTAGGGCACTGGTCACATACACAGGGGCTGGCAGGTTTGAACCTGGCCTGTGCCTGCTAAACAACGACAACTACAACAAAAAAATAACCGGGTATTGTGGTGGGCACCTGTAGCCCCAGCTACTTAGGAGGCTGAGGCAAGAGAATTGCTTAAGCCCAAGATTTGAGGTTACTGTGAGTTGTGATGCCACAGCACTCTACCGAGGGTGACACAGTGAGATTTTGTCCTCTCCCCTAAAAAACGAAATATAAATCATTTGTACTACTGTGTCAAAAAATATTTTAAACTTCACAGCTCATGTTAAGTTTCAGATTACAGTCTTTCATACGAAAGATTTTAAGTAAGAAATGTTCATGGCTCGGCGCTTGTGGCTCAAGTGGCTAAGGTGCCAGCCACATACACCTAAGGTGGTGGGTTCGAATCCAGCCCAGGCCCGCCAAAACAACAATGACAGCTGCAACCAAAAAACAGCCGGAAGTTGTGGCGGGCGCCTGTGGTCCCAGCTACTTGGGAGGCTGAGGCAGGAGACTGGCTTGAGCCCAGGAGTTGGAGGTTGCTGTGAGCTGTGATGCC
>NW_003852445.1:7861040-7864345 GCF_000181295.1 Otolemur garnettii
GGGATTACAGTGAGCCTTTGCACCTGGCCAGGACACAGTATTTTATATTGGAGACACAGGAGTTCTTCCTGTAGTATGCTATACATTTTATCTTTTGATGTGCATTTTTAATTACTGGTTTCTCAATAAGACAGGTTGATAATCTACAACTATATGGGTGAAGATAATACATAAGGCAATCTATTTTGTATACTATTGTAAGGCTAAGAATACAAACTGCAAGGTCAGAACAGCCATTGTTACAATTTCAGTACCAAATCTCTTTTTTTTTTTTTTTTTGAGATAGTCTTATTATGTTACCCTCGGCAGAATGCCATTGTGTCACAGCTCACAGCAACTTGTAACTCTGACTTAAGCAATTCTCTTCCTCAGCCTCCCAAGTAATTGGGACTACAGGCACCCACCACAATGCCTGGCCATTTTTTGGTTGTAGTTGTCATTGTTGTTTGGCAGGCCCAGGCCGGGTTCAAACCCATGAGCCCTGGTGTATGTGGCTGGGGCCCTAGCTGTGGAGCTATAAGCACCAAGCCAGTACCAAACCTCTTAAAGGCTTCTTTAATACATATCCTGCTCTTCCACTCAAACAGGCCTATTTCACACAGGGCTTAAATCAAATGGGTTCTTTAGAATCATAGTTTGACAGAAGTAATCTCAAGTTGTCCAGCAGGACACATGCGTGCATCATTATATACATCCATGGATCAGTTAGCATCCTATAAATAATTGACATGAACAAACTGAAGCGACTTTAGCTACCCTGGACCTTAGCTGGGCTGTCCTTAATAGTTTCTAATCACACAGAATAGAAGTCTTTCCATTCGATTATAATGCTGACCCTATGTAGTTATTACATGTTTGGCAATAATGTTGAGGTCCCTGTTATTATCCAGAAAAGAATTTTAATCCTCTAATATAGCTTTTCAACAAGATCTTTGTTCTCTTCTTTATTTTTGCTAGCATCTGCAATAAACTTTATCCAACTCTCTACAAATCTATGTCTATTATCACCCAAATGTCTTGTGTGAGGATCATTACAGAGATTATTTGGCTGGATGTCACCCTGTTTTACTAAAATTAGATACCAAACAGCTAGGATTATTACCCACCAAATCCTATTGCTAATCTACAGATGGAGATGAAAAGATGTAGCCGGTTTTTTTATTGTTTCCTAAATGTGCATTTCTGACATCAGAAGTAGACCTTCCTGCCCAGTGTAGGTGTTGGAAAAGAGAAAAGATGATTCAAGTCTAACTTCTGCTCATCTGAGCCAACTATGGAGTAGTAGTTCAGAGGTCCTAGCTGGATGTCCACTGCCACTCAGACCATACTTGGATAGCTGGCTGAGGTTGCAGCAGTAGCTGACCTATAGGCAATTTAGCAGAAATATGTTTCTTTAGCCTAAAAATATAAAAGTTTAAAAAAAAGTAAACCCCCCCCACAAAAATGTAAAAGTAGAAAACAACAGATTGAACATTTCTTCCAATTATCTTCTCTTCAACATAGTTGTTATAACAAAGAAAGGGAGACAACTTATCATACAAAGTTCTTTTAACAAAATATATTACTTGTAATACCTTCCTGGAAATAAATCTTTCTAGGAACATTTCTATTCCCAGGATTGGTTATTTCCAAAGTAGAACACATTCACTTGTCTTTTTTTCTTTTTTAGAGACAGAATCTTACTTTATCGTCCTTGGTAGAGTGCTGTGGCGTCAGCTCACAGGAACCTCCAACTTCTGGGCTTAGGCAATTCTCTTGCCTCAGCCTCCCAAGTAGCTAGGACTACAGGCGCCCACCACAATGCCCGGCTATTTTTTGTTGCAGTTTGGCCAGGGCCGGGCTCGAACTCACCACTCTCAGTATATGGGGCTGGCATCCTACTCACTGAGCCACAAGTGCCGCCCCATTCATTTGTCCTTTATAAGTGGAGTTAATATGCTATTCTCACTAGAAGTCACTATGATTGACTCACTTTGTTGCCCAGGCTAGAGTGCCATTAGAAGTCAAGGTAATTCATATTTTTTTATTGCAGATTAAAAAAAAAACTTACTAGTTCAAAATGCTTAGCATAACAGCTTTGGCTTTAAAGAAACCTGACTACCCTTGGAATATATTATATAATATGTTCTTTTTTAGATTATTTTCTCTTAACATTAGTTCCACCTTGGGTCCTCAGTGCTGCTTCTACACATTGAACCGAACTGCTACACATTGCCAGACATTGCTAGATACAGAAATATTTAATTCTTGGCATGGAAGACAAGGAACATCTTAAACACTATTGTACAGAAGGCTTGAGGGATAAAGATAAAAAGAAAGTCATTCATTACTTCTTTAGTATATTTTGGCCATACAAAATTTAGGAAAAAAGTAAAAAGCATGCCACACTACGGGGAAAGTGACTTGGTTTTAATGCCGTTCCAGCTTTTGCTGTTCTGCTGTCCTGTTTTCATGCTCTCGAATGTCTCATTACCTTGTAGCATTGGCAGCTGTGGGTATCTTGTTGCTAGAACTATAGTATGCATATGGTAGTGAAGTTAGGCTTTTCTAAAGAATCTTTTGGCATCATGCAAAAGTCTCAAGTGAAAATAAGTAGGCCAGGAAGACAGGCTCCACAGCTGCATGCTTCTCGCCACAGCATAGCGTAGAAAACACAGATGTTTTCCCCTCAGATACAGACTTACATATTTAATAAGAGGTGATGTTTTACTCTTCATGTTTTGTTTAAAATTAAAAAGAATACTATATTAAAATATAGGTCTGTTACTTCCAAACTTCTGTCCTTTTCTTTCTTTTCTTGAGACAGAGTCCCACTCTGTTAGCAAGGCTAGAGTGCCATGACATCAGCCTAGTTCACCTAGCAACCTCAAACTCCTAGGTTCAAGTAATCCTCCTGCCTCAGCCTCCCCAGTAGCTAGGACTACACACCGGATAATTTTTTTTATTTTTAGTAGAGACAGGATCTGTCTCTTGCTCAGGCTGGTTTTAAACTCCTGAGTTTAAGGACTTCTCCACCCACAGTCTTCCAGAGCGCTAGGATTACAGACATGAGCCACTCTGTTTGGCACTCTACTTCTTAAAGAATATATAAAATTTGGGGGCAGTGCTTGTGGCTCAGTGAGTAGGGTGCCGGCCCCACATAGCAAGGGTGGCAGGTTTGAGCTCATCCCCGGCCAAACTGCAACAAAAAATAGCTGGGCATTATAGCGGGCACCTATAGTCCCAGCTACTTGGGAGGCTGAGGCAAGAGAATTGCCTAAGCCCAAGAGCTGGAGGTTGCTGTGAGCTGTGATGCCATGGTACTC
>NW_003852445.1:7864394-7867179 GCF_000181295.1 Otolemur garnettii
ATATATATATATAATTGACATACAGAGGAAAATGTCTCACTTTAAATGAAAGGGTATAGGGTTTACAAATCAACTGCTAGACTATTCTATTTGCACAGATATGTTGTGTCCAAACAAAAAGAGAGAAAATAAAATACAGAAAACAACAATAGTTTCCCAAAGTATACTACAAAGGGTGTTGGCAGTACTCACAATCTCAGTAAATGATGGTAGATATAGATTCTACAGCTGAAAATTAAAATTTAGTAAAAGAGTTTTTTAAAAACTTCCTGTTTGAGGGATTATTCCTGAATAGCCAAAGCTCTCTAAGCACTTAATAAAGAACAGTGCTTAAAACTTAAAACACATGCCACTCTTTTCAAAATAATTCTTTATGTTTAGATCCTTTTGTATATATTAAATCGCAAAATCGGTTATGTCCCAAATATCTGTGACTCACTACCTGACTCACTAGAGTTATAGATTATACAAAGATTTTTTTTGAAATTTTATCTTTCATTTTTTTAAACTTTATTCAAATGAATATGAGGGTACAATATTTAGGTTACATTGTTTTCACTTCCAGGGTAAAGTTCCATTTGTAGTAGAGCCCCTCACCCAGGAGATGAGATACACACCCTCACAATGTGCACGTTAGGTGGGATTGTGCCTCCTGCCCTCCTTAGTTCTGCCGTATGTCCTCCCCCATCTCCCTTCCTGGTTCCCTCTACCCCTGAACTGGACTATAATAGTGTTCTATTGTTCTGAGGAACATATAATTGCTTATATATTGATTTCATATTAGTACAAAGCACACTGAATTTTTATCTTTCCATTCTTGTGATACTTTACTAAGAAAAATGTATTTCAACTCCATCCAGGTAAATATAAAAGACGTAAAGTCTCTATCTTTTTTAATGGCTGTATAACGTTCCATAGTATAAATGTATCACAGTTTGTTGATCCATTCATGGGTTGATGGCACTTAGGTTGCTTCGACGACCTGGCTATTATGAATTGAGCCACAATAAACATTCTAGTGCAAATGTGTTTGTGTTAAATGATTTATGTTCTTCTGAGTAGATACCTAGTAATGGGATTGCAGGCTCAAATGGAAGGTCTACATTTAGATCTTTGAGGATTCTCCATACTTCTCTCCAAAAGGGCTGTATTACTTTGCAATCCCATCAGCAGTGTAGAAGTGTTCCCTTCTCTCCACATCCACGACAACATCTGGTGTTCTGGGACATTGTAATGTGGGCTAATCTTGCTAGGGTTAGGTGATATCTTTGAGTGTTTTTTTTTTTTTTTGAGACAGAGCCTCAAGCTGTCGCCCTGGGTGCCATGGCATCACAGCTCACAGCAACCTCCAACTCTTGGGCTTCAGTGATTCTCTTGCCTCAGCCTCTCAAGTAACTGGGACTACAGGCGCCCACCACAATGCCTGGCTATTTTTAGGCTTTTTTGGTTGTAGTTGTCATTGTTGTTTGGCAGGCCCAGGCTGGATTTGAACCTGCCAGCTCTGGTGTATGTGGCTGGTGCCTTAGCCACTTGAGCTACAGGCACCCAGTCTTAGAGTGGGGTTTTTTTTTTTTCTTTTAAAGACACAAAGTTTCAAGTTGTTGCCTTCGGTAGAGTACCGTGATGTCACAGCTCACAGCAACCTCAAACTCTTGGACTTAAGTGATTCTCTTGCCTCAGCCTCCTGAGTAGCTTGGAACTACAGGCACCTGCCATAATGCCCAGCTATTTTTTTGGGCCAGGTTCGAACCTGCCACCCTTGGTATATGGGGCCGGTGCCCTACTCACTGAGCCACAGGCACCACCCTGCCTTAAGAGTTGTTTTGATTTGCATTTCTCTGATGATTAAAGATGATCATTTTATCATGACTTTATTGGCCATTTGTCTGTATCCTCACAGAAGTTTCTGCTCAAATCACTTACCCACTTATAGAGAGGGTTGTTCACACTTTTCTTATTGTTTAATTTGAGTTCTCTGTAGATTCTAGTTATCAGGCCTTTGTCAGATTCATAACATGCAAAAATTTCCCATTCTGGGCAGCGCCTGTGGCTCAAAGGAGTAGGGTGCCGGCCCCATATGCTGAAGGTGGCAGGTTCAAACCCAGCCCCAGCCAAAAACTGCAAAAAAAAAAAAAAAAAACCCTCCCATTCTAAGCGCTATTTGCTTTGTTTGTGGTACTATGCAAAATCTTTTTAGCTTGATCAAGCCCCAGTTATTAATCTTTGGTATTACTGCAATTGCGGGGGGGGGGTCTTCCTCATAAAATTTTTTTCCCAGGCCCATTCAAGTGTTTTCCCTACACTCTGTTCTAGAATTTTTATTGTTTCGTGTCTTAAATTTAAATCTTTTATCCAATGAGAATCAATTTTTGTCAATGGTAAGGGGGTGGGTCCAGTTTAGTCTTCTGCATGTGGATAACCAGTTCTCCAAGTACCATAAGGATTCTTTTCCCCATTACATGTTTTTGTTAAGCTTATCAAAGATTAAATGATGACCTGCGGTTGGGTTCATCTATAGATTCTCTATCCTATTCCATAGATCTGTGTCTCTATTTTTGTGACAAGATTATAGAAAGATTTTAACACACACTATGTCTAAGTATGCTATTATTTTAACAGTTTCACTGAGACTGAGATAGGAGATAGAATTTATACTGGTATCGCCAGGAGTGATGGCTCATGCCTATAATCCTAGCACTCTGGGAGGACAAGGTACAGGACACCTTGAACTCATGAGTTCGAGACCAGCTTGAGCAAAAGTGAGACCCCTTGTCTCTACTAAAAA
>NW_003852445.1:7867461-7870449 GCF_000181295.1 Otolemur garnettii
AAAAAAAAAAAAAGAAAAAAGAAAAAACTGAGGCAAGAGGATCAGTTGAGTCAAAGAGTTGGAGGTTGCTGCTGTGAGCTATGATGACACACCATTCTACCAGGGTGACAGCTTGAGGCTCTGTCTAAAAAAAAAAAAAAATACTGGTACTGTAACAATCTGCCTCTGGCAAGCATCATTTCTCCCTCACGTCCCAGATGGAGTCTAGCTCTGTGAGCCTGGTGTAGAGCATAGTAGCATCATCTTAGCTCACTATAACCTAGAAGTCCTGGGCTCAAGGGTTCCTCCTGTCTCAGCCTTCTAAAGTAGCTAGGATTAGAGGCATCACTACAACAGAAGCTAATTTTTCTATGTTTTGTAGAGACAGGTCTTGCTCTTGCTCAGGCTGGTCTCTAATTTCTAACCTCAAGTGATTGTCCTATCTCAGATTCCCAAGGGTACCAGGATTATAGGGGTGAGCCACTGTACCTGGTCCTACCATCTTTTTTATTTTTTTTTTAAGAGATAGAGTATCACTTTGTCGCCCTTGGTAGAGTGCTGTGGTATCACCGCTCACAGCAACCTCCAGCTCCTGGGCTTAGGCAATTCTCTTAACTCAGTCTCTCGAGTACCTGGGACTACAGGCACCTACCATAATGCCTGGCTATTTTTTTGTTGCAGTTTGGCCAGGGCCGGGTTTGAAACCATCACCCTCGGTGTATGGGGTCAGCGCCCTATTTACTGAACCACAGGCCCTGCCCTCCAACCATTATTTTTTTATGTAACATTTAATTGGATATATGCTAAAATATGTTCTGCCCTAAAAAAGATGACCACAAGTTGTATTTCCTATGGGTTCTGGTTTTTGTCTTTTTCTAAGCACAACAAGATTAAAAAAAATTCACACACATGAGATTTACACTCTTTATTCCCTGCAAAAGAGAAAAGCACTCTGGGCAGAGTACACGATAGGGAAGAAGGTAAGTGAGACTCAATTTATAAAACATTTGAGCTAATACTGTAACTGAAATTCTTTTTGTTTTTTTTTTTTTGAGATAGAGCCTCCAGCTGTCACCCTCGGTAGAGTGCTGTGGCATCACAGCTCACAGCAACCTCCAACTCCTGGACTTAAGCAATTCTCTTGCCTCAGCCTCCCAAGTAGCTGGGACTACAGGCGCTCACCACAACCACTGGCTATTTTGGGGTTGTAGTTGTCACTGTTGTTTGGCAGGCCTGGGCTAAATTTGAACCCACCAGCTCTGGTGTATATGGCTGGCACCTTAGCTGCTTGAGCTACGGGCACCAAGCCTATAAATGAAATTCTTAACAGTAAAGCAGGGTGGAATATGTAGTACAATAAAAATTAAGTACAAGGAATAATGCTGGGTTTTGCTCAACAAACATAAAAGAAGGAAATATCAGAAAAGCATTCATGTGAAGTAAGAAATTACTTTAAATACCCTAACCTGTGGGCACAGTGGCTCAAACCTATAATCCTAGCACTCTGGGAGGCCGAGGCAGATGGATGGCTTGAGCTCGTGGGTTCAAGACCAGCCTGAGCAAAAAGCAAGACCCCCATCTCTTCTAAAAATAAAAAAAGTGAGGTAGGAGGATCGCTTGAGCCTAAGAGTTGGAGGTTGGTGTGAGCTATGACACCATGACACTCTACCCAGAACAACAGCTTGAGACTCTGTCTCAAAAAAAAAAAAAAAAAAGACCCTAACCTTTGTCCAAAACACCTCAAAGGTCAAATCATTAGGGTTCTTAACCTAGTTTTTAGTTCTGTGATGTTTATGTATCATCCAGAAGCCAGTATTATAAAAAAGGTACATCCTAGAATTCTGTAAGACAGAATTCAAATTTAATATTTATTACAGGATAAATACAGGGATTTTTTTTGTAGTTTTTAGCTGGGGCCCAGGTTGAACCCGCCACCTCTGGTATATGGGGCCGGCGCCCTACTCCTTTGAGCCATAGGTGCCACCCTGAATACAGGGGTTTTATAGGCAGACTATGGGATTAGGAGGGAGAGAATCTCACTGTCCAGATTCATTCATCCATAGGAGAAAGGGAAGAAGGGATGGATTGGGGTAGACTGCTGAATGTGGCTCAGATAGTAGGTCACATGAGATAGCTTACCAAGAACAAGATGACAACATGCAGCTAGGTCACCATTCATTATCTGTCTTCCCAAAGGAGTAAGAACAAAGCCGTTACCTTGATCTGATGATAGGATATTATATTTAAGAGATAGGCTGCTATAATATCTATTACTTTTTTTTTTTTTTTTTTGAGACAGAGTTTCAAGCTGTTGACCTGGGTAGAGTGCTGTGGCATCACAGCTCACAGCAACTTCCAACTCTTGGGCTTAAGCAATCCTTTTGCCTCAGCCTCCCAAGTAGCTGTACCCTACCCAATGCCTAGCTATTTTTTGGTTGTAGTTGTCATTGTTGTTTTGGCAGGTCCAGGCTGGATTTGAATCCGCCAGCTCCAGTGTATGTGGCTGGCACCTGAGCTACAAGTGCTGAGTCAGTATATATTACTCTTTGTTTTTTGGTTGGTTTTTTTTTTTGCAGTTTTTGGCTTGGAGGTTTGAACCCACTACCTCCGGTATATGGGGCTGGTACCCTACTCCTTTAAGCCACAGGCGCCACCCAGTATATTACTCTTTATGAAACAAATGAAGGCACAGAAGGGAACAGAATGAAGGATATTCTGCCTTAAGAGTACAAAGCTGAATTTGGGAAAATTAATTCATTCAAACTTAATTTGGTGGCTCCAAAGGAGTTTTATTCTGAAATATTGCTTGAATTTTAAAAAAGAAAGAATAGTAATACTGCTTCCAATTTCTGCATTTCCCCTTGTCTCTTTTCTTTGGTTTGTTTGCCTAAGAATAACCCCACACCTCACCTTAAGACTGATCTGGGGGGCTCGGCGCCTATAGCTCAACCGGCTAAGGCGCCAGCCACGTACACCTAAGGTGGCGGGTTCGAATCCCCAGCCCGGACC
>NW_003852445.1:7870762-7877654 GCF_000181295.1 Otolemur garnettii
AAAAAAAAAAAAAAAAGACTGATCTGGAACATGGAAAAAAAAGACTGATCTGGAACATGGAATCAGTTCAATTCACATCTTCTTCCATTAAAACCATAAAACAGGTTCAGCTCCTGTAGCTAAGTGGCTGGGGCACTGGCCACATACACCAGACCTGGCAGGTTCAAATCCAGCCTGGGCCTGCCAAACAACGATAACTACAAACAAGAAACAGCTGGACATTGTGGTAGGCACCTGCAGTCCCAGCTACTTGGGACGCTGAGGCAAGAGAATCACTTAAGTCCAAGAGTTTGAGGTTGCTGTGAGCTGTGACGTCACAGTACTCGTACCAAGAGCAACACAGTGAGATTCGGTCTCAAAAGAAAAAAAACAAAAAAAAACCCCATAAAACATAATTTGTGTTCACTTTGCATATTAAAACAAGGCTATGCAACTTCCTAGTACCACGAAAGAAAACAAAACAAAGAGCTTAAGAAACTGCATCTCTTATGAATTATGATTCCCAATAATCAAAGTTATATAACCAGACCCCACCTGGCAAATTAAAATGCAAAGTACAGAATAGAACACAGCTTCCAATGAAATAAAAATGTGCACAAGGAGCTAGAGCTTATAAATAGAAAATCTCTATTGAAGATAAAAATCAGACATTACACTGTACTTGGTATCTTTCCCAAATGATATTTGCTGTAGTTAATAAACTATGAAGAGACACGAAGACAGAGAACAGAGAACAAAGGGAGATTCCAAAATCTTTTCTGGTTTAAGAACTTACATAGTGCCACAGTCAGAAACCATCTATAGCCTAAGCAAAATCTCATAATAGGGGATCTAAAATAAACTTCCTAATGAAGTACCTAATATAATGACTTCCAAAACTAGGTCCTAAAAAGCATGGCACAATGGCTCTTCCTTGTTTTCTCTCACATCATTCAGTCTAGTGGAAGTTAGCTGCCAAGCTATAAGGACATTCAAGTAGGAATGTGGAGAGTTCCACAAAGCAAGTAATAGCCACCTCCAGCTAACAGCGTGCACAAACTTGTCAGGCATTTAAGCAAGCTACACTGGAAACCGATCCTATGGCTCCAGTCAATCTTTAACAAAGTTGTTTAACTGTTATTTTGATATTTTGAATTAGAACCACCTAGCGCAGCTGTTTCTATGTCCCTGAACAATAGAAACAGCATGAGATATGAAGTGTTCACTGCTTTAATTTCTAGGTTTTAGGTTAATATGTGGGTATAAATAACTTCTATAGGAGCAAATACCCACAGTTGAGCACTTTTGCGATTTCTCTTGCTGTTTCTATTTACAATCTTTCTAGTGTTCCTCACTAGCCAATGAAAGTTGCCTCTAGGTCTCAGATCAAATGTATAGCGAAAATAATAAGTGTACAATTAGATCAATGAATGATGGGAGAGAGGGAGGGAGATTAGAAAAGGACATGGAAGTGAATCTTTTAATTAGGTAAACTTTCAGATTTCATTACCAGTCTTTCATAAAGAATACTATCCACATCTAAAATTCTCAGGTAATTCTAATTGATAAAAGGACCTCAATGAGCAGACACTCTAACATACTATTATATTTTCAGAAAACAGAATACAGAAAAGTAATGCCTATCTCCAGGAGTTAAGATGCAGGTGTCTACTGCATCCTACTATACCTCAAGAAAAGGCAAGATAGGGCATAACAAACCCTCAGTAGAATGTTGCTTTGTGTACCAAAAACAGAACTAGTAAAAATGTATCGCTATAGTAACAAATTATTAAAATTAGGGGTTGACAGAAGGCATTAGTCTACGGGAGGTTGAGCAACTCTTCATCAGACACTATTAGTGCTTCCAGATACAATAGAAATATTTTACCAGGAGGAAATGACCTGTCTACATTATTTCAAAATTGGAACCCAATTTTATTTTCCCTTTGTATTACCGATCCTACTCCCAAGTCCAAATAGTATAGTACAGAACAAAACTTGAGAAACCAACTGTGAAATAGAAGACAAGGAGATTACATGGGCCTTCCAGTATACAGGGGCCACATAATGGATCTGGCCAAAGAATGCCCTGCATTTACTACTAACAACCCTTAAAATTTTCTAGAGGATTCAAGGAAAATGACCTGGCATTTAAACTTTCAATTTAGTTCAAGAACTATATAACATATAAACTAATTGTCACTCTCTATCTCAAAACTCTCTGGTATTACTATTTCATTCAAAATAAAATCCAAACATTCAAGCAATACCTATGAGTCTCCCTATGACCTGGATCTACATCTATAACTTCATTTCCTATTATTTTGTGTGTTACCTACTCTGCAAAGGCCAACAACCATATGAAAAACGTGTACCATTACTTTTCATGAAAATGCAATTTAAAACCACAGTCATTTGTTTAGGTTTACCTTCCTCACTATACTGTCACCTCAAGAGCAGGCCCTAGTGTCTTATATAGTTCCCAGCCCCTTATAACAGGTGCTCAATAAATATTTTTCCAAAAATAAAAGAAAATAAGAAAATAAAATCAAAATGAGATACCACTATACATTCATAAAAATGGCTAAAATTAAAAGGATTGATCCTCTGTAACAAGTCAGAGGGAAAAAAAGAAGATTGATAATCTCAGGTTTAGCAGAGGATGTTGAAACAATAGGACACCTCATATTTTTGTGAGAATGTAAATTTGTAAAATCATTTTGGCAACAGCTCCTAAATGAAAACATACTCATACCTGATGGCACAGCAATTTCATTCTTAGATATAAACTCCAAAGAAATTAGTACTTATATTCCTCAAAAGACTTAAATAAGAATGTATACAACAGCTTTATTCATAACAGTCCTGAACTTGAAACAACCTAAATGAATTCATAAACTATGGCTTTATATAGACAATGTAACCCTTCAGAGCAACAAAAAAGAATGCTAGAACAACAAGGCTAAATCTTATAAACATAACACTGAATGAAAGAACCAGACACACAAAAAATATTTAAGATAATTCCAACAAGTAAAAACAATCTACAATGATAAAAGTAGAATAGTGATTACTTTTATCTGTTGGTGGTCTGTTCTGAACTAGAGGCATTAAATGGGAAAGAACATGAAGGAACTTCCAGGTGTTGGAGTGTGCTATATATTGATCTAGGGGGTTGTTTTTTTGTTTTTTGGGGTTTTTTTTGAGACAGAGCCTCAAGCTATCCCCCTGGGTGGAGTGCTGTGGCATCACAGCTCACAGCAACCTCCAACTCCTGGGCTCAAGCCAGTCTCCTGCCTCAGCCTCCCAAGTAGCTGGGACCACAGGCACCCGCCACAATGCCCGGCCATTTTTTTGGTTGCAGCCGTCATTGTTGTTTTGGCGAGCTGGGCTGGATTCGAACCACCTTAGGTGTATGTGGCTGGCGCCTTAGTCACTTGAGCCACAGGCGCCGAGCCTAGGGGGTTGTTACTTAAGTGTATAGACATGTATAAATTTATAGAGCTATGCAAGATTATTGTACTTTACAGTAAAGTTGCATTAAAAATTTATATTTTATGCCTATAATCCCAGTGGCTTTGCGAAGCTGAGGCAGCAGGATGTCCACGGCCCAAGTATCAGGTTGTAGTGAACTATGATGCCACTGTACTCTGCTCAGGGAATAGGGTGCGACTCTGTCCCAACAACAACAAAAACAAAACAAAAAACAAAACAAAAAAATTTTTGTATTTTAAAAAGATATATACACTTAAAACTGTATACAATGTACATTAAATTATATCTCAATACACAGTACCCACTCCTCTGGGAACTTTTTGGCTCTGTTCAAGCCTTCATTAACATTATCATGCTTTTTACTGATTTAAAGGAAAGGAAAGTGGGGATGAAGAAAGTAATTTATGCTTAAGTAATTGCTTACCTTTAACAAAGGGCAGCTGCAAAGGTTGGGAAAGGAGAGTGGAAAATTAACTCCAAGAAGGAAATCCTTGTTTCTCAGATATCTCTGCTGGCTCTCCCCTTCTGGCTCTCCCCATGAGCGCAGCTGGTGGAGCCTGTAGGAGGCTTTCAGAGACAGGAAAAGAGCTAACCATCTGAAACAAACCATAGCAGACATGCTTATTCAGTGCTCCATGGAGGTTTGAGGGTCATTCACAGCAGCGAGGAACCATCCAAGGGTTGTCTTTCATTAACACAACTGATTTTTAAATCTTTTATCACTTTAGAAACCGTCTTTCTTACTTTGAAGATAAAACAGATTTATACTTTTATTCTGTAAGATCGTTGGCATGACTTGGTTTTTTTCTTTTTTGTTTTGAGATAGAGTCTCACTATATCACTCTCAGTAGAGCGCAGTGGCATCACAGCTTGCAGCAACCTCAAACTCTTGGGCTTAAGCCATTCTCTTGCCTCAGCCTCACAAGGAGCTGGGACTACAGGTGCCCACCACAATGCCCAGCTATTTTTTGTTGCAGTTGTCATTGTTGTTGCTCAGCTGGCCCGGGCCAGGTTTGAACCTGCCAACCTTGGTGTATGTGGCTGGTGTAGTAACCACTGTGCTATGGGCTACTGGTTTGTTACTATGAAAAAAGCTCCTTTCAAGACTTAAGGAATATTTACCTTGACCACAAAAACATAGAAACATCTTTATTATTGAGGAAGGAGGAATTCCTAATTACATAAACACAAAGTAATAAAATCAGTGAAATTCATTACACCAAAGACAAAGAACATAGAACTACATATCTTAGAACACTTGAGGGAGCCTATGCTGTCATTAACCACTAACTAAATGAAATCCCAGCCACCATTTGCCCTATAGAAGCAAGTAAAGCATAACAGATTAACTAGGAATGAGAAGATTTGAAGACCTTCTAGTACAGTGGTTCTCAACCTTCCTAATACCGTGGTCCCTTAATACAGTTCCTGTGGGTCACGACCCACAGATTGAGACCCGCTGTTCTAGTAGTACATGGAAGAAAAGACTAAATAGTGTTACCATGTATTATATAATTATTGAATTACATGTAATTATTAAATGATCAAAAGAAAATTATAAGTCCCTTATAAATAACAAATGTCATTCTTTTTCCCAGCTCTAAGTCGTAATTGTACATAATTATTTTTTTAATTTCAAGTAAATGTGAGGGAGGGTACAAACAACTAAGTTACAGTATTTGTATTTTTTTTTTGAGACAGAGTCTCACTATGTCGCCCTTGTAGAGTGCCATGGAGTCATAGCTCACAGCAACCTCAAACTCTTGGACTCAAACAATTCTCTTGCCTCAGCCTCTCACGTGGCGGGACTACAGGTACCTGCCACAACACCTGGCTATTTGCATTTTTTTGGTAGTCTATCTTGTAGTTGTGTCCTGCAACCAAAAGGTGTGCCATATACATTGTGCCCATGAAGTGGGAACACACCAATCTCCACCTTTCCTCCCACCTATCCCCTCCCTCGTTCCCTCTCCCCAAAATTTGAATTGAATTTTTTCTCTAATGTGGGCTTGTATTAGATTGTCCACTGGCTTCACATTAGTATTGAGTATAATGGACATTTCCTTTTCCATTCTTGTGATACTTTACTAAGGAGGATATATTTCAACTCTATCTAGGTTTAACACAAGATGTAACATCTCCATCTTCTTATGGCTGAATAGTATTCCATGATATATATATACTAACAGTTTGTTAATCCATCTCTGGGATGATAGGAATTTAGATTGTTTCCACATCTTGGCAATTATAAATTGAGCTATAATAAATGATCTAGTGTAAATCTGCTTATGATAGTGTGATTTTCTTCTTCAGGGTAGATTTTTTTTTGGTTTTGATCGAGCATAATTCTTAACAATAGAAAAAGAATGAGAGGCTCTGTAAAATGATAAAATATTCCACAGTATTTAACCTTTGTCCCAGTTAATTTCCAATTGTTCTCTTACCAAACAATAAGTAAACTTACCTGGCCAAAAGTCCCTGAAGCATGAGGTTTGCCATTTCTGCTGGAGAAACATCAATAAAGCGAAGGAAAGAGAAACAGCTTTCTTCATTAATCCCTGGAATAGTAAAGGACAATTTAAAACCCAATAGCAAACCAAAAGACAATACTCAACTAAAACCTGCTGAACTACTTGAATTTTAACTTAATAATCAAAAGATATTCTAAAGGTTCTGATCCTGCCACTTTGATGGGCGAAAGAGTGCCATATCTTTGTACGTTAATCAAAGGTAGAAGAGGCCATTCTCTGAGACATGACAAAGGGACAAGACTAGATTTTTGGATCATTTGATAACTGCCTTTCTTTCTTTTTTTTTTTTTGAGACAGAGTCTTACTTGTCACCCTCAGTAGAGTGCCATGGCATCACAGCTCACAGCAACCTTAAACTCTTGGGCTCAGGTGATTCTCTTGCCTCAGCCTCCCAAGTAGCTGGGACTATAAGCACCTACCATAATGCCCAGCTCTTTTTTTGGAAATGGGGTCTCACTCATGCTCTAGCTGGTCTCAAACCTGTAAGATCAGGCAATAGACTTGACCTGGTCTCCCAGAGTGCTAGGATTACAGGTGTGAACCACCGTGCCTGGCCTGCTAACTGCTTTTTATCATTCCAAGAAAAAGAAAAAGATAGGACATGGCCCAGCACAGTGGCTCAGGCCTATAATCCTAGCAATCAGGGAAGCCAAGCCAGGAGGACTGCTTAACGTTAGGAGTTCGAGACCAGTCTGAGCAAGAGTGAGACCCCCTATCTCTACTAAAAATAGAAAAAAATTAGCCAGGCATGGGAGTGTGTGCTTATAGTCAAGCTACTCAGGAGGCTGAGACAAGAGGATTGCTTTAGTTTGGGGTTGCAATGAGCTATGATGACACAACTGCACGCCAGCCTGAATAAGAGAGAATCTGTTTCAAAAAAAAAAAAA
>NW_003852445.1:7877674-7879050 GCF_000181295.1 Otolemur garnettii
AAGAAAGAAAGAAAGAAAGAAAGAAAGAAAGAAAGAAAGAAAGAAAAAAGAGGCCAGGCACAGTGGCTCACGCCTGTAGGATATCCTATGGGAGGCCCAGGTGGGTGGATAGCTTGAGCTCATGAGTTCAAGACCAGCCTGAGCAAAATCGAGACCCTGTCTCTAATAAAAATAAAAAAACTGAAGTAAGAGGATCACTTTAGCCCAAGAGTTGGAGGTTGCTGAGAACTATGATGCCATGGCACTCTACCCAGGATGACAGCTTGAGACTTGGTCTCAAAGGAAAAAAAAAAAAGAGAAAAGAAAGAAAAGAAAGAAAGAAAGTAAAAGAGAAAGAGAGTCCAGCATTATTTTTAGCAAGGAATTCTTAAAAGGCAAGTGTAAAATAATGATGGAAGATCAATATAATCATTTTCCATTGCTTCCTGTTATAGCCACACATCTTAGAGCATATACACATAAAGGTGACTAATTTATTAAATCAAATCTTATCAAGACTTTATAAATGAAGGCCTAGTATATAGGAAAAATGACTACAAGTGACAAATCAATCACTCAGCCAAACGAAGAAAACCTTGGTAAAATCTTCACACACTTTCCTTCCCAAAGATCAAAACACCTACCTTTTCTGTGAAAGAGAGACTGTTGGATATAGTCTGGTGCAAATGGAGAAAGAAGAACCTTTAACCACCTGCAAAGTAAATTAATAAAATAAATCCAAATCCAAATATAAATAATGAGAAGTTAATCGATTGGAGCTTCCAAATTAAGGAGAATCTTTTAGTTCTGAAAGTGATTCTACTTTTAAGAAGTTTAGTGCCATACTGCCAGACAAAAATCATAAATGTCAAAAAGTACAATTACAGCTTGGCACCCGTAGAACAGTGGTTATGGGGCCAGCCACGTACACTCAGGCTGGTGGGCTTGAACCCTGCCCAGGCCAGCTAAACAATGATGACAACTACAACAAAAATAGCTGGGCGTAGTAGCGAGTGCCTGTAGTCCCAGCTCGGGAGTCTGAGGCAAGAGAATTGCTTGAGCCCTTGAGTTTGAGGTTGCTGTGAACTATAATGCCACAGCACTCACCGAGGGTGACATATGAGACTCTGGGTCAAAAAACAAAAAAACAGAAAGTATAATTACTTAATGAAAATTTAAGAAGATAATATAACTTCAAAGTAGGCTTACTTTATTTCAGAGGATCATAATTCAGCAAAGTCTATCCCATATGCCATTAAATAAAAACTACTATAACGTATCCAATTAAGTATTATTAACTTGGAACTATCACAGAGAACTCACAAAGTAAAATAAATGTGTTTCAATTTTAGTTGCACTACGCTAGATATGGTTTGTTTGTTTTTTTTGAGACAGAG
>NW_003852445.1:7879185-7882129 GCF_000181295.1 Otolemur garnettii
GCCATCATTGTTGTTTGGTGGGCCTGGGCTGGATTTGAACCTGCCACCTTAGGTGTATGTGGCTGGCACCTTAGCCACTTGAGCCACAGGCACCAAGCCAAAGCTAGATATTGTTGATAATTATTTTTATAACTCTATAGAAGGAGCATTCTCAAACCATGGTTTTCAAACACTGGTAAGCAGAAATCCTCTGGGAACTTATTAAAATATCCAGAAGCCAGGCCCATCCTAATTCAGAGGCATAGAATGGACCACACATCTATTTTGTGAGTCTAAGTGGTCAGTAGCATATTAGCTCAGTCTTTAAGGTCATCTATGCCATAATAGTGCTCAAATTCCTACCACAGATCCTTCAACAATAATTATCAATCATATGCTTAAACGTCTCATTGTTGGAGAACTCATACTTTCTATTAAGGCACAAAATCCCAAATTACAAGAATACTTGAGGTAAACATATTACACCTTGCACACCTGTCTCGTGAATGATTGAAGACCCTGATCTGTCCATGACGGTAGATAAACTTTGAAATCTGGTATGGCTTTAGGGAAATATGAAATGGAGACCAAGTTTCTTGCCGTTCGAATAACTCTGGGTGATTACACACCTAGGAGGAAGGCAAATAGTAAGAAACAGTCATATCCAAATATAACTCTATGAAACAATGAGGGATCCCAAATGCCAAATGTTTACCTTTGAGAATGTATACTTTCCGATTTTCACCTCTTTTTAAGTTTTTATTTGGCATCAAGGCTAAAGCCTTTTTCTTGAAGTGGATTAATAAAGACAACTTCAAGGCAACTGATCTAAGCTCTTACCTTCCTAAACTGCATGACCAGATTCATGAGGCTGCTGGTGGTGTTCTGTGCTTGCTGGGTAGAGCCCATAGAAGACTGCAACAAATCCTCAATAGAAATTTTGTTCTTTAGTGCTTGATATAATAGCTTCTGTCGGCTGGTCAGCTGACAGTACATTAGAATCTCAATCTAAAAATCAGTAAGAAGATTTATAGTTGGAAACACATGTAGAACAGATCATGACTGAGTAAACAATACACATATGTGAACTATCTTTATAAACCTTGATATGGATAATGACCCAGAAAAAGATATTCTTTACTTAGTCTTCTTATCTTGTCACTCACTCCACATGCTCTTCCTGGGGAATCTCTTCCATTTCCAGTACCACCAACTATATGACTCATATAGTCACTTGCAAAAATATATTCCCAAACATCCCCAGACTCATGTTTTCAACTACTAACTATGAGAAAAGCAGTCTGCAGCAATTTTCTCATGTGACATATCAGGAAAAAAACTGTCTTTGCTATAATTCACAAAATTAATTAATATTATAGCTTTATTATTCAATCAGTTGCCCAAAGACTAATTTCCTTCAGCTCTGACTTCTCTCTCACTCTCACATCAATGTTCTACCATTTCCTAAATCCATTAATTCACCCTGAAATTTATCAGGACTCACTGTTTTAACCATTTTTATTTCCTTAATATTAGCCTAGCCTGCTAATATTTTTCATGGTTCCAGTCTCTCCTGGTTCTAATATATATCCCATATAAATCTTATAAAGTAATTCAACTGCTAAAAACCCTTCACAGTGCATTTTTACTTATAATAAAATATGGAAACTTCTCACCTAGACAGAAAAGGCCTCGACAATCTAACCCCACCCCATTATCTCAGTTTCATTACTACCTTGTCCACTTCCAATATCCCATAGCCACAACGGTCTCAACAATTTTTTCCAAAACATGCTACATATTTCAATACTATTCAACTTTGCTCATGCCACATTGGGCCTAGCACCCTGTTCCCACCATAGTTTCCTTGTAAATACCAATTCATCATTCAAGACCCACCTCATATGTCCCCATCTACTTTACTGCCTTCCCTAATCTTCCCCAACTATAATGAGATTATAAACATCAAATAATGGTTACGAAATGTATACAAAGTACACTGGTTAAGAAACACAATACATCTGATAACATCTCGATTTAACAGGAAACAACAAAAATTATGACTGCTATTCAGTTGTAAGCCCTTTCTGATATAAGTGTCTAAAGGATTCATCTTTTTTTTTTTTTTGGTGTTTTCCTCTTACCAGACCCATCTGTACAAAACTGCTACTATAGTTCTCTGAGGTAAAATCAGCCAGTTAATAAAATAGTTGCCAAAATTTTTAGTAAAAGAATCAAATGTAGGTACGGTTCTACTCTTATATTTGAAGAGGGTATACATATGAAGCCCGACTTAAGTGATTTTCCCCACCACAATCTTTCAGAGTCACTAAATTCAAAATAATCTACCTTTCCAGCAGTGATAGAAGAAAACCTGAAAGATTACCAAGATATTATCAAGAACTTCGAAAAATAGCCAGCCGCAGTGGCTCACACCTGTCATCTTAGTGCTCTGGGAGGCCAAGGCAGGTGAATCCCTTGAGTTCAGGAGTTTGAGACCAGCCTGACAAAGAGTGAGACCCCATCTCTACAAAAAATAGAAAAACTAATTGGGCCTTGTGGCAGGTACCTGTCATCCTAGCTACTCAGGAGGCTGAGGAAAGAGGATTGCTTAAGCCCAAGAGATTGAGCTATGATACCGTGGCTCTCTTCCCAGGGCAACAGTGAGACTCTGTCACAAAAAAACCCCAAATCCTGGAAAGATATATTTAGGCAGACAGTAGAATCATAAGGAACAAGAGGAATCTACGGAAGATGGAGCCCTCTCCCCACCCCAAACAATTGGAAACCAGGAGAAAAAGAAAGAAGAACAGGAAAAGGACTCACAGGAAATAGTACAAGATTAAAAAAAAAATTTTTTTTTTTTTTTGAGACAGAATCTCAAGCTCTCGCCCTGGGTAGAGTGCCGTGGCATCACAGCTTACAGCAACCTCCAACTCCTGGGCTCAAGTGATTCTCCTGCCTC
>NW_003852445.1:7883578-7889391 GCF_000181295.1 Otolemur garnettii
CGGGCGCCTGTGGTCCCAGCTACTTGGGAGGCAGAGGCAGGAGACTCACTTGAGCCCAGAAGTTGGAGGTTGCAGTGAGCTGTGATGCTACAGCACTCTACCCAGAGCAACAGCTTGAGGCTCTGTCTCAAAAAAAAACAAATTCTTTAAAAGACGGAGAGAGAGACACACACACAAACGCACAAAGAACGGGCATGGTGGCGTCTGTAGCTCAAGCGGCTAAGGTACCAGCCACATATACCAGAGCTGGCAGGTTTGAATCTAGCTTGGACCTGCCAAGCAACAATGACAACTACAACCAAAACATGGCTGGGCACTGTGGCGGGCACCTGTAGTCCCAGCTACTTGGGAGGCTGAGGCAAGAGAATTGCTTAAGCCCAGGAATTTGAAGTTGCTGCGAGCTGTGATGCCACAGCACTCTACCCAGGGCGATAGCTTGAGGCTCTGTTTAAAAAAACAAAACAAAACAAAAATAAGGAACAGGCATATCTGAGCACTGATCAGATGTGTGACATTATCATGGAACTGTCTTTTTTAGTAGGGATGATAGTGGGACGTGGTTAGTTTTTAAAAAGACCAAACCTTTTAAAAATACATATGAAAGTATTTATCAATGAAATAAAAGATATTTGGGATTTGCTTTCGAATAATCCACAGAAGTAGGGATAGCCATGACTTGATCATTGTTGACACTGAATAATGAGTACAAAGGAGTTCATTACACTATTATTCTTTTTGCTTTTGCAATGTTTAAAATTCTCCCGTTAAAAAACTACTTTAAAAAAGTATTAAAAAAGGACAGAGAGAAGATATTATTTTCCTTGATTGCTTGCCTCATTTCAAGTCCTTATTAATCCACTCAAGTTTAAAAGTCTTTGCTCAAGTTGGGCGCAGTGGCTCAAGCCTATAAATCCCTTGCACTCTGGGAGGCTAAGGTGGACAGATTGCTTGAGCTCACAAGTTCGAGACCAGCCTGAGCAAAAGCAAGACCCTCTCTCTACTAAAAATAGAAAAAAACGGAGGCAAGAGGACCACTTGAGTTGGAGGTTACTGTGAGCTATGACCCCACAGCACTCTACCCAGGGCAACAGCTTAAGACTCTGCCTCAAAAAAAAAAAAAAAAAAGAAAGAAAAAGAAAGAAAAAGGCCTTTACTCAAACACTCTAATTAATCTTCAACTAAACATATACCAAGAAGTTTCCCAGGCCAAGTGTGATGGCTCAAGCCTGTAAACTCAGCACTCTGGGAAGCCAAGGCAAGAGTATCTCACATGCTACATTTTAAGCTCAGGAAAACTAGACCAGCAAGAGTAAGACCCTTCTCTACTAAAAATACAAAAATTACAAGGGCACTGTGGTGGGCACTTTGAGTCCCAACTACTTGGGCAGCTGAGGCAGGAGGACTGCTTGAACCCAAGAGTCTGAGGTTGCTGTGAACTAGGCTCTTGCCATGGCAACAGACTCTGTCTCAAGATAAAAATAGTGTCCCAAACCCAGGAACCCTAAGTTGATGCCCAATGAGGCTTAAACACATGAAGTCTTCTTTTCTTACCTTGTCAGACAATTCGTTTTCCACATCTTTCTTGATTCTCCTCAGCATAAATGGCTTCAGGATCATATGTAAGCGAGAGAGTTGATCTGAAACATCAGAAGGCCCCCCACATAATATATTATATTGATTTAATACAAACAATCAAAACAAATGCTATGCTCATCTTTCACTAATGCCTTCAACCATCTTTTTGCTCAATGATTCTCTGAAAGTAAACTGGAACATTCTGCTCACATAGAAAATCAATGAATTTTCATTTTCTATAACATCTTGCTATTATAAATTGGTTAAATGCATTAGGCTCTATTTTCACTAAAATTCACTTTTAGAGCCAGGTGCAGCAGCTCACCCTTATAATCCTAGCACTTAAGGAGGCTGAGGCAGGATGACAACTTCAGCTCACAAGTTCTAGACCAGCCTGAGCAATAGCAAGACCCTATCTCTACTAAAAAATAGAAAATTAGCTGAGCACTGTGGTGGGCCCCTATTGCCTAAGCTAGTTGGAAGGCTGAGGCAAGAGGATTGCTTAAACCTAGGAAGTAAAGGTTGCTGTAAGCAAGGTTGACGCAGGCCAGGTGCAGTGCCTCATGCCTGTAATCCTAGCATTCTGGAAGGCCAAGGCACGCAGACTGCCTAAGCTCACGAGTTTGAACCCAGCTGAGCAAGACCCGGTCTCTAAAAATAGCCAGGCGTTATAGTGGGCACTGCAATCCCAGCTACTTGGGAAGCTGATGCAAGAGAATTGCTTGAGCCCAAGAGTCTGAGGTTGCTATGAGCTATGGCCATAGCACTCTACCAGGGGTGACAAGGTGAGGTTCTGTCTCAAAAAAAATTATTATTATTATTTATTTATTATTTTTTTTTTTTGGAGACAGAGCCTGAAGCCGTCGCGCTGGGTAGAATACCATGGCATCACAGCTCACAGCAACCTCCAACTCCTGGGATCAAGCGATTCTCCTGCCTCAGCCTCCCAAGTAGCTGAGACTATAGGGACCTGCCACAACGCCAGGCTATTTTTTGGTTGTAGCCATCATTGTTTGGCGGGCCCAGGCTGGATTTGAACCCGTCAGCTCAGGTGTACGTGGCTGGTGCCTGAGGCCTGCTTGAGCCACAGGCGCCAAGCCAAAAAAATTATTTTTTAATGAACAAAAACCTAGGTTGATGCCACAGCAGTCTAGCCTGAGTAACAGAGTGAAACATTGTCTCAAAAAAGGGGGGGGGGACCTCATATACATTAAGAACTCTTAAAGTTCCCTGAAGATAATCTTTCACAGGATGTTAGCAAATTAGCTTGCAGTGTACTATCACTTAAGGACTTTCTAGTAGTTAGATCTCACCTCATATGTATGTAATAAACACCCAGAATGCACTTAAAAGCAGGCAGATATAATTCAGTATAGCAAAAAGTACTGATAAACAAGGATAAGAATGTTCACAAAAGAAATAAATCTTTTTTTTGAGATAGAGTCTCAAGCTGTCACCCTGGGTAGAGTGCCATGGCTTCACAGTTCACAGCAACCTCAGACTTTTGGGCTTAAGTGATTCTCCTCCCTCATCCTCCCAAGTAGCTGGGACTACAGGCACCTACCACAATGTCCGGCTGTTTTTGTTTGTTACAGTTGTCATTGTTGTTTTAGCAGGCTGGGTCCAGGTTCGAACCCACCAGCCCTGATGTATATGGCTGGCACCCTACCCACTGAGCTGCAGGTGCTGCCTAACAAATCTTAATATATATAAAGAAAAAGAAATCAACAAAAATAACCCTTCCTATATGTTTCAGTTTTATGATAGAAAAAAGGCCTTGACCCATTACACAAATAATATAATTCTAATATGACATGTTTAAGATCAAGGTAGATAATGGGGAGCCTGCAAACCAAAATGTAGTACTTTATAAATTAGCCTGCTCAGTATAGGTGTTGATAGTAGCGAACACCTATACTAGTCCTTGTCCTAACTATTAAATATATACAAAAAACATAATTATTATATGATAGCCAGGCACGGTGGCTCACACCTGTAATCCTAGGATTCTGGGAGGCCAAGGCCAGATGAATGCCTAAGCTCATGGGTTGGAGACCAGCCTGAGCAAGAGTGAGACTCTGACTTTAAAAATAGCTGGGTGTCTTGGCAGGTGCCTGTAGTCCCAGCTACTCAGGAGGCTGACACCAGAGAATCACTTGACAAGCTCAAGAGTTTGAGGTTACTGTGAGCTATGAGGCCAAGGCAGTTAAATGCAGGGCGACTGAGTGATACTCTTTCTCAAATAAATAAATAAAAATGAATAAATAATAATATTTATTATATGAGAGAAAAAACTTTTTGTGCCTTGACTCCTCTATGTATACTGTAAGAAAAATTTATCACATAGAAGAAAATACATAATTATTCCTCGTTAGTATAGGGGTGAGTAAAAAAAAAAAGAAAACACACAATTATGTGGTTCCTACATAGGTAGATAGATAGCAAGCAAGAAGGCAAACTCATAATAGTACTCACTCTCATCAATGGCAGACTTGTTTTCAGCGTGGCTCTCAATGTCCTTGGAAAACCATTCATTAAATTCCTCATGTGAATCAAATAATGTTGGCATAATGAAATGTAGGAGAGCCCAGAGCTGGAAAAAAAAAAAACCCCACTGAAACAGCTATAGGGCAATGAAATGAGTTTGTAAGAGAAAAAGTGAGAGAAAGTTGAAGGTGCCTATGTGTGTATTTGTCTGACACCAGTTTAAGTGTGAAAGTGAAGAAATCCAAGCACATGTCTCATCAACCAACTTTAATTCTATCAGATGCTGTGATTATTTTTCAATTAATTTCAAACTGAACGTTTGAGAGTATAAGTCCTGTTCAGATTTTACAATGGGATAGTTTTAAAGATTTTTTTAAAAATATATGTTCCAGGCTCGGAGCCTATAGCTCAACCGGCTAAGGCGCCAGCCACGTACACCTAAGGTGGTGGGTTCGAATCCCCAGCCCGGACCCGCCAAACAACAATGACGGCTACAACCAAAAAATAGCCGGGCGTTGTGGTGGGCGCCTGTAGTCCCAGCTACTTGGGAGGCAGAGGCAGGAGACTCGCCTGAGCCCAGGAGTTGGAGGTTGCTGTGAGCAGTGAAGCCATGGCACTCTACCCAGGGGGATGGCTTGAGGCTCCGTCTCAAAAAAAAAAAAAAAAAAAAAATATATGTTCCAGCTAGGTGCAGTGGCTCACACCTGTAATTCCAGCACTTGGGAGGTTGAAGCAGGTGGATTGCCTGAACTCAGGAGTTTGAGACCAGCCTGAGCCAGAGTGAGACCTCACTTCTAAAAATAGCCATGTGTTGTGGTGGACGCCTGTAGTCCCAGCTACTTAGGAAGCTGAGGCAAGAGAATCCCTTAAGCCCAGGAGTTTGAGGTTACTGTGAGCTATGATGCCACAGCATTCTACCAAGTTTGACATAGTGATACTCTGTCTCAAAAAAAAAATAAATATTGGGCAGCGCCTGTAGTTCAGTGGGTAGGCCTCCAGTCACATATACTGAAGCTGGCAGGTGGCCAGACAAGCTAAAACAACAATGACAACTGCAACAACAATAACAAAAAATAGCCAGGCATTGTGGCAGGCCCTTGTAGTGCCACCTACTTTGGAGGCTGAGGCAAAAGAATCACTTAAGCCTAAGAGTTTCAGGTTGCTATGAGCTTTGATGCCACAGCATTCTACCAAGGGTGACAGTTTTAGACACTGTCTCAAATAAATAAATAAATAAATAAAAATACGCTCCACAACTGAATACAGTCTGAGATAGCATAACTTATTGTTTACTAATAACCCTACAACAGGGGTCAGAAAATTATGACTTATGGGGTCAAGTCTTATCTGTGACCTATTTTTGTAAATAAAATTTTATTAAAACCCAGCTATGCCTATTCATTTATGTATCTTTCATATTACATAGGCAAAGGTGAGTAGTTGCAATAGTGACTATACAGCCTCCAAAGTCTAAATTATCTAAAGTTTTATAGAAAGTATTCTGATCCTGGCTTGGCGCCTGTGGCTCAAGTGGCTAAGGCCACATACACCTAAGGTGGCGGGTTCAAATCCAGCCCCGGACCGCCAAACAACAATGATGGCTGCAACCAAAAAAAAATAGCCTGGCAGCTGTGGCGGGCGCCTGTGGTCCCCGCAACTTGGGAGGCAGGGGCAGGAGACTCGCTTGAGCCCAGGAGTTGGAGGTTGCTGTGAGCTATGCCATGGCACTCTACCCAGGGGGACAGCTTGAG
>NW_003852445.1:7889514-7893452 GCF_000181295.1 Otolemur garnettii
AAGAAAAAATTTTGGCTAGGCACAGTAGCTCACGCCTATAATCCTAGCACTCTGGAAGGCCGAGGTGGGTAGATTGCCTGAGCTCCTGGGTTTGAGACCACTCTGAGAAGAGCCAGATTCCCACTTCTAAAACTAGCAGGGCATTGTAGCAAATGCCTGTAGTTCCTGCTACTTGGGAGGCTGAGGCAAGAGAATGACTTAAGCCCAAGAGTTTGAGGTTCCTATGAGCTATGAGGCCATGGCACTCTACCCAGGGCAACAAAAGAAGACTCTGTCTCAAAAATAAATTAATTAATTACCTTCTTTCACTGTTAAAGAATGTTACTTTTTAACTCCAGAATAAAAACATCTCTGCTAGATGAAAAACATTTCTTAAAGAGGTCACTAGCTATTACACAAAGGAATAAAATAATTCATTAGCCTTATGCCAGAGAATTAGAAAATACAAATGATGCCTAAAACATGACTTAGGGCAAGCTATGGTCAAATTCTTCTTTTTATGTGGGAACTATAATTTATATAGAGCAGCAGCACTCCATAGGGTCATGGGTAGAGAATTTTAAGCTTTGCTGGAACCATTCTGTTTTATGAAGACATAAACCTGTGCCTACCTCTGCCATGGTGTTCTGAATGGGGGTCCCAGTTAGCAAAAGCCGATTTCGACACTGAAACTGTAAAAGGATCTTCCAACGAACACTGTTGAATAAAATAAGTAATAAATTGCATGTTAGCTGTAAATTTTCCTTTATTTCCCCTACTGAGACCCCATATTTCTAAAAGTATTTTCCCAAAAAGTAATACTCACAAACTACTATTCCATCACATATACAACTGAAAAAGATTATTTTTAACAATGCTAAGAATAGAAAAAGTGAAGGTAACTGACTCTTCTATACCAAAAACACAGAATGAAGGCTTAGGCAAAACACAGCCCTCAAATTAGCAGAGTTAAATCATTTCTAGCTTTAGAAACTCTTCTATTATCTTTGGTCCATTTTGTTTATTTAATTAGAAGTTACTTATGGGCAGGATAAAGAATTAAAGTCAATCTGTGTACTTCTGATGTGAGTCTGGAGGGAGCAATGCAAGAAGAGGGGATATGAGAAGAAAATATAAGATTAGTCTTCAGTGCTCCTGGCCACAGGTGAATCCTCCCTCAAAAAAAGTGTAATATGGCTTGGTGTCTGTAGCACAGTGGTTATGGTGCCAGCCACATACATCAAGGCTGGAGGGTTTGAACCTGGCTCGGGCCAGCTAAACAATGACTACTCCCAACAGAAAATAGCCAGGTGCTGTGGTGGGCAACTATAGTCCCAGCTACATGGGAGGCTAAGGCAAGAAAACTGCTTAAGCCCAAGAGTTAGAAGTTGCTGTGAGCTGTGACACCACTGCACTCTACGGAGAGAGCAACATAGTGAGACTCTGTCTCAAAAAAAGTGTAATATGAAATAATCCACTTTAGAGGATGAAAAACACCATCTAGCCACTTAACAAAGACCTCTAAGAAAGAGCTATGTGTGGACTTGCCAATTGATAATAAAAATACACCAAACCTGACTACTGAGTAACATTTTATACTCAGTTTTGTTTTGTTTTGTTTTTTGAGACAGAGCCTCAAGCTGTCCCCCTAGGTAGAGTGCCGTGGCTTCACAGCTCACAGCAACCTCCAACTCCTGGGCTCAAGCGAGTCTCCTGCCTCAGCCTCCCAAGTAGCGGGGACCACAGGCACCCGCCACAACGCCCGGCTATTTTTTGGTTGCAGCCATCATTGTTGTTTGGCAGGCCAGGGCTGGATTCGAACCCACCACCTTAGGTGTATGTGGCTGGTGCCTTAGCCACTTGAGCCACAGGCGCCGAGCCTATACTCAGTTGTAAAAGCATTCTTGGAGTTCTAGTCGCTATTCAGTGACTGAGACAATCGACATAAAGTTGACAGAACCACCAATTCACATAATGAAACACTTTGCTTACTATTTAGAACTTTTATAAATTTACCTTGAAGAAAAACAATCTGTTACTCAGTCATAATTACTGAATAGGGTGCTAAAAATTGATACAAATCATTGTAATCTATGTATTAATATGTGTGTCCCAGGAAAAAATGTAAAGGGAATTTTTGCCTTCTGGTCAGTTACAGGGCAGATACAGAAACCGTGTCAGGCCATGTCTTTGATCCTCATTCATTCATATATAGGAATAACCCAATCCACTGAGTTTGGCTGCTACTACTCATATTACCTGGAACTACTCTTGAGCGCCTGAGCCTCATCCAGTACCATGTATTGCCACTTTACCCGCTGGAAATACTTTACGTCCTGTACCACCAGCTGGTAGCTAGTGATAACCACATGGAAGGGGGCATCCTGAGTGTAGAGGGTCTTCTGTAAATATAAGAGAGGAAGGGAGAAAGAGTATACCTAAAAATTCATAACAAGGTAATAAAGTTATGGACTATATACTCTAGGATCAAGATATTTAACATGTCCTGAAAATGTGCTTGTCTGATGTAGTAGGGAGATAAGCAATAAAGTGAACCAAAATTATTTTTAAAGCAGTCACCTTTATCACGAACTATGCCAAAAGCTTATTAAAAAGTTCTTACTTAATCTTGGACTTAAGTCTAACTGATTGTCTATAATAAGAAAAGTATTTTATCAGAAAAAGACTCTTGCTCAGTATCCAGAAATACAGAGGGTGCCAAAAATGAGTACACACATTTTAAGAAAGGAAAAAACTGCATAAAATTTGTAATACTCAAGTCACCCTGTAATTGACTTCTGCAATTGTAAGAGGTACTCAAAGTGATTTGTATTTATCTTTTATTATGGGTATATACTGAGTATTGCAATTTTAAATTTTAATACAGTTTTTTTCCTTGCTTAAAATGTGTATATATTTTTTGGCACCCTCTATATAATACATAAGATTTTGTCCATAGAAATTATTCAAATCAATTGGAAAAATAATGACTGCATGTATGTACGTTTGTAGTAAGCAGAAAGTTACCTGACTCCAAAATCTCCTGATGACTTTTCTATCATGAGGGTTTCCCCAATATGGTAGCACCTGGAAAAGGGGCCAACATATACATTATTTTCTATTGACAATCTTAAGAGCATCATCTCAAAGAAGTTAGTTATTTAGAATGACTGAAAAAGAAGCTAATAGAGTAAAGTATAAGACTTCCTCTTCTGTGATTGGTGAACTAGATGGTTTAATCTCCTATAGACCAAATAAAAAGACAAACAAAATACATTTGTTAGAAAGCAGTGGAGAGGGAGGCGCTTGTGGCTCAGTGAGTAGGGCGCCAGCCCCATATACGAGGGTGGCGGGTTCAAACCCAGTCCCAGTCAAACTGCAACAAAAAATAGCCAGGCGTTGTGGTGGGTGCCTGTAGTCCTAGCTCCTGAGGAGGTTGAGGTAAGAGAATCGCCTAAGCCCAAGAGCTGGAGGTTGCTGTGAGCTGTAACACCACGGCACTCTACAAGGGTGACAAAATGAGACTGTCTCTTAAAAAAAAAAAAAAAAGAAAGAAAGAAAGCAGGTTCTGGAGGTAAAGGAAGCCAAAAGAGGTAATACTTTCCCATGATGGTACTGATCCATTCCAATACATTCAAGGGTAGCAAACTGAAAAGAGTATTCCTTAAGGGACATAGATACACGGAACAAAAACTATAGTTCAAGGAGTACAACTGTGGTATCCAGCCACATCCCTGGCTTTAAGGTGTAACTCAAATCCCACACGCAAGTAGTAAAGGTAAACCATACACAGACCTGTCTTAATTGGTACTAAATCCCAGCTCCAAATCATCTCAATTCTTGACTAGATTATGAGGATATTAAAGTATTTGTGCTACAGGAAAATACAAGACTTTTAAAAATTCAGCTTTTTGGCTTAGTGCCCGTAGCTAAGTGGTTAGGGTGCCAGCCACATACAC
>NW_003852445.1:7894132-7897237 GCF_000181295.1 Otolemur garnettii
CTTGAGGCTCTGTCTCAAAAAAAACAAACAAACAAACAAAAAACTATGGTGTGGATGTGTCCCCCAAAGTTCATGTGTTGGAAATGTAATCATGAATGGATAAATGTCATGATCACAGTAGTGGGTTACTACTAAAATGATGAGCTCAAGGCGGGTAGACTGCTTGAGCTCTGGAGTTTGAGATCAGCCTGACCAACAGCAAGAACCCCTCACCACTAAAAACAAAAAAACTAGCTAGGCGTGGTGTCATATGCCTATAGTCCTAGCTAGTCAGGAGACTAAAGTAAAAGGATTGCTTGAAGCTGCTGTAAGCTATGATGATGCCACTGGCACTTTATCCAGGGTGACAGAATGAGACTCTGTCTCAAAAAATAAATAAATAAACAAATAAATGAAAAGGATGAGCTTGGCTACCTTCCTCCCACACCACAAATGCACCAATCTACCCATCCTTGTACTCTATTGCACTTCCATACATTTTCACATGGCATGATATTGCAAGAAGGCCATCACGAAATGATAGCCCCTAAACCTTATCTTCTTTATAAATTATACAATCTATAAGTATTCTGTTACAGCAGCATAATACAGACTAACAGAACTGACAAGCAAAGTGGAAAAAGTAATAAAATTGAATCAATCCAAAAGGACAAAAAAGAAAGAAGAAAAATTGAAGGTGGGGTTGCAAACTAATACAGCCTTTTTAGGAAGAAGTATGGAGAATCCTTGGGCGGCGCCTATGGCTCAAGGAGTAGGACGCTGGCCCCATATACTGCACATGGCAGGTTCAAGCCTGGCCAGCCACAACTGCAAAAAAGAAAAAAAGTATGGAGAGCTAAAAGTTGACCTTTCATTTGATCCTGTAATCTTATTTCTAGGTATATACTCAGAAGGAAAAAAATAATTTAATCATAAGGACATTTGTACTTAAATGTTTATAGCAGCTCAATTCGCAATCACAAAAATATAGAAACAACCCAAGTGCCCCATCAACCCATGAAAGGATTAATAAACTGTAGTATATGCATACCATGGAATACCATCAGCCATAAAAAGATACAGACTTTGCATCTTTTGTATATACCTGAATAGATCTGGAGAACACTGTCCTTAGTAAAGTATCTCAAGAATGAAAAAGCAATCATCCCATGTACTTAATCCTAAATGAAACTAGTAGATTAACAACTATAGGCCCATACTCAAGAAAAACACAATTAAATTCAAGAAGGGGGGGGGGATCTGGTAAGTTCCCACTTAACAGGTAAAATGTAGGAGTATATGGCATACCTTCTGGGCAAAGGACTCGACTACAACTCACATTTTATCTTACAAACACAAACAATGTAACCTAATGGTATGTATCCTCATGTTAATTAAATAAATAAAAGAGAAAGAAAAATTGAAGAGGTAAAACAAGTAAAAAAACAACAAGAAAGCAGATTTAAACTCGATATATTCAAGAATTACATTAAAAGCAGAGCTGGGAACACGGACTCATACCTAGAATTGTAGCACTTTGGGAGGCTGAAGTGGGAGGACTGTTTGAGCCCAGTAGTGAGACAAGCCTGAGCAACAGAGCAAGAGACCTCATTTCTATAAAAAATAAAGATATTAGCCAGGCATGGCGACTCTCTCCTATAGTAGAGATCCCATTTCTATAAAAAATAAAGATATTAGTCAGGCATGGTGACTCTCTCCTAATAGTAGGTGGCTTGCTTGAGACCAGGAGATTAAGCTACAGTTAGCTATGATGATGCCACTGCACCCACGCCTGGGTAACACAGCAAGATCTCATCTCAAAAAAAAAAAGGTGCAAATAATCCAAAAAAAAAAAAAAGACATAAAATACACTTCGTATGTAATGACAGAAAATGATACAAAGAAAAACACACTACATAAAAATTAACTGAAATAAAACTACATACTATCAGAAAAAAGTATTTTAAAAGTCTTTAGAAAGGTAATTTCATGATAATAAAAGGTTGAGTTCACCATGAAGATAAATTATAAATTTCTATAAATCTTATAGCCTCAAAACACATAAAGCAAAAGTGAAAAAAGAGAAACAAACAAATCTATAATCATGGTAAATTTTAACATGCCTATCTCAGTGATAAAACAGACCAAAAAACATCAATAAAGATATAGAAGATCTGAACAAATTAACAAACTTGACCTAATCAGCATATTTGCAAAATATCCAGAACAACTACAGAATAGCTACACTTTTCAAACACAGAGAACATATAAAAATTAACCACATGAGGCCAGGAGTGATAATTCACACCTGTAATCCTAGCACTCTGGGAGGCCCAGGGAGTGGACTGCCTGAGCTCACAGATTCAAGACCAGCCTGAGCAACAGTGAGACTTCTCCACCCATCTCTAAAAAAAATAGCCCAGGCTAGGCATGGTGGTTCATGACTGTAATCCCAGCATTCTGGGAGATCGAGGTGGGTAGATGGCTTCAGCTCACGTGTTTGAGGCCAGCCTGAGCAAGAGCCAAGATCCTATCTTTAAATAACCAGCTGGGCATTGTGGTGGGTGCCTATAGTCTCCAGCTACTCAGGAGGCTGAGGCAAGAGAACCACTTAAGCCCAAGAGCTGAAGGTTGCTGTGAGCTGTAATGCCATAGCACCTACCAAGGGTGACAAAGTGAGAGTCTGTCTCAAAAAAAAAAAAAAAGAAAACTTACCATATGCTACACCATAAAAGCAGAACTCAACAAATGTCAAAGCATTAAAATCATAAAAACCATATTATCTTCTTAGAATGGATATAAGCTATAAATTAAAATAAACAAGGCATCTAAAAAATTCTCTGTTGTGGTCGACACCTGTGGCTCAAGGGAGTAGGGCGGCAGTCCCATATGTTGGAGGTGGCAGGTTCAAACCCAGCCCCGGCCAAAACTGGGGGGAAAAAAAAAAGGAAAAAAAAATTCTCTGTTGTGGCTGGGCACTGTGGCTCACGCCTATAATCCTAGAACTCTGGGAGGCCAAGGCAGATGGATTTGCTTGAGCTCAGGAGTTAAAGACCAGTCCGAGGGCTCGGCGCCTGTGGCTCAAGCGGCTAAGGCGCCAGCCACATACACCTAAGGTGGCGGGTT
>NW_003852445.1:7897701-7908077 GCF_000181295.1 Otolemur garnettii
AGCGTGATGCCATGGCACTCTACCTAGGCGGAAAGCTTGAGGCTCCGTATCAAAAAAAAAAAAAAAAAGACCAGCCTGAGTAAGAAGAGTTAGAACCTACCCCCACCATATCTACTAAAAATAAAAAAACTAGCCATTTGTTGTGGTGGGCACCTGTAGTTCCAGCTACAGTACTAGGGAGGTTGAGGCAAGAGGATCACTTGAGCCCAAGAGTTTGAGGTTTTCGTGAGCTATGACACCACAGCACTCTACCCAGGGCAACAGAGTGAGATTCTGTCTCAAAAACAAATGAACAAAAAAAACTGTGTCAAAATTAAGAACGGTACTTTTAAATAAACCATCAATCAAAGAAGGACTTGGAATCAAAGTTATTTTATACTGAAAGGATATTTTAAACTGAAAGCTAACAAGATGCTTAGAAATGTACATTTTTTTTTTTTTAATTGAATGGTAACTGTGTACATTGATGCACTTTGGGGGTACAGTGTGGTGTTTTCATAGAAAATCCAAGACACTTCTGTACATATTTTAAATGCATATTTTTTAAAAGCTGAAAATGAGTAATACCCAAACCCCATTTCAAGGCATTAGAAAAATAAAAAAGTTTAAAAAGAAAGTGGAAAAGAATAACAGAGAAAAATGATATAGAAAACATATATAATAAAAAATTTCAGAAAGAAAAATTGGGACAGTTCCTGTAGCTCAGTGGGTAGGGTGCCGACCACAATACACCCAGGCTGGAGGGTTCAAAGCCAGCCCAGGCCAGCAAAACAAAAACGACATCTGCAACAACAATAACAACAAATAGCGAGGCACTGTGACAGGCTCCTATAGTCCCAGTTACTTTGGAGGCTGAGGCAAGAGAATTGCATAAGCCCAAGAGCTGGAGTTTGCTATGAGGTATGATACCATGGCACTCTACTGAGGGCAACATGGTGAAACTCTGTCTCAGAAAAAAAAAAAAAATTACATTTCATGGGGAAAAAGAAGGAACTCAGAAGAAACAAAGAGGAAGTTAGAGGCACTACTGGTATCGTGACCATAAAGACTCAGGGACCTAACAAATACAACGAACTCTCAAGTGTTATAATCATAGCTGTAAGTATGTTTTGAATATCATCTAACTATACACCTGAGCAGAGTTCACATCTATGTTCTATAGGGAAGTGAACATATTTCTGGCAACCTAATAAGAGCAATGGCAATAGAAACAAAGAATCATCTACAACAGTAGTCAGCAAACATAATCTGTAAATATTCTAGGCTTTGTAGTCCATCATGATCCAACGCTGTTATTTAGTGAAAATGAGCCATAAATAATACAGAAACAAAAGTGCGGCTGTGTTCTAACACATATGCATTTCAATTTCATGTCACATCTCAAGAAATATTATTAGAAAGATGGAGACTTTACGTCCTTCATGTTCACAAGGATGGAGCTGGAAAATGTTCTTCTGAGCAAAGTATCACAAGAATGGAAGAAAAAGTATCCAATGTACAGACCCCTATTATGAAACTAATTTATACCTTTTTGTATGTAAGCTATAACCTAATAACAGCCTAAGAATACGGGGAGGGGGGAATGGGTGGAGGGAGGGGGATTGGAGGGATCACTTTTGAGGTTTATCTTACAAGGGTACAAGTGAATCTTTCTAAGAGCAGAATGTGAACATTTTTAAATAATAACTAAGAAAATGACACGAAGGCTATGTTAATCAGTTTGATGGAAGTGTTTTGGATTGTGTGTGAAAACCCCACACTATACCCCAGAAGTGTATTAATGTACATAGTTACCATTCAATGAAAGAAAAAAAAAAGAAATATTATTATTTATTAATCAATAATTTAAAAATGGGCTCTGTGCCTATAGCTCAGGAGCTAGGGCACCAGCCACATACACCAGAGCTGGCAGGTTTGAACCCAATCCAGGCCTGCTAAACAGCAATTAACAACTACAACCAAAAAATAGCCAGGGTATTATGGTGGGTGCCTGTAGTCCTAGCTACTTGGGAGGCTGAGAGAAGAGGATTGCTTAAGCCCAAGAGTTGGAGGTTGTGATCTGTGACACCACAGCACTCTACCAAGGGCAACATAGTGAGACTGTCTCAAAATAACAATAATAATAATAATTTAAAAATGCAAAAACTATTCTCAGCTTACAGACCATAAAACAAGAAGCAGATTCCTCAGTAAGTAGAATTGCCATATGAACAAGCTGTTCCACTCAAAGGTATGCACATGCATGTTCATAGCAGTGCTATTCACAACAGCCAAAAGCTGGAAACAACCCAAATACCCATCAACAGATGATTGGATAAGAAAACCGTGAGACACGTATGTATACACAATGAAACATCATCTAGCTATAAAAAGGAATAAAGCACTGACTTGTTACAACAAGGGTAAACCTCAAAACTTTATAAGTTAAAAAAATCAGTCATAAAAGTTACACATTGCATTACTCCATTTATATGAATTATCCAGAATAAACAAATCCAGTTGCCAGAAAGCAGATTTGTGGTTACCAGAGGCTGCAGGCAGAGGGGAATAAGGAGTGATTTGTTTAATGGGCAGGGGGTTTCCATTTAGGGTAATGAGAGTTCTGGAACTAGATAGGAGTGATGGTTGCACAACATTGTGAATTTACTTAATTGTAATATGTTGCACACTTTAAATAGTTAAAATGATAAATTTTATGTTATGTACATTTTATCAACAGAAAAAATATTTTAAAAATCAAGCAATTAAAAAAAAAAAATCAAAGGCTCGGCACCTGTGGCTCAAGTGGCTAAGGCGCCAGCCACATACACCTGAGCTGGCAGCTTCGAATCCATCCCTGGGACCTCCAAACAATGATGGCTGCAACCAAAACCTAGCGGGGCATTGTGGCAGGTGCCTGTAGTCCCAGCTACGTGGGAGGCTGAGGCAGGAGAATCACTTGAGCCCAGGAGTTGGAGGTTGCTGAGAGCCATGATGCCATGGCATTCTACCCAAGGCGACAGCTTAAAAAAAAAAAAAAAAATCAAAGAGGTAGCAGCTAGAATTGGCTCACAGGCTGTATTTTAGCAATCCCCAAACTAGAGTTTAAAAAGGAAATCCAACATACAAATGAAAGCTTAGTAATAGGCATAGATATAAAGTCAAAGGGGAGATACCAATCACATCAGTAGCACCACATTGCTATTTACCAGTGAGTGGAGGAGTTACTGAAAACATAAGTGGTATAATGAATATTTTCTATAAGATTTTGTATTTTTCAACATCCTCATTATTGAACATGTACAAAATATTATATGCAACAAAAAAGAAAAAGGTGGTGGTCTCCACATTCCATATGGCAAATAATTCAAGAAAAAATATTTAATAAATTGTTTTAGAATGATCTCATAATCTTCTTAGATGAAAATGAGTCAATGAAGTTAAAAGCTATATATACTACTGTGCCTTGTATATAGTTTTTCTTTCTTTTTGAGACAGAGCCTAACTTTGTTGCTCTGTGGAATGCTGTGGTGTCATAGCTCACACTCTTGGGTTCAAGTGATCCTTTTTGTTTTGTTTTTTTTCTTGAGACACAGTCTCATCATGTCACCTTCAGCAGAGTGCCATGGAGTCATAGCTCACACTCTTGGGCTTAAGTGATTCTCTTGCCTCAGCCTCCCAAGTAGCTGGAACTACAGGTGCCCACCACAACGCCAGGCTATATTTTTGTTACAGTTGTCATTGTTGTTTAGATGGCCTGGGCTGGGTTCGAACCTGACGTCCTGGGTGTACGTGGCTGGCGCCCCACCCACTGAGCAACGGGTACTGCCCTCAAGGGATCCTCTTGCTTCAGCCTCCCAAGTAGCTGGACTACAGGCACCTACCACAACTCCCAGCTATATATAGTTTATAAATCTGAAACTCAGCCACAAAGATAGCACCACAGCTATAAAGATGCTCCCAAATGGGAAACCCTGGGCATTTTCCTATTCCTTATAAAACATAAGCCAGAGGCTTGGCACCTGTAGCTCAAGCGGTTAAAGTGCCAGCCACATACACCAGAGCTGGTAGGTTCAAATCCAGAGCAGGCCTGCCGAACAAAAACGACAACTACAATTAAAAAAAAAAAAAAATTGGGAGTTGTGGCAGGCGCCTGTAGTCCCAGCTATTTGGGAGCTGAGGCAAAAGAATCGCTTAAACCTAGGAGTTGGAGGTTGCTATGAGCTGTGATGCCACAGCACTCCACCTAGGGCGACAGCTCGAGGCTCTGTCTCAAAAAAAAAAATAACCCAGAAAAATAACTGCCTCTCATCTCCATCCTATCTCAGGCAAACTTTTATGGAAACCTCAAATCAAAGAGATGGTGTCATTAAATTTTTTCTTTTTTTTTTTGAAATAAGAGTCTCACTTTGTTGCCCTTGCTTGAGTGCTATGGCATCATAGCTCACAGCAACCTCAAATTCTTGGGCTCAAGTGATCCTCTTACCTCAGCCTCTCAAGTAGCTGGGGACTATAGGTGTCCACCACAACCCTTGGCTAGTTTTTTAAAGACGGGGTCTCCCTCTTGCTCAGGCTGGTCTCCAACTCGTGAGCTCAAGCGATCTACCCACCTCGACCTCCCAGAGTGCTGAGATTCTAGGGTGAGCCACTTTGGCCAGCCTACCACCTCTTGACATTTCATAAAATCCTCCTAACCCTGCAACTTCATTATCATTATATTTCTTCAGAGACAGAACCCATAATTAACTTATTTTCTAATCTTTTAAGTTGCAAACAACAAGATAAACCCTACCCTTGTCCATGTCTTGCCCAACATGAGATAAACATAATTCTCTGCTGATCATCACTTACTACCTCAACTTCAATTCTTTTCCTCAAATTAAAGCAACTTTCACATTATCTGTTTTAAACAATAAAAGGAGGACTAAGACCAAAGATCAGGCATCAGAGTAAAGAATATAAATAATTTCTGAGCAGATTTAATGGAAAGAAGCAACACTGTAAGTTATAGTATATATGTCCTAATGATACAATTTGTCAAAATCTATGTTAAACCAAATAAGGTAGAAATTTTATACTATGATAGTTTGACCAGAAGTGCCAATCCACATTGCTAAATGTAAAATATTATCCCTTACTGCTCCCATCAATAACTTTCATAGTGAACACATGCAAGGTATTTTATAAACAAGGGGAAAAAGGTAAAATGCTCATGAGTTAATTAGTAAAGCAGTAAAGAAGGAGCAGCAACAGATTTTTTGGGGAGGTTGGATTGGTTTTTACCTTAAATTTAGGAACAAATCTTGTAAACTCCTGGTGCCAATTGTTAAGCGTAGAAGCAGGTGAAATTACTAAGAAAGGTCCCCAAATGTTCTCTCTCTGCAACAGAAAAAATGGGTCAGTCAACTGTAGAAAAACGAAATACTTAATTCATAATTATAATTAATGAGGAGAGTAGTTTAAGAAACTCATAACAAGAGAAATGATGCCTAATTCTCATATCTGCATAGTAAATAACATCCTACATTAATAACAACAACATAAGCAAGGACACAGAGTGAGAAAAAAATCTCAAGCAATTGTTTCTTTCTCTGGTCTCCTAGAGGTCCTAATTTATATCATTCACAAAGCATTTATGACACACTGACTTGTATGTATTGCTTTTTCCTTTACTAGATTATCATAACATTTTACAACTATTTAATTGATACACATATACAGCTTTTGCATTTTTTAATTTTTTGATTTTCTTATTTAATTCTCACAAAACTACCATAAAGATAGTATATCCACTTCACAAAAGAGGGAAACTAAGCCTCAGAGAGTTAAAGTGAAGTGACTGGAAAAGAGATGAAGTGAACTGCCCAAGTTTACATTGCAAGTAAGGGCAGAGATGAGGTATGAATCAAGGTCTTCTAATTAAAGTGTCCTGGCAACTATACTAGCAGTAATCAACATGGAGTAGGAAGGAGTGAATCGAACCACAGATGTTCAAAATTGACCTAGCCCTCTTGAAAACCAAGAGTTATACTATACTATCCCCTTAGAAAAACCTTGAGGGAGAGGCTACAGAGCACAGGCAGCATACTACTTTGTAAATAACTAACTCAATAGAAATGACTCTAAATTCTGGTAAGGAAAAGACAGAAAAAACTCCGCCTCTTACCTCAGCCAGATGAGCCAAGAGGGCAATGCTCTGTACGGTTTTACCAAGGCCCATTTCATCCGCAAGAATGCCATTAATACCCTGGGAAATAAAATACATGCTCAATACTTCACACATTTCATCACACATGGTTCAACCTACTACCAAAAAGTATCATATAGAATAATACATAATTCACTCAAACAGTGTGATTAGAAGCTGAGTACAGTGGCCCACACCTGTAATGCCAGTACTTTGGGAGGCTGAGGGAGGAAGATTGCTTAAGGCCAGGAGTTCTAGACCGGCCTGGGCAACATAGCAAAACCTTTTTATATAAAAAAATTTAAAAATTAGCCAGGTATGCTGGTGCAAGCCTGTAGTCAGAGCTAATTGGGAGGATGAGGTAGGAGGATTGCTTGAGCCCAGGAGTTTGAGATTGTAGTAGCTATGATGATGCCACTGCCGTTTACCTGGGGGAATAGGGACCCTATCTAAAAAAAAAAAAAAAAAGATAAGGCAGGCGCAGTGGCTTACACCTGTAATCCTAGAATTTCTGAGAGGCTGAGGCAGGTGGATTGCCTGAGCTCAGAGTTTGAGACGAGTCTGAGCTACAGTGAGACCCTGCCTCTAAAAATAGCCGGGCCTTGTGGTGGATGCCTATAGTCTCAGCTACTTGGGAGGCTGAGGCAAGACAATCACTTGAGCCCAGGAGTCTTGAGGTTGCTGTGAACTATGACACCACAGCATTCTACTGAAGGCAACAAACTGAGGCTCTATCTCAAAAAGAAGAAAAGAAAAAAAGAGAGAGATAAAGCCCTTTAAAGGGATAAAGTCTAAAAACACTATTAATATTGTACTTATTTTATAATTACATTGAACTGATAACTTAAGAAAAACAGATAATAAATGGAGTTAGTAAGGCAGCAAAAGTCAGAAAGCTAAAATTCACCTGTTCATAGAGATTGGCCAACCAATTCATGCCTTTCAGCTGATAACCTTTCAATTTGCCATTAAAAATTGTGGGCTGTGGAATATCCTCACCAGCCCGGATAGATGGGTTTGCCAGGCTATAACTCTCCCCAAACCCAGTGCCAGACTTGTTTGCGGCGCGAAGGGCAGCTGCTCGACTTTCTTTTGCATCCTCATCAAATGACCTTGTCTGGAAAATTTTTCAAAGAAAAGCGTAAGAGGAAGAAATATTAAATGCAAATAAAATTCACAATAACAACAAATCTATCTATCCTATGCTAAGAATAACAACTAAAACAAAATTTCTGAAAAAATAATCTGATAATATAATGCAATATGATATAATATATAAAACATTGCTAAATATTTAATTAATATAACAATTATTAATCAACAAATATTAAATATTAACAATTATTAATCAATTAGGACTATAATGTTTTTTTATATCCACTAAGCCACATCACAACATTATTTGCCTTGAGGAATTTATTAAAGATTTTATACATAATGTGTTTGGTTAGAGGGTAACTTGGACCGTGTCAACGTTATAGTCTCCTTTGTAGAAAACTGCATTTTGGGGTGGGGGGGCATAGTCTCAAGCTGCTGCCCTGGGTAGAATGCTGTGGCATCACAGCTCACATCAACATCAAACTCTTGGACTTAAGCGATTCTCTGACCTCAGCCTCCCAAGTAACTAGGACTACAGGCGTCAGCCACAATGCCCAGCTATTTTTTTTTAAGTTGTAGTTGTCACTGTTGTTTGGCAGACCCAGACTGGACTTGAACCCGCTAGCTCCAGTGTATGTAGCTGGCACCCTAGCTGCTTGAGCTTTACAGGCATCAAGTCAAAAACTGTATTTCTTTACTCATTTTAACTTAACTGAAATTTCTTCCCTATTTTATTAAACATCACTATATCATGAATATCAGAGACCAAGTTATCACTAATGTGAAGAAACTTAGCGACTTTTTCAAAGCATGTTATGACTCTCTTAGTAAGCTAAGAATATATATGATCTTTTTCACTCAAGAAGAAAAAAAATTACACAAATTATTCTAACTTCAAATCAACATATTCCTAAATCTTACAGGCAAGTGAAGGTGAGTTTTCTGCCTTTCCTCAAGTATTCCTGCTATTTTAAAGGAAACAGAGATGCAGCCCCCAAGACTCTACACACATACAAAAGCTAGACAGTGCTTTTAATTGAAAATGTAATTATGGAGTATTTCCAGGGCAGTTACACACTATCTTTTCTTTCTTTTTTTTTTTTTGGAGACAGGAGCCTCAAGCTGTCCCCCTGGGTAGAGTGCCGTGGCATTACAGCTCACAGCAACCTCCAACTCCTGGGCTCAAGCGAGTCTCCTGCCTCCACCTCCCAAGTAGCTGGGACCACAGGTGCCCGCCACAACGCCCGGCTATTTTTTTGGTTGCAGTCATCATTGTTGTTTGGCGAGTCCGGGCTGGATTTGAACCGCCACCTTAGGTGTACGTGGCTGGCGCCTTAGCCGGTTGAGCTATAGGCGCCGAGCCCACACTTATCTTTTCATTATTAACACTTACCCGAGCTTGGTGAATATGGTAAGCATTTTCAGCATTCTTCAGGGCCTGGGCTTTGAAATGATTACTATCTGAAAAGGAAAATTGTAGATTAGCACACCTCATCAATTAATCACCTTCAAAGATGCAATTTACAGGGTGGCACCTATGGCTCAAAAGAGTAGGGCGTCAGCCCCATATACCAGAAGTATCGGGTTCAAACATGGCCCAGCCAAAAACTTCAAAAAAAAGAAAAGATGCAATTTACATAACAGGTGGATTGCTAATTCCCTTATCCTACTTATCCCTAAGTTCACAGAGGGCTAAGGAAGAGAAAGGCTAAATTCTTTTTTTTTTTTTTTTTAAGACAGAGCCTCAAACTGTCGCCCTGGGTAAGTGCTGTGGCATCACAGCTCACAGCAACCTCCAACTCCAGGGCTCAAGCAATTCTCCTACCTCCGCCTCCTAAGTAGCTGGGACTACAGGCACCCGCCACAATGCCCAGCTATTTTTTGGTTGCAGCTGTCATTGTTGTTTGACAGGCCCAGGCTGGATTTGAAACCGCTAGCACAGGTTTATGTGGCTGGTGCTTTAGCTGCTTGAGCCATTGGTGCTGAGCCCTAAATTTTTTTCTTTAATTTTTTTTTGAGACAGAGTCCCACTTAGTCTCTCCTGGTAGAATGCCATGGCATCACAACTCAGAGCAACCTCAAACTCTTGGACTCAAGCGATTCTCTTGCCTCAGCCTCCTGAGTAGCTGGGACTACAGGTGCCTGCCACAACACTTAGCTATTTTTAGAGACGAGATCTCACTCTGGCTCAGGCTCAGGCTGGTCTGAACCTGTGATCTCAGGCAATCTACCCTCCTCAGCCTCCCAGAGTGTTGGGATTACAGGCGTGAGCCACCAAGCCTGGCCTGAGAAAGGCTAAATTCTTACAGGTAAGGAGCTAAAAGTGCAATAAAGGCAGAAAGCTGCCAGGGTCTTCAGTAACCAAAAGTAGCTCAAAAAACATCAGAGAACTGAGGTCCATAGCCTCTCAGCCCTGGGGTTTCTTCTATGAAGTGATCCCAACTGACTGGAAAGGCAAAAATTTGCCTTTATGAAACAAATTTTTATTATGTTTACACTAGGAACTATTTAAACAGAAGAAAGTCGTACATGTGTAGCTCCCAGAATACTCTGAAACATTTCAACTGCCATTTATTTCTAGCTCAACACGATCGGAATCACTCTACTCTGGGAAATTCCTTTCAAACTTCATTCCAATTTCTACCTCCCACTGCAGTTACAAAAATACCAAAACTGAAAAAGTCTTCCTCATGCTTGCAAAATAAAAAATCTTTTCGGGGAAGCGCCTGTTGCTCAAGGGCACCAGCCCCACCTACAGGAGGTGGTAAGTTCAAACCCGGCCCCAGCCAAAAACTGCAACAACAACAAAAGTTAAATGAGTAAATAATTAAAAAAAAAAAAAAAAAGGCAAGAGAATCGCTTAAACCCAGGAGTTGAAGGTTGCTGTGAGCGTGATGCTATGGCACTCTACCCAGGGCAACAGCTGGAGGCTCTGTCTCAAAAAAAAAAAAAAAAAAAAATCTTTTCACGGGACGGGTAGATTTTTTCCTGCTGAAACACGTTGACTGAATTTGGATTCAATATCTTTGATTTCAGCTCGGCGCCTGTGGCTCAAACGGCTAAGGCGCCAGCCACATACACCTAAGGTGGCGGGTTCAAATCCCCAGCCCGG
>NW_003852445.1:7908646-7916716 GCF_000181295.1 Otolemur garnettii
CAGCCTCAGCCTCCCAGAGGGCTAGGATTACAAGTGTGAGCCACCTTGTCAGCCCTTTATAGGCTACTTTTATAGAAACACACACTTTCCTTACTCAAATACAATAACTTCCCCTTTTCTGATAGATATTATCAATGAAACAAGAAAAAAACAAAATAATATTTATATATATAAAACCTTAGTTATGAAAAATAGGTGTACTCACTTTCTCTAACTCCTAATTAAAGACTCACCATAATCCTCCTGTGTGATGTTAACTACCACTCCTCCACCAATGTCGATTTGTCTCTGAGCAGAACTGTCTTCCAGTTTCCTTAAGATTTCTTCCTGGATACCATCATGACCTATGTCTCGTTTACGACTCATGAAATGCGCATACAATTCTGTCTGGGTGATTAAAAAGTTGAGTTTTCGCTGTTGCCTCTTCGCCTAAAGAGAGAAGAAGTTGAAAGCAAAAATAGATCCAAATCATCAATTATATTCAAGAAGTCAACAGAATTCAGCACACTTTTATATAGTTTGTATGCAATTCCTTTACAAATCCTTTATTTTTAAAAAAGTACAAATTGCAAATGAACATTTTATGTTAAGTAAAGTCAGTGGCTCTAAAAACAATAACTTCATTCATAGTGTAATAATACACTGCATTTTGAGCACTTTTATATTATGACTCTTTTCTCTATTACTTCTTCACTATATTACTTTTATAGTGAAGCACTGAGACATCAACTAAATTCAAACAATTTATTCTGTTCTATAACCTTGGTGACAGATACATGTGTTCTTAAGATGACAACTGCAACAAAAAAATAGCCAGGCATTATGACAGGCACCAGTAGTCCCAGCTACTTGGGAGGCTGAGGCAAGAGGACTGCTTAAGCCCAAGAGTTGGAGGTTGCTGGGAGCTATAACACCAAAGCACTCTACCAAGGGTGACATAGTGAGGCTCTGTCTCAAAAAAAACAACAAACAAACCTCTCCTTTATTATACTGAAAAGTCACAATAAGTGACCAAAACCCATATACATTACTCTGAAAGTCAGTACAATATATGAGATTAAGAGGCCAAAGGAAGAAAATATTCCCCAAAACAATGTATAGGTCATCTGTTTTGATAACTATAAAACATTAATAAAGACTGATTAGACATACGTGCACACACACATGTACAGACAGTTATTTTTTTCAGTGTAAAAAAGCTAAATATAAAGTGCCTCTGAAATAATCATATAAGAAAAATAATCAGGCAAAGCATAGTGGCTCATGTCTGTAATCCTAGCACTCTAGGAGGCTGAGGTGAGTGGATTTCTTGAGCTCAGGAGTTCAATACCAGCCTGAGCAAGAGCAAGATAGCAAGGTCCCATCTCTACTAAAAAGAAGAAAAAAACAATTTCCTAGGGTTGTAGTGGGTGCTTGTAGTCCCTACTACTTGGGAGGTTGAGGCAAGAGGAACTACCACTCCTCCACCAATGTCGATTTGAGTCCAAGAGTTTAAGATTGCTGTAAGCTATGACACCACAGCACTCTACCCAGGGCAACAGAGTGAGACTCTCTTTTTTTGAGACAAAGACTCACTTTGTCGCCCTCCATAAAGTGTCATGGTGTCATAGCTCATAGCAATCTCCAACTCTTGGGCTCAAACGATTCTCTTGTCTCAGCCTCCCAAGTAGCTGGGACTACAGGCACCGGCCACAATACCTGACTATTTTTAGAGACAGAGTCTCGCTCTGGCTCAGGCTGGTCTCAAACTTATGAGCTCAGGCAATTGACCTGCCTTGGCCTCCCAGAGTGCATACATTACAGACATGAGCCACTGAGCAGGGCCAGAGACGGAATGTTAAGCTGTAACCCTGGGTAGAGTACCATGGCATCATAGCTCAATAGCAACCTCCAACTCTTAGGCTTCAGCGATTCTCTTGCCTCAGTTTTTCTATTTTAAGTAGAGACAAGGTCTCACTTTTGCTCAGGCTGGTCTCAAACTCATGAGCTGAAGCAATCCTCTTGCCTTAGTTTTTCTATTTTTAGTAAAGACAAGGTCTCGCTTTTGCCCAGGCTGGTCTTGAACTCATGAGCTCAAGTGATCCACCCGCCTCAGCCATCCAGAGTGCTAGGATTACAGGTGTGAGCCACTGTACCTGGCCATGAGACTGTCTTTAAAAAAGAAAAAAGAAAGAAAAGAAAAATGATCACTCTGTCAATAAATAAAATCACTGTTAAGGTAAAATGAGTAAATAATAACCCAAAAGACCAAATTGTATGAAATATAGCATGCACTATAAATACCAAACTAAAGAGTTGTTTTGAATTCTATTTTAGAATAAAATTCATACAAAGTATATTTGGTTTATCCTGGATCTACCTGCCCACAAGAAAAACAATAAAATAAGGAACACAATAAAGAAAGAACTAAAAGTCCTAAAGCACATTTTACAGACCAGTATGCTATGTAAAATTATCCTTTCTCGTAAAAGATTGATAGACTTGACTCAGATTCAGATTAGAAGAAAATCTGAGAGAAAATGGTAGAAAATCCAAAATTTTCTTTCTTTCTTTCTTTTTTTTTTTTTTTGAGATAGTGTCTTGCTCTGTAGTCCATCTAGAGCGCAGTGGTGTGATCACAGCTCACTGAAGCTTTAAACTCCTGGGCTCAAGGGATCTTTCTCCCTTTATCTTCCAAGCAGCTGGACTATAAGCACATGCCACTATGCCCAGTTAATTTTTTCTATTATTAGTAGAGATGGTGTCTCTGCTCTTGCTCAGGTTGGTCTCAACTCCTGACCTCAAGCCATCTTTCCACATCAGCTTCCCAGGCTGTTAGGACTACAGGAGTGAGCCACCACACCCAGACTTCTTTTTATTTATTTAAATATATAATGTGGTATGTCAAGAAGTTTTTCTCTTTTTTTTTTTGAGACAGAGCCTCAAGCTGTCCCCCTGGGTAGAGTGCCGTGGCATTACAGCTCACAGCAACCTCCAACTCCTGGGCTCAAGCGAGTCTCCTGCCTCCGCCTCCCAAGCAGCTGGGACTACAGGCGCCCGCCACAACGCCCAGCTATTTTTTTTGGTTGCAGCCGTCATTGTTGTTTGGCGGGTCCAGGCTGGGGATTTGAACCCACCACCTTAGGTGTACGTGGCTGGCACCGTAGCCGGTTGAGCTATAGGCGCCGAGCCAAGAAGTTTTTCTCTTAATGGATGTTCATTTTTCAAAGCTAAAGAGCTATCAAGAAAACCTTTCCAAAGTAAAACAATTAAGAAAAACAGGCAGGCATGGTGCTCGTGCCTGTAATCCTATCATTCTGGCAGGCCGAGGTTGGTGGATTGTTTGAGCTCAGCAATTCAAGTTGAGCACAAATGAGACCTCGTCTCTTCTAAAAATAGACATATTAACTAGGCACTGTGGCAGGTGCCTATAGTCTCAGCGACTCAGGAGACTTTGAGGTTTCTATGAACTATGACAATGCCACAGTACTCTACCCAAGGCAACAGAGTGAGATTCTGTCTCAAAAAAAAAGTAATATTTGCTTTTACCCTAAAGTAGTTAACTACTACCTGTTTAAATGAATATGAGTTAAGAGAACAATAAAGATACAGCACAGTTTTAATTCAAAACTTAAAAAAAAAAGACATATACGTCAGCATAACCACAGATCAAATTCTTATCAGTTAGCTATCAACATAACTGAGGGAATCCAGATCTCACAAATATAGATTATAATATAAGCCACTTGGAAAACTTCAAGATTTCTGGTTAAGTCTCAAATGCTTCAGTGAGAATGACCTCAGGGACTTAGATTATTCCCAACAGCATCAAATGTTTATACTAACTCAATAATATAATTATTTTATGTGCAAAAATATAAGTTACTCAAAGGGACTTAAGAGAACTGAGCAAAATCTACATTTCTCCTCAAATCCATGATAAAGAAGGGAAGATCAACAGCTCAGAAGAGGCTCCAACACTCCACTTAATTTTCTTCTTTTTCTTTTTGGAGACAGAGTCTCACTTTGTTACCTTTGGTAGAGTGCCATGGCATCATAGTTATAGCAACCTAAGAGTCCTAGGCTGAAATGATTCTCTTGCCTCAGCTCTCAAGTAGCTGAGACTACAGGTGCCCACCACAATGCCCAGCTATTTTTTGAGACAGAGTCTCACTCTGGCTCAGACTGATCTCAAACCTGTGAGCTGCCTGTGAGCTCAGGCAATCCCCCTGCCTTGGCCTCCCAGAGTGCCAGGATTACAGGTGTGAGCCACCGTGCCTGGCCACTCTATTCTCTTTCATGATATCTGAAAGAAAACATTGCAATCTACTGATTGCCTACTGATTGCCTTCTTTCTATAAACCTCCACTTTCCTACCATTCATCTCAACTCGTTTACTAATAACTTTGTCTTCTTATTCTCTCATCTTGCTTCCCTCAACAATATATACAATCTAGATCAGTTCACATCATGTTTAATAACAGTAATGGCTGCAAGTTAAAACAGTAAAATAGGTGGAGGGTGGGCCTCATAAATATAAGTCTAATCATACACAATGTCCCGAAATTTGGGATCTAGTTCTTACCACCCATCAAATCAAAACTACAGCCAGCATTTGGAAACAAGCCAATTAGAACTACAAGACCCTTTCTTTTTCTTTTCTTTTCTTTTTTTTTTTTTTTTTGAGACAGGAGCCTCAAGCTGTCCTCCTGGGTAGAGTGCTATAACATCACAGCTCACAGCAACCTCCAACTCCTGGGCTCAAGCAAGTCTCCTGTCTCTGCCTCCCAAGTAGCTGAGACCACAAGCGGCCGCCACAATGCCCCGCTTTTTCTTGGTTGCAGCCATCATTGTTTGGCAGGCCCGAGCTGGATTCGAACCCGCCACCTTAGGTGTATGTGGCTGGCGCCTTAGCCACTTGAGCCACAGGCGCTAAGCCGATGTATAATTTTTAAATTGCAAACTAATCCCTTGATATGGTTATAGTAAAAAGAGTTTTCAAAATTTTATGCTTTTGCCCTACCTCCCGCATCTCCTCATCCAACTTTCGCTGTTCTAAAGCTTCCTTCTCTGCACGTTTGCGGTGCTCCTTCTCCACTTTCTCATATTTCTTCCAGTATAGAAGCATCTCCTTGGTGAGGCGGCGGGCCCGAGGCAAGGTCTCCTTACAGTTTTTTTGGGCCTGCAAAGCAGCTCGACGCACCTCCTTCATGCACTGATGGGCAAGCTGCAAACAACACCATCATCACAATAGGAAGGACACAACACCATCATCATAACAGGAAGGAAACAACAGCAGAGGATGGTTCTCTCTAGACCCTAAACAACATCATTCCTCAAACTGTTCAGTACAAGTAGTAATCCTATGGCCACATCTCATTCTCCCTCAACTTGATTAATGTCTCTGTACAGTAATATAACACAGACCCTAAAATAATAGCAGGGATAAGAAATCTACCTACATCTATCACCTTAAGCAAAGAAACAAAATATAATGACTAAGAAGGACCTAAGATGTGTTACAAAGTTATAAAGTTTGGTCACATATATAAACAATATCTATCACCACTTATTAAATCATTCATACCATTTCAACATGTGTTAGACTAACTTAATCTTCACAAAACCACTATGAAGTTGGTATTATTTGTAATTCCCATTTTATAAATGAAAAAACAAAGAAGTTGAATAACTACTGTAAGGAAATACAACTTTATATTAACTTTATACTTATAATAACTTTACCTGATCCTCAAAACAATTCTCAAAGGAAGTTGTATTACTTCCCTCTAAGCCAACAGTTAACCTATGGGTTGTGACCCACAGGAACTATATTAAAAGGCCATGGCATTAAGAAGGTTGAGAAGCACTGCTCTAAGAGAAAGAATTCAAATTGATCATTTCGTAAAGAATACATGTTCCAGCAAAACATGAAATTTAAAACTACAATTTTACCTTTCGGCTATTGGTGAGAAACAGGTTACGAGCTGACGCTTTCTGCTTGTTGGCCTAAAATATTCAAAAATAATACTTAGGATTAATTTTATAAATAACATATTATATAGACAGACAATTATCTTTTTTTTACCCTTTTTTTTTTTTTTTTTTTTTTGCAGTTTCCACTTACATTCTTTTAGTGTTTCAGAATCTTATGTAGAATCCCACACTGTTTAGCTGGTTTTCTCCTTAGTCTATTCAGGTCTATAATATTAATCTCATCTTTCTCTTTCACGTCCTTGACACTTTTGAAGAATACTAATCAATTATTCTGTAGAATGATCCACAACTGGAGATTTTTCTAGTGTTTTCTCATGATGGAGTAAGGTTATGCATTTTTTGGTAAGAGTAGCACAGAAATGACATGTTCTTAGTGCATCACATTAAAGATTTCATGACATATTAGTGATGCTTACATTTTTTTTTTTTTTTTGAGACAGAGCCTCAAGCTGTCGCCCTAGGTAGAGTACCGTAGCATCACAGCTCACAGCAACCTCCAACTCCTAGGCTCAAGCGAGTATCCTGCCTCAACCTCCCAAGTAGCTGGGACCACAGGCGCCCACCACAAAGCCCGGCTATTTTTTGATTGCAGCCATCACTGTTTGGCAAACCTGGGCTGGATTTGAACCAGCCAGCTCAGGTATATGTGGCTGGTGCCTGAGCCATAGGCGCCAAGCCAGTGATGCTTACTTTCAACACTTGGTTGAGGTTGTCAGTTTTCACCACTATCACTACCATCTTTCTCATCGTGCTAATCATATGCTGGAGTAAATATTTCAAACCTGTGCAAATCCTGTTTCTTGTCTCATTTTTGCCCTGTAACTTTAGCATTCATCAATGGATATGGTCTCCAACAATTATTACTTGGTATTTGTCTGGTGATGATCTCTATTTCCTGCTTTTCTTATACTTATTAATTGGAATAATACTGTAAAAAAGAATGTACCTTCTACCTCACCTATGTATTTATTCAATTATTTACTTATAACAATATTCATTAGTATTTCTTTTATTCCGCAGACCAAAGTCCAGTATTATCATTACTTTGTTATTGCTCAAATTATTCTACCTTTGGCCATTAGGAACTCCTTTGTTGTTTTTTTTTTGTTTGTTTGTTTATTGAGACAAGAGTCTCACTATGTCGCCCTCAGTAGAGTGCCATGGCGTCACAGCTCACAGCAACCTCCAACTCTTAGGCTTAATAAGTGATTCTCTTGCCTCAGCCTCCCAGGTAACTGGGACTACAGGTGCCTGCCACAAAGGAACTCCTTTGGATTTGATTCTGTATTCCTTTTACAATGCCATATATATATATACATACACATATGTATATATATATATATATTTTTTTGAACTCCTTTGGATTTGATTCTGTATTCCTTTCACAATGCCATATATACATACACACACACACACACATATATGTGTGTATATATATATATATTTTTTTTTTTTGAGACAGAATCTCACTTTGTCACCCTCAGTAGAGTACAGTCGCGTCATACTCAAAGCAACTTCAAATTCTTTTGAGCTCAAGCAATTCTGTTGCCTCTGCCTCCCAAGCAGCTGAGACTACAGGCACCCACCACAATGTCCAGCTATTTTGAGAGACAGGTCTCGCTCTGGCTCAGGCTGGTCTTGAACCTGTGAGCTCAGGCAGTTTACTTGCTTCAGCCTCCCAGAGTGCTAGGATTACAGGCACCCAGTCTTTTTGTTGTTGTTGTTGTTTACCAGGCCCAGACTGGGTTCCAACCCACCACCCCCAGCGCACAGAGCCGACACTCTAACCAATGAGCGACAGGCACCCAGCAGACAATCCCCTATACTTTCTGGCACCAGAAGATGTTTCAAGCTTATTTTATATTTTTCCTATACATTTCTGGAACAATCCATTTATCCAGGGAAACCTGGTTCTCTTCATTGGCGAATAAAAGGTCTTTAGAAATTAAGACCTAGGCAAAGGTATCCTCATGGTTTCTGAGGTCTCACTGCTACTAGGTCCTCACACTCCTGGGGGCTCAGCCTCCCCACATAGCTGGGACTACAAGTACATACTAGCATACATAGCTAATTTTTCTTTGCTTCTTTTTTTTT
>NW_003852445.1:7916808-7927099 GCF_000181295.1 Otolemur garnettii
CCTCCCAAGTAGCTGGGGACCACAGCACCCTGCCACAACGCCCGGCTATTTTTTGGTTGCAGCCATCGTTGTTTGGCGGGTCCAGGCTGGATTCAAACCTGCCACCTTAGATTTATGTGGCTGGCGCCTTAGCCACTTCAGCCACAGGTGCCAAGCCAGCTAATTTTTCTAAATTTGGGGGAAAAAAGATCTTACTATGTTGTTCAGGCTGTCCGCAAAGTGATCCTGCACCACAGCCTGCCAAAGTGTTAGGATTACAGGCATGAGCTACCGTACCTGGCTGATATGCAAGTTTCACAATGTCAAGACATGCCAACCTTGTACCAGGCAAGTCTATTTCCCAATAGCATGTGCTCACTTAGTGTGTCTATGTCAAACTTGTTAGTGCTGTGGCATCATGGCCCACAGCAACCTCAAATTCTTAGGCTTAAGCGATTCTCTTGCCTCAGTCTCCCAAGTAACTGGGAATATAGGCAACCACCATAACGCCCGGGTGCCCTTTTTTGTTGTTGTTTAGCGGGCCAGGCTGGGTTTGAACCCACCAGCCTCAGTGTATATGGCTAGCACCATAAACACTGTGCTATGGGCGCTGAGTCAGCAATAAGGTATTTTTTAATTAAAGTATACATGTCAATTTTGTAGACATAATGCTACTGCACACTTAACAAACTACCTTACAATATAAACAGAACTTTTTTTTTTTTTTTTTAAGAGACAGAGTCTCACTTCATCGCCTTCCGTAGAGTACCGTGGTGTCACAGCTCACAGCAACCTCCAACTCCTGGGCTTAGGGGATTCTCTTGCCTCAGCCTCCGGAGTAGCTGGCATTACAGGTGCCCACCACAACACCCGGCTTTTTTTTGTTGTTGCAGTTTGGCTGGGGCCAGATTCAAACCTGCCACCCTCGGTATATGGGGCTGGTGCCCTACTCACTGAGCCATAGGCGCTGCCCATAAACAGAAGTTTAATATGCGCTAAGAAACCAAAAAAATATGTGTGACTGACTTTATTGTGATGGTCTGGAACTGCTCCCAAACATATCTGGAGTATACTCCATTCTCATTCTAGCTACATTGTTCCCATTCTTCCCAATCCTTTTTTATCCTTTTCCAATCACTTTTTTTTTTGCAGTTTTTGGCCAGGTCAGGTTTGAACCCGCCATGTCCGGTATATGGGGCTGGTGCCCTACTCCTTGAGCCACAGGTGCTGCTCCCCTTTCTAATCACTTAATTTTTAGTTTAATCTTCTTAAATTTGCTTTGTGTGAATGAGCAGGTATTTTATATATTTTCTCACCTGCTCTTTTTCCTTACATGAAGGGTAACATATTATAAATCTTCATTTATGCTTTGCTCTTTTTCACTTAATAGTGTATCCTAAAAACCATCTAAAAAAGATAACCTCGTTTTAAACAGCTGTATAAAACTCTAATGTGATGGAGACTTTACATCCTTCATGTTCACATGGATGGAACTGGAGAATGTTCTTCTGAGCAAAGTATCACAAGAATGGAGAAAAAGTATCCAATGCACACACCCCTATTATGAAACTAATTTATACCTTTTATATAAAAGCTATAACCAAATAGCCTAAGAATATGGCGAGGGGGGAGGGAGAAGGGAGGGGGGAATGGGTGAAGGGAGGGGGTTTGGAGGGATCACTTCTGAGGTTTATCTTATAGGGGTACAGGTGAATCTTCTAAGAGTAGAATGTGAACGTTTTAAAACAGTAACTGAGAAAATGACATGAAGGCTGTGTTGACCAGTTTGATGGAAGTAGTTCGGATTGCATGTGAAAACCCCACACTGTACCCCAGAAGTGCGTTAATGTACATAGTTACCATTCAATAAAAAAAAAAAACAAAAAAACAAAAAACCTCTAATGTGTATTTCTAACACAGTTTAATTCAAGTACTATTCACATGCATGGGTATGTAGGTTGCTTCCCTTCTTCTGCAATAATAATGCTACAATGGATAACCTTAGGCACATGGATTTTTATACTGCTAGAAGTTTATGTTCAGAGTAAATTCACAGAATCAGGAGTGTTGAGTTGAAAGCTAAGTACCTATGTTGTTTGTGAAGAAGTATTCTCAACTTTCCAAGTAGCAATGTATGAAAGCGCTTGCTTCCCCATAGCTTCATTAACAGAACATGTTCAAATATTGTTAAATTTTTGCCAGACTCTGAACCTTTTTCATACGCTTGGGGGCCACTTTTATACCTTTTATTATGAATCATCTATTCTTGCCTTTTTTCACTTGCTTACTGTGTATCCTTTTTCCCTTAATTTTAAAGGGTTCTTTACAGATTAGATAACAGCTCTTTTACTGTGGCATACAATGTGAATAATTCCTCTTACTTTATATGTTGTTTTTTGATTTTGTTTTATATCATGCAAAATTTTATTTTATATATTCAAAGTTATTAACATTTTCTTTTATTTTTGTTAGCCACTAAGTGATACTTAGAAACTCTTTTCTACATAAAGAGTGCATGGTTGGGCAGTGCCTGTGGCTCAAAGGAGTAGGGCACTGGCCCCATTTGCCGGAGGTGGCAGGTTCAAACCCAGCCCTGGACAAAAAATGCAAAAAAAAAATAGTGCATAGGAAGGCAATCACATTTTCTTCTAGTATTTATATGGTTTCACTTTTTTCGTTTACGTTGAGTATAAGTGTGAGATACAGATCTAATTTTCTTTTTCCAAAAAACATTACAAAGAATATTTTTCTAAAATGCTACCCAGTTTTCCCAGCACCACTCCACTGACTTATTGTACTGGTCTAATTTGCCAATTTGTGTGCCAGTACCACATTGTTTTAATTGTAGATGGGGTTTTTTTGTTGGTTTTTATTTTACTTTATTTTTTGCGGTTTTCTTTTTTTGGCTGGGGGTGGATTTGAACCCAGGTAAGGTCTCACCCAAGCTGAAGTGAGCTCATAGTATAACCTTGCAACCCTACACTCAAGAGATCCTCTCAACTTAGCCTCCCATTCTACACAACTGTAGTATGTTTTAATGTTTGGTAGGACTTTTTGAATTCTTCCTAACCTACTCGGGCCTACTGATTTAATCATATGGACTTTAGTATCAGCTTGTCTCAATTCATAAAATATCATAATAATAAAATTTCCAATTCTCAATAAAATATCCTATTCAGGGGCAGGACCTGTGACTCAGTGAGTAGGGCACCGGCCCCATATACTGATGGTGGTGGGTTCGAACCCGGTCCTGGCCAAACTGCAACAAAAAATAGCTGTGCGTTGTGGTGGGCACCTGTAGTCCCAGCTACTTGGGAGGCTGAGGCAAGAGAATTGCTTAAGCCTAAGAGTTGGAGGTTGCTGTAAGCTATGAAGCCATGGCACTCTACCGAGGGCAACATAGTGAGACTCTTGTCTCACAAAAAAAAAAAAAAGTCATCCACAACGGCTGGGTGCAGCGGCTCATGTTTATAATCCTACCACCCTGGTAGCCTCAGTCAGGTGGATTGCTAGAGCTCAGAAGTTCGAGACCAAAGTAAGATAGAGACCGCATCTCTACTAAAAATAGAAAAATAAGCCAGGAGTTTTGCTGGGCACCTGTAGACCCAACTACTTGGACGGATTAGACAGGAGGATCACTTGAGGGAGTTTTGAGTTTGCTGTGAGCTATGATGATGCCATAGTATTCTACCCAGGGCGACAGAATGAGACCCTGTCCCCCACCCCACAAAAAACAAAACAAAATACACATTTACTTCTAGCGCCTATGATTATCCACCAACTTCCAAGTGTTTATAAATTCTGTAAGAAATAAATCATTTCCTTTTTATTTTAGTTTTCTCTATTATCACTTACGTATTTGCTGTCAAATTTCTATTCCTATATTTAAGAAAGCTACATTCCTTCCTCTAAGAGATTTCTCTCCCTTTTTCTAACCAAGGAGTTATCAGACAGTAACTGTTGTGAATTCTAACCAAATTCTAGAAAAAATAGTTAATAAAAGAGAATACAGTTCAGAAATCTCTTAATTCCAACAGATTAGTTTCCTTTCTATATAGTTTCCTATTTGTATATTTATCCAGCTGTCATAGCTCTTCTTTGAGGATAAGGAGGAAAAACATTACCCATGTCCCCCTCCACTGAAGTCATTCAATTTACCTTTGGGAGCTCCTTTTTCACAATGCTGAGCCATACTTTCCTACGACGAGCATTAAGCTGCTCAATGGATAAGTGCTTTTTCTTAGTGCCAGGGGGAGGTGCATCATGAGAAAACTTGGCAAAGACTTTGGTCTGGTGGTGATGGCGACGAGGGGATTCTTCAGAGGAAAGTTCTTCATCTCTTCTTCTTTTTTTTTTCACTTTTTTCAACTTGGCTGCAAAGGAAGCAGATACTAACAAGGTTGTATTTCTTCCCTTCTACAGGAGACAACACAAAGCAACTTTACCATTTTTAGAAAATTCAAGTTCCTTTCCTTATTCCACCTGTGACTGGCAACATTTATCCCTTTATCTATTTAGGTTCATGAATATTCCAAAAAGAAGATCTCACAAATCTGGAAAAGAACTTCCTCTGTTCACATGAAAAAAATACATAGAATAAAACCCGAGAACCAAATTTCTTTTGAACTTGACAGTAGGAAAGGAGGTTTATGAATTACCATGGGCTCAAGTAACAAGTACAAGATTAACATGTAATCAACTGCACTGTATCTAAAGCCTTAGAGCTAGTCAGGTGTGCCCCCACTCAATACCACCTCTAACTTTCTAATTCTACCTAGGCTTTAACATTATTTAGCACTAATAATTCTAAAGATAATCTCTTACTGTGTTTTTTCTTTTTTTTTTTTAAGAGACAGAGTCTCACTTTATCACCCTTGGTAGAGTGCTGCTTACTGTGTTTTTTGAAGTCATTTAAATGAACCAATTTATACTACAAAAAGCAAAAATCCTGTTTAAAAGGTTATGTGTAAAACATCACAAAGAAGAAAATTTATTTTAACATTGTGGCAATATAAGGTAGTTAAAAAGCCTTAAAACATTAAGACTTGCAGTGGCCAGGCACAGTGGCTAACACCTATAATCCTAGCACTCCGGGAGGCTGAAACAGGTGGTCTCACAGGTTGGAGACCAGCCTGAGTCAGAGAGAGACCTTGTCTCTAAAACAGACCCAGGCGTTGTGGCAGATGCCTATAATCCCAGCTACTCAGGAGGCTAAGGCAAGAAAATCACTTGAGCCCAGGAGTTTGACTTTGCTGTGAGCTATGAAACCATGACACTCTATCAAGGGCAACAAAGTGAAACCGTATCTCAAAAAAAAAAAAAAAAAAAAAAGACAGACAGACTTGTAAGAGAAAGTTATACATGGAATAAAAACCTAATGGGGGGTTATGGAGGATTAGAAAGCTTAGAGATAAGCAAGTGGGAAAAAGTGAAGAAGACCCCAAAAAAGTGCCTTTCTGAGTATATACATTCAGGGAAATAAAATCTGCATTAAGTAGCTTAAAATTTTCCCATCCTATTTTCTTCCTGATTTTCAGCTGCTTGCAACTTAGCAAGAGAGAAAAGGACGTTTCCTGGCAAATATGCAAACAAAGATCATCGAGAGGTGATCTATTTTAAATCACCTCAGCAGCAATTATAACTTATTCCTAACATTTCAAGTTACTCTTCATATGTTCCTGTGCATAACCAATTTCCTCCCATCTCGAAACATTTTCAACATTTGTAGAGCATGTATAAGAAAACAGCAATAAAATTTGCTGAAACCTTTAGCTAGGAATCTATAACTCTTAACTCTTTCCAATTCTAGAAAAGACCATAACTCAGATATAAAATCAGGTTAGTAACACAGTCAGTCCTCCATATCCATGGCTCTGGATCCATGGATTTAAGAAACAAAGGATAAGAAATATTTTGGGGGGGAATAAAAACACAAGACATTTTGTTATTATTCCCTCAACAGTATAGTATAACAACTATTTATATAGCATTTATATTGTATTAGATATTTTAAGTAATCTAGACATCTCATCTCCCATCTGGATTCATGGGAGGACATGCACAGATTGTATGCAAATGCTACACCATATAATATAAGGAACTTGAGCATCCCTGGATTTTGTTATCTGCCAGGAGGTATGAGATTGAAACAATTCCACGTGGATACCAAGGGACAACTATACTTACTACTAAATAGAAGGGGAGACGAGAGTTTTTGAGATAAAGCAAATTTCTACCATATGGATTATATTTAAAGTTCATAGGTACTACCAAGTCACACATAATTCTGAAAATAGGAATAAATAAATACATAAGGTAGATCAACATGCTCACCTTTAAGTTTCTTTTCTTCCTTGAATTTCTTTTTTTTGGGTCCAAGTAGGTGCCGCTGTTGCTCATAGAAAGGATCATATGTGGAAAGTAGGCCTGCACTGTAGTACTGATACTGCTGCAACTGAAGCAAAGACCATGATGGGTCTGTGTTTTATAGCAGAACCCACAGATCATCTTTACTACAGAAAGCTGAGCCAGAAGAAATCATTGCTCCGAAACACAGCATTCTTCCCACAGGGAAAGATTTAGTTCATTAAAGGAAATGAGTTTGTTAATTTAAAAACAATGGGTTCAACTGCTAAGCATAGCAAAAGTTACTAGAAATAGGCTCAGTGTCTGTAGCTCAGTGAGTAGGGCGCCAGCCACATACACCAAGGCTGGTAGGTTTGAGCCCAACCCAGGCCCGGTGAACAACAATAACAGCTGCAACCAAAAAATAGCCGGACTTGGCTTGGTGCCTGTAGCTCCATGGCTAGAGCACCAGTGACATACACCAGAGCTAGTGGGTTCAAATACAGCCTGGGCCTGCCAAACAACAATGAAAACTACAACCAAAAGAATCTCACTATGTTGTGGCGACATAGTGAGATTCTATCTCAAAAATAAAAAAAAAGAAAAAAAAAGAAAAAGTTACTAGAAAAGAAAAACTCTTCATGGTTCTGAATTTCTACCAAGATAGCTACTTACAAATGACATATATTTGAGATAGAATTAATTCCTTGTAGGAAGGTCTCCCCTTGGAAATTCATCAGTAAGAAATAACCCATATTTCTATTACCAATAAGTCTTCAGATTTACTAAAGCCCCTATGCATGCATGCTATTCTGACTTTCAATAGTCACCAGTCATCCCAATTCTTGATTATTCCAAGATTCATGCTTTTCATCTCCCACTAAGACCCCCAGAGGTTCTCAACCTATGGGTCATGACCCACAAGAACAATATTAAAGGGTCGCAATATTAGGAAGGTTGAGAACCACTGCACTGAGAGAATCGGCTATTATTATGGATAGTGCCTACATAACATATGAATGATCTAATTGTTTTCATTCAGAAAGTGGCAAATCCATTCAAGCACTTCATTTTATTTTTTTAAATTAACCTTAAATTAACCCCAAATCTCTCATTAATAGTCTCACTTATTACTAATACATAACTATAAATATAAATTAAAATTAGGTAGTCCACTGTCAAATTTCTTTCCTGGATTATAACCAAGTGAGTTGTCCAAAGGAATGAAACTAAGATGAAAGAATAACAAGGAGAACTGTAACTAAGTCCTCTGTCAAAGGTAAAAATTAAATGAACATTCATCAAGTTGAATACTTAATGTCTGTGAACTCTCCTCTATGCATGTTTGTTGGGTCCCTTTGTGGTCGCCACTTGTCAGGGCCCAGGACTGGCCAGGTCTCCAGCCCCCCCACCCATCTAAGTTCTGGATGCAGACCGCTAGGCTACCTTGTTTGGGAACAATTGCTCTTACGTGCCAGAGGGCTATTTGCTTTAGCAGAAGGGAGTGAGAGAGAAAGACAGTATTTGAGGGAGTAGAGCAGTCTTAGTAGAAGAATACATCTTAGCAGTCTCTAGCAGTCTTTGGTAGAGATGCCATGCAGGCGTTCTGCGACAGTCATACTGAGCGGGTATGTGCTAGAATGCGCGCTCCCAAATGCCTTCTCCTCCAGCTTCTTATAGACACACTCCCGTGGCTCTTAACACCACAGGTGCTGGCTCGGCACCTGTGGCTCAAGTGGCTAGGGTGCCAGCCACATACACCTAAAGTGGCAGGTTCGAATCCAGCCCGGGCCCGCCAAACAACACTGATGGCTGCAACCAAAAAAAAAAAAAAAATAGTCAGGCGTTGTGGTGGGCGCCTGTAGTCCCAGATACTTGGGAGGCAGAGGCAGGAGACTCGCTTGAGCCCAGGAGTTGGAGATTGCTGTGAGCTGTGATGCCACAGCACTCTACCCAGGGGGATAGCTTGAGGCTCTGTCTCAAAAAAAAAAAAACACCACAGGTGCTAATCACTGATGCTCTCATCTCGGGAGTTCTCATGTTAGGAGAGCCAAAGCCCTCCCAATGCCCTTATCACCAACATGTTGCATCACCCAGCTATATAGGTGTTTCTTACTCCTCCTTGCCATATGCTATATAGGCTGCTAAAATGTTTTATTTCAATTTAAAAAGCAAGCAAAGGCTGGGTGCTGTGGCTCATGCCTGTATACCCAGCACTCTGAGAGACCAAAACGAGTAGACTGCCTGAGCTCACCAGTTTGAGACCAGCCTAAGCAAGAACAAGATCCTGACTCTAAAAATAGCCAGGTGCTGTGGCAGGCACCTGTAGTCCCAGCTACTTGGGAGGCTAAGTCAAGAGAATCACTTGAGCCCAAGAGTTAGAGGTGGCTGACAGATATGACAGCAACCTACCCAGTGCGACAGCTTGAGACTCTATCTCAAAAAATATAAAAATAATAAAAATTAGGGGTTCAGCATCTATAGCTCAGTGGCTAGGGTGCCAGCCACATACACCAGAGCTGGCAGGTTCAAACCTAGCCCAGGTCTGCCAAACAACAATGACAACTACAACCAAAAGAAAGCCAGGTGTTGTGGCGGGCACCTGTAGTCCCAGCTACTTGGGAGGCTAAGACAAGAGAATCGCTTAAGCCCAAGAGTTTGAGGTTGTTGCAAGCTGTGAAGTCACAGCACTCTACCGAGGGCAACATAATGAGACTCTGTCTAAAAAAAAAATAAAAATAAAAACAGGCTTGGTGCCAGCTACACACACCAAAGCTGGCAGGTTCAAATCTAGCCCAGGCCCGCCAAACAACGACAACTATAACCAAAAAATAGCTGGGTGTGTGGCAGGTGCCCGTAGTCCCAGCTACTTGGGAGGCTGAGGCAAGAGAATCACTTAAGCCAGCAGTTCTCAATCTGTGGATCGCAACCCACAGGAATTGTATCAAAGGGCCACAGCATTAGGAAGGTTGAGAACCACTGGCTTAAAGCCCAAGACTTTGAGGTTGCTGTGAGCTGTGACACCACAGCATTCTAGCAAGGGCGACACAGTAAGACTCTATCTCAAAAAAAAAAAAAAAGAAAAGAAAAAAAAGGAATCACATGTTGCACAATTCCATTTGTGTAAAATGTCTAAAATATGTACACTTATAGAAACAGGGTAGTAACCTAATGCTAAGCTAGGGCACCAGCTAAGGAGCATGAATGGTTTCTTTACAGGGTGATGTATTCTGGAATTAGACATTGATGATAGCTATACAACTCAATGACTATAGTAAAAATCAGTCAACTACATACTTTGGGATGAATTATATCTTTCTTTATGAAATCAATATATGTTGATTATATCTCAATAAAGCTATTAACCACCACGACTAATTAAATATAAAGTTAAAATGGTATATTTTAATTACTATAAACCAGAGGGTAAATACCCAGTGTGAAGGTCTATTTCTCCTGAAACTCTCACCTCCTTGTCTTTACTATACTTATTTTGGTGAAGTTTCTTGTATTTGTGTAGTCGAAGCATGTTGTGAAGTTCTTCTCTGCTAAGATTGAGTTCTTCTTCTTCATCATCATCTTCACTCTGAGAATCTGCCTCACTAGACTCATCACTTAGCAGAATGCTCTGAAAAAGGGCAAAAATCCACATGTAACTTTGTTGGGAAACAAGTACATTTAAAATCCAAGCATGTTTTTCCAAGATCCCCCAAAACAACAAACACAGCTAGAGAACAGTCATTGCAATTTCCCTTAGCGTATGTGCTTTTATCAATTCAACTGAAAATTTAAAGATATTAATTAAACCTAGTGAGCACAAATTGAAGTGCAATAAAGCATGGGAGATGGTATAATCAGCAAAAAGGCTTAACTGTTCTAAGTATTTAAACTAAACATAAGATATTCTAACTAGGGTGGTGCCCGTGGCTCAGTGAGTAAGGCACCAGCCCCATATACCGAGGGTGAC
>NW_003852445.1:7928045-7929728 GCF_000181295.1 Otolemur garnettii
TAAGCTCAAGAATTTGAAACCAGCTTGAGTAAGAGTGAGACACCATCTCTAGTAATAATTTATGGGCACCGAGGATCACTTCAGCTCATGAGCTTGAGGATTTTGTGAGTTAGACTGATGCAGGACTCTAGCCTGGGCAACATAGCAAGACTGTGTTACCCCCATCCAAGAAAAAAGGTTCTAAAATTAGATTGTGGTAAATTCTGTACAACTTTGTGAATATATTTAAAATTTACTAATTTTTACTATGAAAAGGTAAATTTTATCCCAAGTGAATTATACTTCAATTTTTCAAACTAAGATAGGTAAACATGGTTCGGTGACCACAGAGTGTTACAGTGCCAGCCACATATGCCAAGACTGGTGGGTTTGAACCTGGTCCAGGCCAGCTAAACAACAACTGCAACAACAACAAAAAAACAGCTGGGCATTGTGGCAAGCACCTGCAGTCCCAGCTGCTTAGGAGGCTTAGGCAAGAGAAACACTTAAGCCCAGGAGTTTGAGATTGCTGTGAGCTGTGATGACATGGCACTCTACCCAGGTGGACACAGTGAGACAGAGACAGATTATGTCTCTTTAAAAAAAAGACAGGCAAACATGTTTTCTGCATACCCAACAGCTCTAAAGTCTTACTGATATAGAACAATCAGACCTTTTTACACATGAATCTTTTAAAAGGCCTACGTGGTAATAATGAAAGATATTTAAATTGCTTTGAGCTCTTCACAGGAAAAGCATAAAATAAAGAAATAATTAGTTTCAACAGAAGAAATAATACCTTTAATTCAGTTAGGCCAATGATAGTACTCTCTGAGAGTGTAAATGAGATTATTCCACTCCTCCACTTATAAACATTTCAGTGGCTTACAACTATATAATTAGAGTAAAATATAAATTCCTCAACCTGGTATACAAGGAACTATGTGATCATACTCTGTAACCTCATCTGTAAAAATCCTCCTCATTCACTGCTCTACCATATAGCCTTCTTTTTTCCCCCAAACGTAGTGAGTTGCTTCTTTCCTCAGGACAGTTGTTCCTGCTGATGAAAATACTCTTAGACATTAACATGTTTCTCTTTGACCATTTGGAAATCAGTTGAAATGGTACCTCTTTAAAGAAGCTATATTTATTTGTTTACAGTCTTACATATTGCCTCCTTCCTTTAGAATGTAAATTTGCCCACCTACATCATACATGTACCTGGCACGTGGATGTACTCAACCAAAATCGATAAAATACAGATCAATATTTCAGATTATAATGTGCGCCCATGAGGGCGAGGATCAATTTTTTTTTTTTTAGAGACAAAGTCTCACTTTGTCACCCTCAGTAGAGTGCCATGGCATCACAGCTCATAGCAACCTCCAGCTCTTGGGCGTAAGTGAGTCTCTTGCCTCAGCCTCCCAAGTAGCGAGGACTACAGGCACCCACCACAATGCTCGGCTATTTTTTTGTTGCGGTTTGGCCGGGGCCGCGTTTGAACCCGCCACCTCAGTATATGGGGCCAGCACCCTACTCACTGAGCCACAGGCGCCACGCGAGGATTAATTTTTTAATCTCTTTCCCATGGTACTCTATAACAAGTTGAGCATCCCTATTCTGCAATTTAGAAATGCCTCAGGCTCGGCGCCTATAGCTCAACCAGCTAAGGCGCCAGCCACGTACACCTAAGGTGGCGGG
>NW_003852445.1:7931242-7933133 GCF_000181295.1 Otolemur garnettii
AAAAAAAAAAAAGAAAAGAATTTTAGTAAATTATTTAAATTATAAACATTCTGCATTTTCCCTTACCTTTAGCCACTTTCTGCTTTTCTTCAACTTAGAGAAGTTATATAAATTCCCCTTGTCAGATTTTGATTCTACGTAAAGAAACATAAAGAATAAAAAAATGAAAAGATGACTCCTCCAAGATAACTAACAGTTCAAATAGGAATCTCACACAACACTGACCTGACTGTAGAACTCCATTCAATGAGTATGTGTTTAACATTCCTGAATTGCCTTCTCCAGAAGTTTCACCAAGCAATGAATTTGGAGGTTCTTCTTTAACTTGTATTAAGGGATCCCCAGACTGGGGCAATAAGGGATTATTATCATCCAGTCCATCTTCACTATCATCACTATAAATTAAAGAATGGTTAAGTCCACAAATCATAGCTGACCCAGTAAAATATAATTAAAGATTAGAACTGGACAATTTATGGAAGAAATTGATCCTCTGAATAACAGGTATACTTTATTTGAAAGAAGGAAAAGAATAAATTAAACATAAAAATCATAAAGTGATTTATTCCTAAAACCCATAGGGATGATAGAAATCAGAAACGTGGTAAATCATTGTATTACGAAGACAGAATAACACACCTAGAAATATTCCTGTTGAAGATGGCTGATGTTTGTCGCAAGAAATGGTCCAATCGGAGGGCCCGCTCCAAGTACTGAAGATAGAGGGGCTTTGCCAGCTCAGTGCAGCCGCCATCGTCCCCGGCACCCAACTCCGAGGCCATAGAACAAATCTGTCTTCATGCACAAAGGCCTCCGACTGCACGGCTGCAGAACGGAAATAAGTAGCGAAAGATGAAATACCACAGAAGAATATATTCTCCTTTACTCTTGCCTGCTTGTTCTCAATATGAAGAGAAATCAGATCTTCTAGAACACAAGACATTGAAAAGAGAGATCTCTATAGAAAGATAACAATAAAATCCTTGTTAGGCACTGCCTCCTAACACAAAGGCAGAAGTTAAAGGAATGAGAAGAACATCAGAATAAAGAAATACTGTCATATATCACAATGAAAATTTATATACTTTATTTGAAACAGTACCTTAAAATGTAAATCCACTTCCTTTCCCCCTTACAATTAACATTAACTCACAACTATGACCAACTATGCAAATCTATACCACAGTGATTTTCAGACTTTAAGGGTTAAGTCAGAATTAAATAATTAGATAACTTACAACAATAAACTCACCATCCAACTAGATACAGTATATACTCAATAAGCCATAAATTATTTTTTTAAACTCCTAATTAAACAAACTAGTAAGCTTTAAAGGCAATCATAGTATTTTTGTGTTAATGACTTCTCTTATAATTTTTTTAAAGTTTCATTAACAATCTACTTAAAGAGAATGTTAAAAATTCTTTCCCAACTGATATACAAATTAATATAATCCTTACCAAAATTTTAGCAGGCTTTTTTTTTCTTTTTATACGGACATTGAAAAGCTGATCCTTAAATTTATACAAAAGTACAAGGAACTCAGAATAGCTAGGAGAATTTTTTAAAGAAACAGAGTTAAATGGCTTATATTTATTGATATGAAAACATTACACAGGACAACGCCTATGGCTCAAAGGAGTAGGGCACCAGCCCCATACACAGGAGGTGGTGGGTTCAAACCTGGCTCCAGCCAAAAACTGAAAAAATAAATAAATTAATTTAATTAAATTAAAAAAAAAACATTACGTATCTATACTAATAAAGACAGTGTGAAACTGGCATAAGGAAAGCCTTATAGACTAAATGAAACAGCTATGCTGGCTCGGCGCCTGTGGCTCAAGTGGCTAAGGTGCCAGCCACATACACCTAAGGTGGCGGGTTCGAATC
>NW_003852445.1:7933753-7937752 GCF_000181295.1 Otolemur garnettii
AAAAAAAAAATCCTCACCTAACACTATGCACAACAATAAACACAAAATAGATTAGAGACTTAAGTGTAAAAGCCTAAAACAAAAAACTTCTAGAAAAACCAAGCAGAAATTTTCAAGATTGAGTTTTGTTAGGCAAAAGGTTCTAGATATGACATACAAAGCATAACCCACGTTTTAAAGAAAAGTGATAAATTAGAATAACAAAATTTAAATTTTTTACATTTCAAAAGATACCATTAAGAAAAAAATCTGGACAGGGGCAGCGCCTGTGGGTCAGTGAGTAGGGCGCCAGCCCCACATACTGAGGGTGGCAGCTTTGAACCCAGCCCTAGCCAAACTGCAACAAAAAATAGCCGGGTGTTATGGCGGGCGCCTGCAGTCCCAGCTACTCGGGAGGCTGAGGTAAGAGAATCACCTAAGCCCAAGCTGGAGGTTGCTATGAGCTGTGATGCCACAGCACTCTACCGAGGGCAACAAAGTGAGACTCTGTCTCTTATCAAAAAAAAAAGAAAGAAAGAAAGAAAAAGAAAATCTAGGCAGGTTGGGCCAGGTAGCTCAGGGCTATAATCCTACCCTCTGGTAGGCTGACACAGGTGGATTGCTTGAGCTCAGGAGTTAGAGACCACCCTGAGCAACAGAGAGACCCTGTCTCTACTAAAAATAGGAAAAAAAAAATCACTGGGTGTTGTGACCCAGCTACTGTGGAGGCTGAGGAAAGAGAGATGACGGGAGGCTAGGTGCAATGGCTCACATCTGTAATCGTGCACTCTGGGAGGCTGAGGCAGGTGGATTCCTTGAGCCTAGGAGTTCAAGATCTGAGAAAGAGCCAGACTCTCATCTCTAAAAATAGCCGGGTACTGTGGCAGGCACCTGTAGTCCCAGCTCTTTGGGAGGCTGAAGTAAGAGGATAGCTTGAGCCCAGGAGTTCAAGGTTGCTGTGAGCTATGCTGTCAGGGTACTCTACCCTGGGGCAACAGAGTGAAATTGTCTCAAAAAAAAAAAAAAGAAAAAAGAAAAAGAAAAAGAAAAAACAAACAAACAAAATGAAGACAAGCCAAAGACTAAAACATATCTGACAGTCATCTATTTGACAAAAGTCTTATACGCATACAAATCAATAAGATGAATAACCTAATTTAAAAATGGGCAAATATTCTCCAAAGATACAGGATTGAGCCCCACACAGTAGTTCAGACCAATAATCTTACCACTTTGGGAGGCTAAGGTAGGAGGATTACTTGAGGTTAGAAGCTAGAAACCAGACTGAGCAACAACATAGTGAGACCCCATCTCTAAAAATATTTTTTAATTTGCTGCCTAGATGTGCACCAATAATCCTAGCTACTTGGGAGGCTGAGATGGGAGTATCCCAGGAGTTTGAGGTTATAATGAACTATGTTCAGGCAACTGAACCCTATCCTAGGCAAGACAGTGAGAATTTGTCTCTAAGCATACATAAATAAAATTTTTAAAACTAAAATTATAGCAACATACTACTTTACCCCCTAGAATGGCTATAACAAAAAAGAGACAATAACAATTATTGGGGAGTTGTGGACAAACTGAAACCCTTATACTTTGCTGGTAAAAATATTAAAAATAGTCACTTTGACAATGTTCAGCAGTTCCCTAAAAGCTCAATATAAATTTACCATATAGCCTAGCACATCCACTCTTAGATATCTACTTGACAGAAATAAAAATACATCCATTCATCCAAAGCCTTTTTATATGAATGTTCATAGCATTTTTCATAATACTCCAAAAGTGAAATAATCCAAATATATATCACCTAGTGAACGGATAAGAAAAATGTGGTACATCCAGAAAAATGAATACTATCCAGCAATAAAAAGGAACATATTATTGCATTAATATACATAGCTATGATTTAATTTTTAAAAAGGCAAAAAAAAGTAATAAAAAAGGAACGTATTATTGATATATCAACATCATGCTAAGTAAAAGAAGCCAGACACTAAAAACCACATCTTGTATGATTCCACTTATGTGAAATTTCCAGAAAAAGAAATCTGTAGGCTGAGTTCAGTGGCTCACGCCTGTAATCCTAACACTCTGGGAGGCAGATGTGGGTGGATTACTTGAGCTTCTGAGTTTGAGACCAGACTGAGGAAGAGGGAGACCCCTGTCTCTCCTAAAAACAAAAAAACTGAGGCAAGAGGCTAGCTTGAGCCCACGAGTTGGAAGTTGCTGTGAGCTATGACACCACAGCACTCTACCCTGGAGGGGTGACAGCTTGAGCATCTGTCTCAAAAAAAAGAAAAGAAAAGAAATCTGTAGATGGTAGACTGTAAACAAGTATGAGAGAACTTTTGAGGAGATAAAAAATGTTCTAAACTTGGCTCGGAACCCATAGCACAGGGGTTACAGTGCCAGCAACATACATAAAGGCTAGTGGATTTGAACCCAGCCCAGGCCAGCTAAACAGCAATGACGATTACAACAGAAAAATAGCTGGGCATTGTGGTGGGCACCTGTAGTCCCAGCTACTTGGGAGGCTGAGGCAAGAGAATCACTTAAACTCAAGACTTTGAGGTTGCTGTGAGCTGTGACACCATAGCACTCTACCTAGGGTGACATACTGAGACTCTTGTCTCAAAAAAAAAGAAAATGTTCTGAACTCACATTATGGTGATGGTTGCACTATTCTGTAAATTTAGTAATAGACCCTAAATTACACATTTAATGAGGTGAATATCATGGTATATAAATTACCAGTCATTTTTTGTTTTTTTACTTTTGAGGCCTGTAGTCCCAGCTACTTGGGAGGCTGAGTCAGGAGAATTGTTTGAGTCCAGGAGTTCTGGGCTATATAGTGTGCTATGCCAAATTGGGTGTCTGCACTAAGTTCAGCATCAATGTTGACTTTGGGGGGGGAGGAAGGGGGCACACCAGGTTGCCTAAGGAGGGGTGAATGGGCCCAGGTTGGAAATGGAGAAGGTCAAAAACTTCCGTGCTGATCAGTAGTGGGAACGTGCCTGTGAAGTCACTGCACTCCAGCGTGGGCAACATAACAAGATTCTATCTCAAAAAAAAAGAAAGAAAGAAAAAAGATTTCGAAAACAAAAGAGGTGGCTGGCGTCTATAGCTCAGGTGGCTAAAGTGCCAGCCACATACACCGGAACTGGCAGGTTCAAATCCAGCCCAGGACTGCCAACCAATGACAACTACAACCAAAAAACAGCCAGGGTGTTGTGGTGGGCGCCTGTAGTCCCAGCTACTCGGGAGGCTGAGTAAAGAGAATGGCCTAAGCCCAAGAGTTTGAGGTTGCTGTAAGTTGTGACTCCAGGGCACTCTACCCAGGGTGACAGCTTCAGGCTCTGTCTCAAAAAAAAAAAGAAGATTTTAATACATTTACCTTTTCATGGTTCAGGGCCTGTACCTCAGTGAGTAGGATGCCAGCCACATACACTGGAGTTGGTAGGTTTGCAAGAGAATTGCTTAAGCCCAAGAGTTTGAGGTTGCTGTGAACTGTGACGCCACCACACTCTACCCAGGGCAACAAAGTGAGGCTCTATCTCAAAAAAAAAAAAAGTACCTTTTCAACATGTACCCACTCTAGAAGATTTCAAAGAAATGGTTTTAACATACTGACTGCTACCCTAGAAAAACATTTTTTTCCTCCTTGGGGCCACAGTGTTTTATTATAAAAATAGAATACAGTCCTTTCTAATTTAATGATAAACTTATTATTTTTTATTGTTTTCTGTGAATGAGTTATACCCAACTCAGGCAGCAATGAGAACATGTGGTGAAAATAAGATGGAATCAGGCTAGAGCCAAGAACACACAACTGGTCTGGTCAGTCTAGGTCCTAGGGCTCCTGAGACCCTCACCTCCAATTTCCCATTCTTATTATTTTGTAAATTTACCTCCTACCCTAAAGATGCCCACATATAGTAGCTTAGAAGGATTGATATAGAAAATTAACTTCTGGGGCTCAGCGCCTATAGCTCACCCGGCTAAGGCGCCAGCCAC
>NW_003852445.1:7937997-7946498 GCF_000181295.1 Otolemur garnettii
AAAAAAAAAAAGAAAGAAAAGAAAATTAACTTCTGAATTAGCAATGTTGTAACAGGTCACTTAGTTCCCTTGATTATTATTTAAATAAGGGTTATTGTAATCTTTGCTCTGTATTTTTATGTATAAAACTATGATTTTGGGCTTGGCGCCCATAGCACAGTGATTATGGCATCAGCCACATGCACTGAAGTTGGCAGGTTCAAACCCAGACCTGGCCAACTAACCAACAATGACAAATGCAACAAAAAATTGCTGGGAGTTGTGGCAGGCGCCTGTAGTCCCAGCTACTTGGGAGGCTGAGGCAAAAGAATCGCTTGAGCCCAGGAGCTTGAGGTTGCTGTGAGCTGTGATGCCACAGCACTCTACCAAGGATGACAAAGTGAAACTGTCTCAAAAAAATAAAAATAAAAAATAAAACTATGATTTTAGAAATGAAATAACAGAAACTTCATCTACTCTAAGTATTCTCCAGAATTGCTGGCCTTCTGACAAAGTATGGTGGACCTATCCCCCTATCTCTGCATCTTGGCTGACAGTGACAGGCAGCAGGACCTTCTTTGTCCAATAACAGCAGAAGTAATTTTTACAGCACATGCCACGAGTTGTATGTGACTCATGACATACGTATTGGTTTCTGAGAACTTCTGTCACTCCACAAGTATTTAGTTGTATCTGGACCTTGGGTGGTTCTAGATGACAACCTTTGAATCATACCCACTAAGTTTGTGTAACAATGTCACACTGCCACAAATATAGTATCAATTTTTTTATTTTGTTCAAAGAGCCACCAGGCAAACATTCAAGCAAAATGCATAGAAGTTATGGTAATCAGAGAACATACTCAGTTCAACTGAGACAGGGCAACAGGAGGTGGGGGAGACAAGCCAATTGACCAAGAAAACAATGAGCATAAACTGCAGAGCTTCATGAGGCCCCAGGCTCAAAACTAGCGTGAGTTATATATAACTCATATGGCAATTAATGTGTTTAAAATACAGTGAAACTCCCTTAGTTAGAAACAGTAAATAATTCCCCTTGATATGTACATATAAATATATATATACATACACACACATACCCGCTTGGTTCCTTCCTGAGGTTTTATTATAAAAAAATCAATCTCATGCTATATTATTTTACTTGATAATAAAAATGATCATAGGCCAGGCACAGTGGCTCATGCCTGTAATCCTAGCTCTCTGGGAGACCAAGGTGGGTGGATTGCCTGTGCTCAGGAGTTCGAGACCAGCCTGAACAAGAGTGAGACCCGCATCTCTAAAAATAGCTGGGCATGGACAGCGCCTGTAGCTCAAAGGGTAGGGCACTAGCAAATATACCAAGGCTGGCAGGTTCAAACCCTGCCCAGATTGCTAAACAACAATGACAACTGCAACAACAACAAAAAATAGCCAGGCGTTGTGGCGGGCAACCTGTAGTCCCAGCTACTTGGGAGGCTGAGGCAGAGAATCACTTAATCCCAAGAGTTTGAGGTTGCTGTGAGCTGTGACGCCACAGCACTCTACCCAGGACGACATAGTGAGACTCTGTCTCAAAAAAAAAAAAAAAAAGGATATAGCTATGATTTAATAACAAACAAACAAACAAACAAAAAGAAAGAAAGGAGCAAAATGAGATGGAAAAAAAAATAGCCAGAGCATCATGGTGGTCACCTAGAGTCTGAGCTGCTCCAGAGGCTAATAGAAGACAACTGCTTGACCTCAAGAGGTAGAAGTTGTTGTAAGCAATGATGTCACTGCACTCTATTGAGGGTGACGACATGAAACTCTTGTCTCAAAAAAACAAATAAAAATGAAAATGATGGCTCGGCACCTATAGCTCAGTGACTAGGGCGCCAGTCACACACATCAGAGCAGGCAGGTTTGAACCTGGCCCAAGCCTACCAAACAACGACAGCTACAACCAAAAAATAGCCAGGCATTGTCGTGGGCACCTATAGTCCCAGCTACTTAGAGGGCTAAGGCAAGAGAACTGCTTAAGCCCAAGAATTTGAGGTTGCTGTGAGCTGTGACACCACAGCACTCTACCAAGGGCGACAAGGTAAGACTGTGTATCAAAAACAAACAAACAAGGCTCGGCGCCTGTGGCTTAAGTGGCAAAGGCTCTAGCCAATACACCTAAGGTGACGGGTTGGAATCCAGCCTGGGCCCACCAAACAACAATGACGGCTGCAACCAAAAAAATAGCCAGGCGTTGTGGCGGGTGCCTGTGGTCCCAGCTACTTGGGAAGCAGAGGCAGGAAACTCACATGAGCCCAGGAGTTGGAGGTTGCTGTGAGCTATGATGCCACGCACTCTACCCAGGGGGACAGCTTGAGGCTCTGTCTCTCAAAACAAACAAACAAACAAACAAAAATAATCATAATAAAGTAGGTATGACTAAAATGTAATACTGAGTGACTCAGGGCAGCGCTTGTGGCTTAGTGAGTAGGGCGCCAGCCCCATATACTCAGGGTGGTGGGTTTGAACCCAGCCACAGCCAAACTGCAATGAAATAGCCAGGCGTTGTGGTGGGCTCCTGTAGTCCCAGATACTTGGAAGGCTGAGACAAGAGAATCGCCTAACCCCAGGAGTTGGAAGTTGGGGTGAGCTGTGACGCCATAGCATTCTACCCCAGGCGATAAAGTGAAACTCATTCCTCAGTTAAGAGGCAGCATATAAACATGAAATTAAAAGCAATGTGACCAAGGGCAACAAAGTAAAACTCTGTCTCCAAAAAAAAAAAAAAAAAAATCACAAAAATAAAGGGCAAAAAATACTGCTGTGGTGGAAAACTCTGAGTACTTATTAGAGAATTTTACTGATATAAAAGAGATTGTTTAAATAAATTCCACGTTAATGATTCTGTTTAAGTTCAAATCAATGTTACAATTAAAATCAAAAGAAGATAAAATCAGTGATTTTTAAGTTAAAAAAAAAGCAATGTGTTGAGAAAAGATCATGGTTATTTGGGCAATTCTACAATGCTCAATATATGTCCCTTTATGACACCTAATACACATCAATCCTGTAGTCTGATTCATTCCAGAATCATCTTTGTAGCATATTACCACTGACAGCTGAAATGGCAGTTATGATGCATTCATTCCCTTATGTCCAAGAGACTACAAGGAAAAGGTGCTACAGTTATAAAGTTAACATACCCCCACAAGAAGTCTTATGACGATATATGGAAAGCCAATTAATATTTTAAGTGTTTGATTATTTTCTGTATTGTAGTAAAATACCATAAATTTTAGCATTTTAATAATTTTTAAGTATACAGCTCAATAGCATTAAGTACATTCACACTGTTTGCAACCATTACCACCATCCAATTATTTTTTTCACAATACGTGATTGTGTTTTTAATTATCCAAAGTTATATCACACATAATTTTAAAATTTGTGTATATCTCCTTTAATCCTTCTAATAAGTTGGTAAAAGCACCATTACCAATCACACACATATAGGAATTCTACAATTTTATGTGTTTTTGAAGAACTATATAAAAATGATCTTAAATTATAACTTAGTCTGACTTAGTAACCTGTTCAAAAGATTAATTTGCTATTTCTTGTCAAATTGACTTTTTTTTTTGATTCGGAGTCTGACACTGTTGCCCAGGCTAGAGTACCATGGCCTCATAACTTACAGCAACCTCAAACTCCTGGGCTTAAGCAATCTTCTTGCCACAGCCTCACAAGTAGCTAGGATGACAGGGGCCTACCACAACACCTGGCTGATTTTTCTATTTTTAGTAGAGATGGTGTTTCACTCTTGCTCAGGATGGTCTCAAACTCCTGAACTCAAGCAATCCACCTGTCTTGGCCTCCCCAGTGCTCAGATTACAGGCATTTGAGTCACCTTGCCCAACCTACACTGACATTTAAAAGTACTTAAACTTCAAGATTGTGTATGAACAGTGTTCAATATTCTTTATTTGATATTGCCCATAAACCATACTAAAATGCCTTTCATAAATAAAAGGCATCATTTTAGGGGACACAGGAAATTAGACTGGCATAGTAAAGACCAAAAATAGAAAATAAACATTTCTACCTTATCTCCAGCCTTCACCTTTAACAGGCTAATGAACACAAATTAAAATACCAGTGAGTCTGAGATAGTGAAGCAATTTCCCTAGTATTTAAATATAAATATAGCTTTTGGCTTGGAAGAAAGCCAAAGAGCAACTTTCTTTGGTCATCCTGCATCTGGGTTCATCCAACACCAGTTGACTCCACCATACTACCTAAGTTCAACCCCAACAAGATCAAAGTCACATTGTACCTTGTGGCAAAGTCAGTGCCACATGTGCCCTGGCCCGCAAGACTAGCCTCCCGGGTTTGTCTCTAAAAAGGTTGAAGACATTACCAAGGCAACTGGAGACAGGAAAGACCTGAGGATTACAGTGAAAGTAACTATCCAGGACAGACAAGCCTGGATGGAGAAGTGGTTCCTTCTGCCTCTGCCCTGATCATCAAAGCCCTCAAGAAACCACTGAGAGACAGGAAAAAACAGAAAATATTAAACCCACTGGAAATAATCACTTTTGATGAGACTGTCAACACTGCCAGACAGAGGGGGGCAGCACTGATCTTTAGCCAGTGAACTCTCTAAAACCATTAGAGATCCTGAGGACTGCCCAGTCTATGGGCTGCAATGTTGATGGCCACCACCCTCGTGGCATCATAGATGACATCAACAGTGGTATAGTGGAATGCTCAGCTAGTTAAAAACTACAGAGGAAAATATTTCAATATAGGATCATTTGATACTCACTGGGAATATGTTTTATATATGCGAAACCCATCTTGAATAGGTTTTAAGATGGCAATTCGGCTCGCGCCTATAGCTCAACCGGCTAAGGCTCCAGCCACGTACACCTAAGGTGGTGGGTTCGAATCCCCAGCCCGGACCCGCCAAACAACAATGACGGCTGCAACCAAAAAATAGCCGGGCGTTGTGGCGGGCGCCTGTGGTCCCAGCTACTTGGGAGGCGGAGGCAGGAGACTCGCTTGAGCCCAGGAGTTGGAGGTTGCTGTGAGCTGTAATGCCACGGCCCTCTACCCAGGGGGACAGCTTGAGGCTCTGTCTCAATAAAAAAAAAAAAAAAAAAAAAAAAAAAAAAAAAGATGGCAATTCACCATCTTTGTAAAAAGTTGAACATTACTAATTAAACCTAATCGTATTTTTAGAAAACAGTGACACCATTTACAGAATTGCAATTACCATCGAAATTCAAAATATTCATTTAACTACAAACCAGTCTTAGTTAAATCAGGACAGTCTAATAAAAAAGCTGTCACTCATTCATGATCTGAATTCTCATGTATAAAAACAACTGCATTAGCGGCGCCTGTGACTCAGTGACTAGGGCACCGGTCCCATATACCAAGGGTGGCGGGTTCAAACCCAGCCCCAGCCAAACTGCAACAAAACATAGCCAGGCATTATGCCAGGCACCTATGGTCCCAGCTACTCGGGAGGCTAAGGCAAGAGAATCACCTAAGCCCAAGAGCTGGAAGTTGCTGTGAGCTGTGACGCCACAGCACTCTACCAAGGATGACAAAATGAGACTCTGTCTCTAAAAAATAAATAAAATCAACTGCATTATGCTACACATTTAAAAAGTCATGAAATATTTGTTTTGCAATAAATTTCAAGCAGTGGCCAATTACTATATCATTCATTAGTAGCTTTTTTGAGATAAGCTATCAAGTCTGCCCTTCCTGCCATCTTAATGCCAGTGAAGACCATTTTTGTTACAGGGATGTATTTCTTGGGATTTTCCAAATACTCTACCAGTATATCCTCTTGTCAGGTGATATTTGTTCCTATTAGCTTCTGTGTAAGAGAATCCAGTGGTTTGACCTGTCTTCTACCCACAGAGAACATGAAGGTTTGCCCCAGTCTTATGGTTGTCTCCCTTTCCCACCGTGTGGCACTGGGCACACTTCTGGCCAAAATTTGTCTTGCCTTTCTCAACATCACCCCCATTTAATTTTCACTTTGGTTGCTGACAGTACAAAAGTTTCCTATTCCGAGGCCAGACAACCCACTCTCTCCACAATTATTTTTTTAATCACATTTTTAAACTGCTGGCCTCCCTATTCAACCTAGATGCCTTGCACAGCATGTTAAAAGCTGTTACTCTAATTAAACTATACTTTCATGTCCTACATCTTTCACCACCTACAAGAAAACTGCAGGTCAAGCCAGGCACAGTGGCTCATGCCTGCAATCCCAGCAGTCTGGAAGCTCAAGGCCAGTGAATGCCCTGAGCTCATGAGTTTGAGACCAGCCTGAGCAAAAGTGAGACCCCATCTCTACTAAAAATAGAAAAACTGAGGCCAGAGGATCACTTGATCCCAAGAGCTGAAGGTTGCTGTGAGCTAACATGTCACAGCACTGTACCCAGGGTAACAGCTTGAGACTCTGTCTGGAAAAAAAAAAAAAAGAAAGAAAGAAAGAAAGAAAACTTCAGAGCCACCTATCTGATGGTGTTATTATCCATCTTTAGTAGAGCACTTGACATTTCTCAATAGCCCTTTTACCAATTTTTTTTACTCACTTTGTTTTAGGAGGGGCAAGATCTCATGTCTCCCATGGGGGAATATAGTAGCATGATCACAGCTCACTGCAGCCTCCAACTCCTAGGACCAAGTGATCCTCCTGCCTCAGCCTCACAAATTTCTAGGAATGAAAATGCACACCACAGCACACAACTCATATTTTGTAGAGATGTGGGTCTTGAACTCCTGGCCTCAAGTGATCTTACAGCCTCAGCCTCCCAAAGTACTGAGATTGCAGACTCTTTTTACCCACTTGTTATCAACTATTTCTCACTCTCTGCAAAAATTACCTGGAACCTTATCCTTCTTCCTTAAAATTACAAACTCATTTCCCCCCCCCCCTTTTACCTTGGAACAGCTTAAGGAGCAAATCTCTCCATCCTCTTTAATTCAACCATAGCTCACTGATTTCCTCTCTTATTTTTTGTGCTATTTGAGTCAATATAAACAGATTTTATCAGTCTATATTTGTAACTCTTCAGTCAAGGTGATCCCACATACTTGTACAAAGGATATGACTATTTCTTAAATCATCTATTACAGGTCAAGCTCATACATACATGTTTTAAAGCATGAATTGTGTTAAGATGAGCTACTTTGTTTCCCCAATATATCACAAATAGGGCATAATATTGGTTTTTAAAATCATAGATCAGGAGTGCCCAACTTGTGGCCCTTGGGCCACATGAAGCCCAGGATGAATAAAAATGCAGTTCAACCCAAAATTATAAACTAACTTAAAATATTAATGATATTTTCTGTGAGATTTTTGGTGGAAATTGATTGCATGGTTCTCTGGTATGAACTTCGTAGATGATTACATTGTGTCACAGTGTTATGTAAAATAAACATATGCTCTATTTGTAGATGAGAAGGTTCAGTTTTATGGTGGTGTGGCTTCCAGTATGTTATCTTCCAAGCACAAACAGTAGAACTGACACTTTCAGACATTCCATGTGTTTTTGGAAACTTGGCAAGGCAGCAATTGTCAATAATTTTTCAACCTACCATTGCAACATTAGGCGCTTAATGTTATTTAGAAGTCAGGCAAGCATTTTCTTTCTTTTTCCTTTTTTTTGTTTTTAGAGACAAAGTCTCACTTTGTCACCCTGAGTAGAGTGCCGTGGCATCACAGTTCATAGCCTCAGCCTCCCGAGTAACTAGGACTACAGGTGCCTGCCACAACACCTGACTACTTTTTCTTGCAGTTTGGCTGGGGCTGGGTTCAAACCCACCACCCTTGGTATATGGGGCCAGCGTCCTACTCACTGAGCTACAGGGGCCGCCCTTTTTATTTTGTTTTGTTTTTGAGACAGAGAGACAAAAGTCTCACTTTGTTGCCCTTGGTAGAGTACCGTGGCATCATAGCTCACAACCACCTCAAACTCTTGGGCTCAAGTGATTCTCTTTGCCTCAGCCTCCCAAGTAGCTAGGACTACAAGCACCCACCACAACGCCTGTCTATTTTTAGACAGTTTTGACTCAGGCTGGTCTCCAACCTATGAGTTCAGGCAATCCACGGGCCTTGGCCTCCCAAGTGCTAGGATTATAGGTGTGAGCCAACTCACCCAGCCCTCAGGTAAACATTTTCTTTTCTTTTCTTTTTTTTTTGCAGTTTGGGCCAGAGCCAGGGCCAGGCTTGAACCTGCCACCTCCAGTATATGGGGCCAGCGCCCTACTCCTTGAGCCACAGGCGCTGTCCCAAGTAAGCATTTCATTTGATTGCTAAAAGTACTTCCATACCTCAGGAACACCACACACATTGCCCAGCATCAGGAGCCAATGATGTGTAAGGGCACAAACCTTGCTTCTATCTTCTGGTCAATTAATTTTCATAAAAGTAAATATAGTCGGCTCGGCGCCTGTGGCTCAAGCGGCTAAGGCGCCAGCCACGTACACCTAAGGTGGCGGGTTCGAATCCCCAGC
>NW_003852445.1:7947657-7948953 GCF_000181295.1 Otolemur garnettii
GTCTTAAACATCAAGGCTATACAACTCTAGTTCTAAGGTAGCGTCTGTGGCTCAGTGAGTAGGGTGCCAGCTTCATATACCAAGGGTGGCAGGTTTGAACCTGGCCTCAGCCAAACTGCAACAAAAAATAACCAGGCGTTATGGCAGGCACCTGTAGTCCCAGCTACTCAGGAGGCTGAGGCAAGAGAATCACCTAAGCCCAAGAGTTGGAGGTTGCTGTGAGCTGTGTGATGCCAGGAGGAGGGCAATAAAAAAAAAAAAAAAAAAAAAAAAAAAAAAAAAAAAAGAAAGAAAGAAAGAACGAACTCTAGTTCTAATGTTCTAATGTTACATTCTATACAAAGGTAATCTGTAGCTAAGGACCAGGCCTCTAGCTCCGGCTGTATACATGATTTTTTCTTTTTCTTTTTTTGAGACAGAGTTTCACTTTGTCACCCTTGGTAGAATGCCATGGCATCACAGCTCACAGCAACCTCAAACTCTTGGGCTCAAGCTATCCTCCTGCCTCAGTCTCCCCAGTAGCTGGGACTACAGGCACCTGTCACACGCCCGGCTATTTTTACAGACAGGATCTCACTCTTACTCTAGCTCAGGAGTCCTTGAACTTTTTAAATAGGGGGCCAGTTCACTGTCCCTCAGAGCATTGGAGGGCTGGACTGCGGTCCCTGAGACAAGTCGGCTGCTAAGCAGGACAGGCAGCTGCAGCAAAAACACCCAGTGGGCCAGATAAATGTCCTAGAAGGGCCGCATGTGGTCCGTGGGCCATAGTTTGAGGACTCCTGCTCTATCTGATCTCAAACTCCTGAGCTCAAGCAATTCACTTACCTCAGCCTCCTGAAGTGCAAGGATTACAGGTGTGTGCCACTGTGCCTGGCCCCATGGGTACATGATTTGAAAACAAAAGTTACATAAATCAAACCAAAGATACAGAAGTCAAGCAGCAGAATGTGCCAAATCATTCACAACCACCCTTGTGAACAAGAACAGAAGAAATAAAGAATTAACTATCCTTCTGGAAATCTTCCATAAAAACTGTCTCTCGGCTCAGCGCTTGTGGCTCAAGTGGCTAAGGCGCCAGCCACATACACCTAAGGTGGTGCATTTGAATCCAGCCCCGGCCCGCCAAACAATGATGGCTGCAACCAAAAAAATAGCTGGTCGTTCTGGCGGGTGCCTGTGGTCCCAGCTACTTGGGAGGCAGAGGCAGGAGAATCCCTTGAGCCCAGGAGTTGGAGGCTGCTGTGAGCTGTGATGCCACAGCACTCTGCCCAGGGGGATAGCTTGAGGCTCTGTCTC
>NW_003852445.1:7951882-7956128 GCF_000181295.1 Otolemur garnettii
GCGCCAGCCACATACATCTAGCCCAGGCCGCCAAAAAACGACAACTGCAACGAGAAAGTGGCTGGGAACTGCAGCAGGCAGCCTGTGGTCCCAGCTGCTGGGGAGGCTGAGGCAAAAGAACTGCTTAAGCCCAAGAGTTCGAGGTTGCTGTGAGCTGTGATGCCACAGCACTCGACCGAGGGTGACATACTGAGACTCTGTCTCAAAAAAAAAAAAAATGAAAGAAAAAAAAATTGCAAATCACTAGTCATTTTAAACCCTGGGTGGCCGTGGTTTGACATTTTTCACCTTCTCAGCCATGTCCTTCTGAATGGGTCTTGCTCTGTTGTCCTGGCTAGAGTGCAGTGGGATCATTATAGCTTGCTGCAACCTCAAACTCCTGGGCTCAAGTGATCCTCCTGCCTCAGCCTCCTGAGTAGCTGGGACTAGAGGAAATACAAGTTGTAAAACATGTTTGCAAAATTTCTTGACCCTCTCAACTTCTTCCAAACACTGGCTTCCAAAAGCTTGTGTTGCTCACTTCCTCCTTCACATACTGAGTTCAAGGAAATTTGACAATGGAATCCTGGACTCAAGTTGCTGGATCCACTTTCTTAGGATGAGGGATTGGAATTTGGACCTCCTCTGGACAAATGATGGAAGGGCCATCTTGATCCTGTTTGGCTAATAAAGGATCATACAACAGAGGATCTAGAACTGTCCATGACCTCTTAAAATAGACAGCCTGAACAAAAACCAATCATCTTTCTGAAAACAAGATCCACACCGTGATACCTATTGCTCAAACGAGCAATCTTCTCCCTTTTCTCATTGTTTTGCCTCCCAACCAGTGAGGAACGCTAACACCTCCATCATATGCTCTTAATTGTGTTTATACCATGTACCCAAATGTGCATTTGTATAAGGCCAGGTGTGTACAAAGCCAGACACACATTGTTTACTCATACAGATGTTTGTAAATTATATACATGTACAATTATACAGTACATAGATTATGAAACACATAGACATTTAAAACTGACATGAACATACTGATGTTTGACTGCTTTCTTCCAGCCCACAGTGGGTCAGGCATACACGGCCAAGATTGCCAGCATTCAGATCACCTGAAGGTACATATTAAAAATACACATTCTTAACTACATCCTTCACCACCACCACTACCCCTGTCCCCAGAATCTCTGCAGAGAGACCAGGAATCAGCATCTAAAAGGTACTCCCAGGTGATTCTTTTTTTTGCAGTTTTTGGCCAGGGCTGGGTTTGAACCCACCACCTCTGGCATATGGGGCCGGCACCCTACTCCTTTGAGCCACAGGTGCTGTCCTCCCAGGTGATTCTTAAACTTATGAACTTGTAGTAGTTTTTTTGGTTTTTTTTGAGAAATAGTCTCAGTTTGTCACCCTTGGTACTGTGCTGTGGTGTCCCAATTCACAGCAACCTCCAACTCCTGGGCTTTAGCGATTCTCTTGCCTCAGCCTCCCAAGTAGCTCCAACTACAGGCAACCGCCACAACTCCTGGCTACTTTTAGAAACAAGGTCTTACTCTGGCTCAGGCTGGTCTCAAACTTGTGAACTCAGGCAATCGACCCAACTCAGCCTCCCAAGTGCTGGGATTACAGGCCTGAGCCACCAAACTCGGTCTTTTTTTTTTGTGACAGAGTCTCACTTTCTTCCCCTGGTAGAGTGCCATGGCCTCCTAGCTCACCGCAATCTCAAACTCATGGGCTCAAGTGCTTCTCTTGCCTCAGCTTTCTGAGTAGCTAGGACTATAGGTACCCCCCCTACAATGCTAAGCTTTTTTTTTTTTCTTAAACACGGGGTCTCAATCTTGCTCAGGCTGGTCTAAATTCCTGAACTGTCAGGCAATCCACCTGCCTCAGCCTCCCTGAGTCCTGCATTTACAAGCATGAGCCATGGGATTACGTGCCCAGCCTAAAGCAGATTTTTTTTTTTTTTTGAGACGGAGCCTCAAGCTATCCCCCTGGGTAGAGTGCCATGGCATCACACTCACAGCAACCTCCAACTCCTGGGCTCAAGCGAGTCTCCTGCCTCAGCCTCCCAAGTAGCTGGGACTACAGGCGCCCACCACAACGCCTGGCCATTTTTGGGTTGCAGCCATCATTGTTGTTTGGTGGGCCTGGGCTGGGGATTCGAACCCGCCACCTTAGGTATATATGGCTGGCGCCTTAGCCGCTTGAGCCACAGGCGCCAAGCCCCTATAGCAGATTTTTAAGGCCTTATTTCTAGACCTTGCTCGTGTATTCCTGGCCACATATCTTTTTTGTTCATCTATAATTTTTTTTTTTTTTTGAGACAGAGTCTTAAGCTGTCGCCCTGGGTAGAGTGCTGTAGCATCACAGCTCACAGCCACCTCCAACTCTTGGGCTTACATGATTCTCTTGCCTTAGCCTCCCTAGTAGTTGGGACTACAGGCACCTGCCACAACGCCCAGCTATTTTTTCGTTGCAGTTCTCATTATTGTTTTTACCTGGCCTGGGCCAGGTTCAAACCTGCCAGCCTCAGTGTACATGGCTGGCACCCTACCCATTGAGCTATGGGCACCAAGCCCTTTGTTCATCTGTAAATGAAGATACTAATACTTCCTCTCAAGGGAGATATATGTAAAGGTGCTTATTATGCAGTGTTTTCAAACTTCTAAAAATATAGCATATTGGGCAATACCCGTAGCACAGTGGTTACGGCGCCAGCCACAAGCACCAAGAGTGCCAGGTTTGAACCCGGCTCAGGCCAGCTAAGCAGCAATGGCAACTACAACAAAAAAAGGACAGGCAGCGCCTGTGGCTCAGTAGGTAGGGCGCCAGCCCCATATACCGAGGGTGGCAGGTTCAAATCTGGCCCCAGCCAAACTGCAACAACTACAAAAATAGCCAGGCATTGTGGAGGGCACTTGTAGTCTCACCTACTCGGGAGGCTGAGGCAAGAGAATCACCAAAGCCCAGGATTTGGAGGTTACTATGAGCTGTGTGATGCGGCACTCTACCAAAGGTAAGAAAGTGAGACTCTGTCTCTATGAAAAAAAAAAATGCCTGAACTCGCAAGTTTGAGACCAGCCTAGGCAATAAAGTAAGACCCCATCTCTCAAAAATAGAAAAACTGAGGCAAGTGAATCACTTTAGCCAGAGTTGGAGGTTGCTATGAGCTATGACAATGGCACTCTTACAGAGGACAACAGCTTGAGACTCTGTCTCAGAAAAAAAAGTTCACCTACTAAATAAAAAAAAAGTTCTAAACTTAAATGATGGTTGAGAGTTGTAACTCCATGAATACAGTAAAACAAGTGAATATACTAAAACCATATACACATTAAATAGGTGATTTTTTGAACTGTAAATTATATCTCAATAAACAAGCTAAAAAAATTATAACATGGCTGGGCACAGTGGCTCATGCCTATAATCATGCCTATAATCCTAGTAGTCTGGGAGGCCTAAGTAGGTGGATTGCCTCAGCTCAGGAGTTTGACACCAGCTTAAGCAAGAATGAGATCCCACCTCTACTAAAAATAGAAAAAAATACTGGGTGTTGTGGCAGGAACCTGTAGTCCCAGGTACTGAGGAGTCTGAGCAAGAGAATTACTTGAGCCCAAGAATTTGAGGTTGCTGTGAGCTACAACATCATGGCACTTTACTAAAAAAAGAAAAGAGAAAGAAAAAACTAGCTGGGCACTGTAGTGGACACCTGCAGTCCCAGCTACTGGGGAGAGGAAGGCAAGAGGATCTCAAACCCCAAAATTTGATGTTGCTGTGAGCTATGACACCACAGCACTCTACCAAGGATAAGGAAGTGAGACTGTCTCAAAAATAAATAAATAGGCTCGGCGCCCATAGCATAGTGGTTACAGTGCCAGCCACATACACCAAGGCTGGCAGGTTCGAACCTGGCCCAGGCCACCTAAACAACAATGACAACTACAATAAAAAATAGCCAGGTGCTGTGGTGGGCACCTGTAGTCCCAGCTACTTGGGAGACTAATGCAAGAGAATCACTTAAGCCCAAGAGTGTGAGGTTGCTGTAAGCTGTAATATCACAACACTCTACTGAGGGCGACATAGTGAGACTGTCTCAAAAATAAATAAATAAATAAATAAATCTCACTTGATCTTAATTTTTAGCAGAAACACAGACCATGAAACTAGGGCTTCTGGATCCTTCTGACCTTGTGGGTTTTAAGAAAAATGTGTCAGAAAAGTTACCACAGGGATGCCTGGATTGAATAAAAAAAAA
>NW_003852445.1:7956397-7958392 GCF_000181295.1 Otolemur garnettii
TGGCGCCTTAGCTGGTTGAGCTATAGGCGCCGAGCCGGTAAAAAGTTTTTCAACAGCGCACGCCTATAATCCCAACACTTGGGAGGCCGAGGCAGGCAGATTGCCTGAGCTCACAGGTTGGAGACCAGCCTGAGTCAGAGCGAGACCTCATCTCTAAAAATAGTTGGGCACTGTGGTAAGCACCTATAGCCCGAGCTCTTGGGAGGATGAGGCAAGAGAATCACTTGAGCCCAAGAGTTGGAGGTTGCTGTGAGCTATGACACCACCGCTCTCTACTAAGGGCAACAAAGTAAGACTCTGTCTCAAAAAAAGAAAAAGTTAAAAAAGTTTTTTAAGGGCAGCACCTGTGGCTCAGTGGGTAGGGCACCAGCCCTATATACTGAGGGTGGTGGGTTCAAACGCAGCCCTGGCCAATCTGTAATAAAAAAAATAGCCAGGCATTGTGACAGGCGCCTATAGTCCCAGCTACTTGGGAGGCTAAGGCAAGAGAATCGCCTAAGCTCAGGAGGTTCAGGTTGCTGTGAGCTGTGTGATGAGGGCGATAAAGCGAGACTCTGTCTCTACCAAAAAGAAAAAAAAAATTTTTTTTTCAAAAATATTTTGAGAAAGAATCATTAGGTTTGATAGGGCATCTGTTTCCTATCCACCATAATTATGAAACTTTAACAAAAAATATTTCTGAAAAACATTTCTGCTTTCAGTGAAATATTTTGGTTAATCCTGTCCAAAAAAGAAAAGCTTTCAAAGCCAAACTCAGCTCAAAGTAGAAGCACAACTTATGGCATGATGAGAAAACACAAGGGATCTAACATTAATTTAGAGCCCATAATTATAAGGGGTTCTACTGTCATAAGGGCTTTAATAATACTAGTTCATTTAATCTTCAAAACAATCAAAATGTTATTACATTTTGAAATGATTTAAACAGTTATATTCAAGTTAGAATTAGAACTCAGATAGATTATCACTGACTCTAAAACCCCAATTCTTTACCATCAGACTCTGTTATGGTACAATGAAAATAAAAAGCCTTATGACTAGGTGACTATACATCCCATTTGGTTTGCCTGTGACAGTCCAAGTGTATATACCTGTTGTCCTAAGCGTAACCACTAACAATGCCTCTCACTTTATTTTCTTCTTCTTTTTTATTCTTTTTTTTTTGAAATGGGGTCTCATCCAGTTGCCCAGGCAGGAGCACAGTAGTATGATCACAGCTCATTACAGCCTTGAATTCCTAGGCTCAAGCAATCCTTCTGCCTCAGCCTCCCAAGCTACTGGAACTACAGGTGTATGCCACAACACCCAGCTTTTTTTTTTTTATATTTTGTAGAGAGAAGCCCTCCGTATTTTGCCCAGGCTGGTCTCAAACTCCTGACCTCAAACAACCCTCCTGCCTTGGCCTCCCAAAAAGTACTGGGTTTACAGGCTAGAGCCACCATGCATCCCCTCCTTTCATTTTCAAAGTATCAAGGTTTGAACAATAAATTATTTGCTTACTCTACCCATAATAAGTAAGAGGTAAATAAAATCACAAAGCTCTTATTTCCTAAGAGGGTACCATGAACTGGACATTGAACTAAACACAAGAAAAGACCTTGTGTTCAAGGACTGGAGGCAGAGCCCTCTACACGGAGGCCAGAAACAACCTTCTCATCAAAGGGATCGCTAGATAAGCATGGAAACAGACTAGCAATTTAACAAGCCTAAGGCATACCCAGAGTACAAAGTTCTAGGATAAAAATAATACCTGCATTTTAAATGGAATGATAAACTCCTGGTTTAAAAAAAGATGGCTCTTCCACAAATTTCCTTTTTTTTTTTGAGACAGGTTTCACTGTGTCACCCTTGGTAGAGTGCCGTAGCGTCACAGCTCACAGCAACCTCCAGCTCTTGGGCTTAGGTGATTCTCTTGCCTCAGTCTCCTGAGTAGCTGGGACTACAGGCACCTAGCACAATACCCGGCTTTTTTTTTTTTTTGGTTGTAGTTTGGCC
>NW_003852445.1:7959147-7960572 GCF_000181295.1 Otolemur garnettii
GAAATCCAAAAGCAGGGGGAATGCTTTTGATACGGTCAGTAGATCTTTCATATGGAAAATTTTTTTTTTTTTGCGAGTTAGGCTATTTGGTATTCCCCAGGGTATATATTTCATCTATCTTCTGGAAAAAAGGTACCCAATATGAATTAATAACAACACATCCAATTAAAAATTTAAAAACACAAAGATCTGCTTGAGCCCAAGAGTTAGAGGTTGCTGTGAGCTGTGACAGCAACCTACCCAGAGTGATAGCTTGAAACTTTGTCTCAAAAAAATAAAAACAATAAAAATAAAATAAAAATTAGGGGCTCGGCACCTATAGCTCAGCAACTAGGGAGCTAGCCACATACACCGGAGCTTGTGGGTTCAAATCCAGCCCAGGCCTGCCAAATGACAATGACAACTACAACCAAAAAATAGCAGGGTGTTGTGGCAGGTGCCTGTAGTCCCAGCTACTTGGGAGGATGAGGCAAGAGAATTGCTTAAGCCCCAGAGCTTGAGGTTGCTGTAAGCTGTGACCACACAGCACTCTACCCAGGGCAACATAGTAAGACTCTGTCTCACAAAAAAAAAAAAAAAAGGTTAGGTTGGGCAAGGTGGCTCATGCCTATAATCCTAACACTCTGGGAGGCCGTGGCTGGTGGACTGCTTAAGACTAGCCTGAGCCAGATAGAGACCCCAGCTCTACTAAAAATATAAAAAACTGAGGCAAGAGGATCATGTGAGCCCAAGAGTTAGCGGTTGCTGCGAGCTATGATGTCGCCATAGCACTCTACCCAGGGCAACAGTTTGAGAGTCTATCTCAATAAATAAATAAATAAAAATAAAAAATAAAACAAAAACAAAAAGATCCCTCTCACAGAAGATATCAGTGACTTCAACAACTTTGACGGCTAGGTCCATGAAATCCCTTACATTTTTCAGGGAATGATACAGCTGAGAAAAATATGCTTCTGTGGGAAAGATAATTTAAAGGACTGAATTCAAAGCCGAGAGTCTCAAGCTGTCACCCTGGGGTAGAGTGCCAAGGCATCATAGCTCACAGCAACCTCAACCTCCTGGGCCCAAGCAATTCTCTTGCCTCAGCTTCCCAAGTAGCTGGGACTATAGGTGCCCACCACAACACTGGGCCATTTTTCTTTGTTGTTGCAGGTGTCATTGTTGTTTAGCTGGCCGGGCCAGGCTCAAACCCACCAGCTTCGGTGTATGTGGCTAGCCCCTACCCACTGAGCTACAGGCGCTACCAAAGCCTAGAAAATTTTGAGGAGCTCAATTCATTCCTCATCAAAGGAAAGGTAACACTGGCTTACGAGGCAGTCACTTGTGAAATGTAGAAATCCCACACAAGGTGCTGGGTAAATTTAGTTACCAGTTCCATATAGTTACCCTCTACTACTTACTACATGAGTGACAGTGAAAGGTTAT
>NW_003852445.1:7962162-7968836 GCF_000181295.1 Otolemur garnettii
GTGAGCAGTGAAGCCATAGCACTCTACCCAGGGGGACAGCTTGAGGCTCTGTCTCAAAAAAAAAAAAAAGAATTCCAAGGGGTACCAAGTCTTTGATTTTATCTAATACTACCATAATAAGGAGGCTACATGTAACACATTCTACTGAGAGCTATCTGATAAACCCTTTATATACATGTGCATTTTACATATGTATAAACTCAGTTAAACCTTATATGAGATAGATACTATTACAACCACCCTTTCACAGATAAAGAAACTGAGCTTCAACAACTTGCCCAAGGTACACAGCCAGAGTGGGCCATGATTGGAATCCAAGAAGTTTGACTCTGATCGGGACATGGTGGCTCACACCTGTAATCCTAGCACTCTGGGAGACGGAGGTGGGAGAATTGCTTGAACTTAGGAATTTGAGACCAGACTGAGCAAGAGTGAGACTGTCTCTACTAAAAATAGAAAGATTAGCTGGGCATTGTGGCAGGGCATTAGTCCCAGCTCCTCAAGAGGGAGGCTGAGGCAGGATCTTTTTAACCCAAGAGTTTGAAGTCACTGTGAGCTAGGCTGATGCCATGGTACTCTAGCCTGGGCAAAAGAAAACAAAACAAAACAACAACAAAAAGAAAACCAAAACCCCAAAGCCCCACAAGACTAGCCCAATATCATCTAAAATACTTCCAGCAACCAGAGGCTCCCATGTCATAAAACCAGGCCACTGGAGTATTTCAAGCAGTACTTTATTCAGTCAATACAGACACATATATTCGTTTTATACTATGGATTGTAATCTAATACTACTTTATTTCACGACTCAAAATTGTTCCAGCTTTGGCCATTTGGGAGCTCTTTCAGTGGGTTCCCGTGGTCCTTTGATGTAGCACCATTAATGCGGGGTTGTCTTTGCTATCATTTAGCAGCTTCCTTTCCCCCACTACAAGATGCTCAAGGCTTATATAATGCTTACATTTCCTGCCCAATCCTAGTATCAGCCATTTCTCCAAGGAGCCTGAGCTTCTTTTATTGGAGAATATAGAAACTAAGATCTAGACACTAGGTATGCTCCTTGTTGCTTTTAATTTTTTCAGCATACAGAATATGGAAATATATATGTGTATATATTAAGCCAAGAATGTACATATATTCACAAATATTTCTATATGTAAACATGGGTTCTTACCGTTATCTCCAATCCCAATGTATTACATGAATCATTCTAGCCTCCTGCCCTTGCTTATCTACAAATTCCCACTCCAACAGTGAGAAAACTATCTCCTGCCATCCACTTACTTAATAGTTCAATTGCAGTATAAATGTATATCAGTATCAGAATTGTTAACCTATATCCCTAAAACAGCAGTTCTCAACCTGTGGGTCCTGACTATATTAAAGGGCTGGTGCATTAGGAAGGTTGAGAACCACTGCCCTAAAGGATATAACTTTATCACTGTAAAGTGCTAATGTGCAGTTTTTTTGTCTCACAGATTCCACTCATTTCCAAGATTACTTAAATCAACATCTTCCTCCCATCCACCCTTAGGGTAAGGTTGTTTCACACATTTGTGATAGCTATATTCTCCCTTCACAGTCTGCATTTGTTCACAAAATCCTTTGGCCTCCTAAATAATTTTTTAAATATACACACATTAAAAGTTTACTCTTGACCAGGTCAGGTGGCTCATGCCTATAATTCTAGCACTTCAGGAAGTGAAGGTGGGAAGACCATGAGTTCAAGACCACCATGAGCTATACACTAAAACCCTATGTCTACAAAAACTAGAGAACAAAAATTAGCTAAGCATGGTCATCTGCACCTACAGTTCCACCTTTTTGGGAGACTGAGACAAAAGGATTGCTTGAGCCCAGGAGTTTCAGGTTGCAGTGAGGTATGATGACACCACTGCACTCTGTAGGACAACAGAGTGAGATTCTGTCTTCAAAAAAAAGTTTACTTTTTGTACTCTAACATTCTAAAGGTTCTGGTTTTTGACCAATGCATAATATCATGTATCCAACATTATAGTATCAAATAGAACACTTTCACCAAGCAGTAATTTTAACTGAATTAAATAGTTCTACAACCATTGATGGAAGTAACATGGTAAAATAAGCTTATGTCAAGAGCTGTGGATTTAGTTGGGTGTGGTAGCTCACACCTGTAATCCTATCTGTTTATGTATGTATGTATTTATTTATTTAGAGATGGAGTCTCACTTTATTGCCCTTTGTAGAGTGCCATGGCGTTCCAGTTTACAGCAACCTCATACTCCTGGGCTCAAGTAATATCTCTTGACTCAGCCTCCCAGATAGCTGGGACTACAGGCACCCTCCCTAATGTCCAGCTATTTTTAGAGACAAGGCGTGAGCCACATAACCAACCTTCATACCTATAATCCTAACACTCTGGAAGGCTGAGGAAAGTAGACTGCTTAAGCTCAGGAGTTCAAGACCAACCTGAGCAACTGTGAGAACCTATCTCTAAAAATAGCCAGGCATTGTGGCAAGTGTCTATATAGTCTCAGCTACCCTCAGAGGCTGAGGCAAGAGGATTACTTGAGCCCAAGAGCTTGAAGTTGCTCTGAGCTATGATACCACAGCATGCTACCAGGCTGACAGAGTAAGACTGTCTAAAATAAAATAAAATGAAATGAAATAAAGTAAATTAGGGGGGAAATTAGATGATTATATAGCATTTACTAAACAATATTTGTCAGTAATGGTGCTAAGCATTTCACTCAGAATGAGGCTGCTGTGAGTTATGATGCACTCCACCCAGGGGGACAGAGTAAGACTGTCTCAAAAACAAACAAACAAAAAAACAAGTACAAATAACTGCTATATGCACCTCAAGAGAAACATTTAGAGGCCAGGCAAGGTGGCTCATGCCTGTAATCCTAGCACTTTGAGAGGCTAAGGTGGTCGGATCGTCTGAGCTCATGAGTTCGAGACCAGACTGAGTTAGAGCGAGATTCCATCTCTAAAAATAGCCGGGTGTTATGGCAGGCACGTATACTCCCAGCTACTTAGGAGGCTAAGGCAAGAGAACTGTTTGAGCCTGAGAGTTAGAGGTTGACTGTGAGCTATGAGAGCCTATGAGCCTGAGAGTTAGAGGTTGACTGTGAGCTTATGACACCATAGTACTCTACAGGCAGAGATAAAGTGAGACTGTCTCAAAAAAAAAAAAAAAAAGAATAAAGAACCATTTAGGTTAATACTTCTCTATGGCACTTAAGAGTATGGCTAATTTTGTGTTTACCTTTGGAGAGCCATTGTGAACGCTACACAAGATAAGTGGATTGATTCATGTATGCCCTACAGATTCTTATAGTCCCTTGAACATGGCAGATGTTCAAAAAAATAGTTTATCAACTTACGAAAGGACCAAAAGGCATTTGTTGACCAAGGTAATAGTGGCCCACATCTGTAACCCTAGAACCTTGAAAGGCCAAGGCAGGAGGATTACTAGCAGCCAGGACTAGCCTGTGACCTCAACTCTACAAAAAATAAAAACAATTAGTCGTTAATTAGTCAAGCATGGTGGGGCATCCCTGACTAAATGAAAATCCTAGTTACCTGGGATGCTAAAGTAGGAGGATCACTTAAATCCAGCAGTTGGAGCCTGCAGCAAGCTGTAATCACATCACTGCACAAAGCCTGGGCAATAGAGGGAGATCTAATATCTTCTTTAAAAAAGAAAAAAAAGCAAGGTGGCCCCTGTGGCTCAATGAATAGGGCACTAGCCCCATATTCTGAGGGTGGTGGGTTCGAACCCAGCCCCAGCCAAACTGTAACAAGAATATAACCAGGCATTGTGGTGGGCACCTGTAGTGCCAGCTATTCAGGAGGCTGAGGCAAGAGAATCGCCTAAGCCCAAGAGCTGGAGGTTGCTGTGAGCTGTGACACCACAGCACTCTACCAAGGGTGACAAAGTGAGACTCCATCTCTTAAAAAAGAAAAAAAGCATTCACTAGATGTTCAATAAACTTTATTTACTGAGTGCATAAATGAAAGTAATAAGCAGTTTCACAAACCACTAGGTACAAGTATCAATAAATGGTTTACCAGGCCAGGAACAGTGGTTCCCACCTACAATTTTATATTCATAAATAAAATTTATAAATAATTAATAAGTAAAAAATTAGTTGGGCATTGTGGCAGGCAAGTATAGTCCCTAATATTTGGGAGCCTGAAGCAGGAGGATCACCTAAACCCTGGAGTTTGAAGTTGCTGTGAAGACTCTTAGCCTGGGCAACAGAGTAAAATTCTGTTTAAAAAAGAAAAGAAAAAAAGAAAGGTTTATTGGCCACTGACAAGAGGGTTGGATCTCAAAAGCTCAAGTCTCTGGCTTTGTAACTGTTAAATTATGTCTTGTCTGTTATTGAGCCTGAACCACCTTATGCACTAAGAAGCTTTGAAAACGAAGCATTCATTATTCAGGCTCTGTCAAACAATATTCACCTTTCAGTCTAGTTCTAATTTTCTAGGATTATTATTCATGCTTCTTTCCTAACTCAATACAATTCACAATCTATCTCATTCTGGGGTCAAATTTCTTTAAGAGACATGGTCTCAACCACAAGATGGAGTACGGTAACCACCTAATCATAGTCCACTCTATCACAGTTCACTGTAATCTCCAACTCCTAGGCTCAAGCCATCTTCCTGCTTAAGTTTCCCAAATAGCTGGGATCACAGGCAAGAGCCGCTATACTCACCTCTTTTTATCTTCATATGAAAGCCTGACCAGGGCCTTCATCATTTTTACTGCCACTTTCTGGAAACTTCACTATTGCCCAATTTTTTTCTTTCTTGAGGTACAGTAATTGGAATCTCCATTCAATAATATAACAGTGGATGTACTGAGGTTTCTTCTTTTTTTTTTTTTTTTTGAGGCAGAGCCTCAAGCTGTCCCCCTGGGTAGAGTGCCATGGCATTACAGCTCACAGCAACCTCCAATTCCTGGGCTCAAGCGAGTCTCTTGCCTCCGCCTCCCAAGTAGCTGGGACCACAGGCGCCCGCCACAACGCCTGGCTATTTTTTGGTTGCAGCCGTCATTGTTGTTTGGCGGGCCCGGGCTGGGGATTCGAACCCTCCACCTTAGGTGTACATGGCTGGCGCCTTAGCCGGTTGAGCTATAGGAGCCGAGCCTGTACTGAGGTTTCTTAACCAAGATAATGTAGTGCACTTTTCTTTAATTATTTTTTGAGACAGAGTCTCACTTTGTCACCCTCAGTACAGTAACATGGTGTCATAGCTCACAGTAACCTCAAATTCTTGGGCTCAAGTGATTTCTTGCCTTAGTCTCCCAAGTAGCTGGGACTACAGGCACCTGTCACAACACCTGGCTATTTTTTAGAGATGAGGTCTCGCTCTTGCTCAGGCTGTTATTGAACCCATGAGCTCAGGCAGTCCACCTGGGTTGGCCTCCTGAGTGCTGGGATTACAGGCATGAGCTACCTCGCCTGGCCGAGAGTAACTAGTAATTAGCCCTTCTGACAATATATTTGGGCAACATTTTCAGGCATAAACTGATCACTTGGCCTACCATTCATTTTACCACATTGATATTCACTAGCCATTTTTCCATTCATGCACAGACATGAAAGATTTGCCTACACTTTAAATATCCTAGGTAGCTAATAACTTCTTACCATAAGAGTTAACTGTTGCATGCAAATCCATAGGCACCTCACTTGTTCTTTAACAAGAAACAAAAATACTCTTAATAGTATTCCCCAAAGGCATATTCTGTAGTTGACTGCCCTGAGAACAATCCATCTACAAATATGTTGTTCCTTCCAATTAAATAAATTATTTCCCTTCTTCCAAACTCAAACTAAATGGATGCCATAGTCTTTGGCATATTTATTTCTTCAAAGAAGAAAATATACTAACATTCATTCATGTGTTGAGTGTTTCGGGGTTTTAGGTTTTTATTTTTTTTGAGAGTGTCTTACTTTCTCACCCTCAGAAGTGCTATGGCATCATAGCTCACAGCAACCTCATACTCCTGGGTTTAAGCAATTCTCTTACCTCAGCCTCCCAAGTAGCTAGGACTACAGGTGCCTGCCACAATGCCCAATTTTTTTTGTTGTTGTTGTCATTGTTGTTTGGCAGGTCTGGCTGGGTTTGAACCTACCAGCCCCGGTATAAGTGGCCAGCGCCCTAACTTCTGAGCTATAGGCACCAAGGCCTGGCTACTTTTAAGAGATGAGGTCTTACTCTGGATCAGGCTGGTCTCGAACCTGTGAGCTCAGACAATCCACCTGCCTCGGCCAGAGTGCTAGGATTATAGGCATGAGCCACCATGCCCAGCATGTTGAGTGTTTTTGTTAATATAGTATTTAATCACAGAAGCAGAAATTATCATCCCCAGTAGGTAGAACTCATACCCAAGTTTTTTTAAGTCCAAAACCAAAGCCTTTCCTATACTACCAGGTTTCTCCTTATACTATTGAAAAATCAATAATGCTTCATCTTGTACAGAGCTCACTGGTTTGCCCCATATGTAATAACTTAGCTATGTGGTCAGGACTCCTTAGCTAGGGCAGGTGTTATTAAACTAGGGTCTATGAACTTGGATTTAAAAAAAAAATTTACGGCTCGGCGCCTATAGCTCAACCGGCTAAGGCGCCAGCCACGTACACCTAAGGTGGCGGGTTCGAATCCCCAGCCCGGAC
>NW_003852445.1:7970380-7972873 GCF_000181295.1 Otolemur garnettii
AAAAAAAAAAAAAAAAAAGATGCTGGGCTTTGTGACAGGCGCCTATAGTTCCAGCTACCTGGAAGGCTAAGACGAGAGGATCACGTGAGCCCAAGAGTTTGAGGTTGCTGTAAGCTACTATGCCATGGTATCCTACCAAGGGTGACAAAACTCTGACTCAAAAAAAAAAAAGTCATATTCTAGCCTGGTGTGGTGGCTCACAGTTGTAATTCTAGCACTCTGTGAAGGTGGAGTTCGAGGCCTGAGCAAGAGTGAGATCCCAGTCTCTACTAAAAATATAAAAAATAGCTGGGGGTTGGTACACGCCTATGGTCCCAACTACTGGGGAGGCTTAATCAAGAGGACTGCTGAAGCCCAGAGAGTTTGAAGTTGCTATGAGCTATGATGCCACAGCACTCTCCTACCCAAGGAAACAAAGTGAGACTCTTGTCTCAAAATAATAAATAAAACCATATTCTAAGGTATTCACAGCCTTATTAGACTGTCTGAGGGTCCAGGCACATAAAAAAAAATAAATAAATAAGAACCTTGCCCTAGTGGCTCAAAAGAGTAGGGCACCAGCCCCATATGCCAGAGGTGGCAGGTTCAAACCCAGCCCAGGCCAAAAACTGCAAAAAAAAGAAAGAACCTTGCCCCAGAGACATCACAGGAGAAACCAATCCTTGATGGTAAGGGTTTATATAAAGGCCATGTTCACCTGGCAAGGTGACTTATGCCTGAAATTCTAGCATTCTGGGAGAGTGAGGTGGAAGATTGCTTAAGGCCAAGAGTTTAAGACCAGATTGAGTTTAAAAAAATAGAAAAAAACTAGCTGGGCATCGTGTCACATACCTGTAGCACCAGCTATTTAAGCGATTGAGGCAGGAGAAATGCTTGAGCCCAGGAGTTTGAGGCTATAGTGAACTAAGATCTTGCAGCTGCACTCTAGCGCCCCCCGCACCCCCCAAACAATTAAATGTCACACGATTTACCCATTTTGCTCTGGTCAGCATAAAATGTGGATAGGATTTAGTAGAAATGCTTTTTTTTTTGTTGTCTCTCATTTTAGAATGATTTTACTATTCCTGATCTACTTCTGGCCTAACATATAAGGAAACTTCCGTTATGTACTTTGTGACCAACTTGTCAAACATAAGTAAATCTACCATTTCATGACTACCAAGTGAACGTAATGCTTCTGTAACTGAATTTCTCACAGCACATAAAGAATGTTATTAATAATCTTGGTTTTCGGGCAGCGCCTGTGGCTCAGTGAGTAGGGGGCCGGCCCCATATACCGAGGGTGGTGGGTTCAAACCTGACCCAGGCCAACAAAAAATAGCTAGGCATTGTGGCAGGCACCTGTAGTCCCAGCTACTCAGGAGGTTGAGGCAAGAGAACTGCCTAAGCCCAGAAGTTGGAGATTGCTGTGAGCTGTAACGCCACAGCACTCTACCAAGGGCAATAAAGTGAGGATCTGTCTCTAAAGAAAAAAAGAATCATCACCATCATCATCTTGGTTTTTCAGCCCAGCCAGGTGGCTCACACCTGTAATCCTAGCCCTCTGGGAGGTTGAGGCGGGTGGATGGCCTGGGCTTAGAACCAGCCTGAGCAAAAGGAGACCCCTGTCCCTACACTTAGGAAAAACTAGCCTGTGTAGTTATAGGCACTGTTGTAGGCACCTGTAGTCCCAGCTACTTGGGAGGCTGAAGCAAGAAGATCACTTGAGCCTAGGTATTTGAGGTTGCAATGAGCTGTGATGATCCCACAGCACTCCAGCCCAAGCAACAGAGCAAGACCCCATTTTTAAAAATTTAAAAAATAAAAGGCAGCGCCTATGGCTCAATGAGTAGGGCACCAGCCCCATATACTGAAGGCATCGGGTTCGAACCCAGCCCTGGCAAAAATTCAACAAAAAAAATAGCCAGGAGTTGTGAAGGGTATCTATAGTCCCAGCTACTTGGGAAGCTGAGGCAAAAGAATCGCCTAAGTCCAAGAGCTGGAGGATGCTGTGAGCTGTGAAACTACCGCACTCTATCAAGGGCAACAAAGTGAAACTCTGGCTCAAAAAAAAAAAAATTTGACCAGGCACGGTGGCCGATGCCTATAATCCTAAGACTCTGGAGGCAAGATGGCAGGATCGCTTGAGTTCACGAAGACCAGCCTGAGCAAGAGTGAGCCCTCCATCTCTACTTAAAATAGAAAAAACATTAGCCAAGCATTGTGGTGAGTGCCTCTAGTCCCAGCTATTCAGGAAGCTAACACTAGAGAATTGCTTGAACCCAGGAGTTTGAATTTGTTGTGAGCTAGGCTGACACCATGGCATTCTAGCCTGAATAGAGTAAGACTGTCAAAAAAAAAAAAAAAAATGATTTGCACTCTTCTGAAACAAAATGTACAGAAGAACAAAGTTAAACTAAGACAAATGCCTGTGGCTCAAAGGAGTAGGGCGCCAGTCCCAGATGCAGGAGGTGGTGGGTTCAAGCCCAGCCCCGAGCAAAAACTGCAAAAAAA
>NW_003852445.1:7973761-7975083 GCF_000181295.1 Otolemur garnettii
AAAAAAAAAAAAAAAAAGATTTCAAGCATAAAACACAACCAGAATGGAATATTATTTGGCAGTAAAAAGGAATAAAGTCCTATTACATGCTACAACACAGATGACCCTTGAAAACATACTGAAAGAAGTCAGACATAGGACACATGTTGTATGATTCTGTTTATACAAAATGGAAATGTTTAGAATAGTCAAATTTACAGAAATAGAAAATAGATTCGTGGTTGCCAGGAGCTGAGGAGAGACAGAATGAGGAGTGACTACTAAGTGTGAAAGGGCGGGTCGGTGGCTTCTAAAATTTCTTTTTGGGGTGACGAATTAAATAGGGAATTAATAACTGTACACTTCAACAAATGTACTTTTAAAAAATCACTGAATTACACACTTTAACAGGTTAAAATCTTTGGTATGTGAATCATATCTTAATAAAGCTCTTACTGAAATATATATTTAAGAAGAAGCTGCCACTGAAAAGCCACAATTAAAATTTTGGTGGGAAAGGAAATCCTTAAAGTCACTGACTGGAAAACTAACCTGTGATGTTAGCAAGGTCAACCTCTAAATTCCCTCCCCCATTCCTAACAAGAACAGGAAACTAGAGACAGTAAGTGAATCAAAGAATTCCAGGCACAGTTGGCTGTTAACTAGAATAGTAAGTGCCTTCTTAGGCTCTATCACTCCTAAACTGTAGGGGGCTTCCACCCTCAGTGATTACGGAAGTAGTACTTTTAATCAGCAAGCTCAAGAAGGAATGTCAAAATAAGATGACACTTGCCTAGACGCCCCAGAAAAGCCTAAAAAACCACAAGAGGTGTCACCTACACACTCTTTAAGTCTTTGCACGTGTTAGACTCCCCCCACCCAACGTCAATAAGCAGCGTGCACCATTCAACCGTATCCCAACTTGGTCCCCACAAATTGACACTCAAAAGCCCTTAAATCTCGTTTAAAATGACAGGTATTACCCTCACCGGGTTCCGACTCCAGCCCAACCAGCCCCCGCCCTGCCCCTCCCCATCCCCAAACCCACACACGTGTTAGACCGACACCGCCCCACAGGGTCCCACGTGCACCTGGTCTAACACACACCCCACGTGTGGGCGCCCCACGGGCTTCCTCAGGTAGCTAAGGTCACCGCCGTGACCCCGGATCTCCAAAGGTATAAAAGGGGAAGGAGATGGCCCAGGTCCCTAAGGTCTCAACCAGGCGGGGAGTGTCCACACCCATCCTCCATACTAACCCCAACAAATCTGAGGGCCGGGGGCGACGGCCCCTTTAAGACGCGGCCCAGTCGTCGCCCGTACAGAGGGGCGCAACGGGGCCTA
>NW_003852445.1:7975229-7976906 GCF_000181295.1 Otolemur garnettii
GGTCGCCCCGCCGACTGTGGAGCCGCGGTTCGCTCTCTGAGGCCGTGGGACGGTGACTGCGTTGGACGTGGACGCTCCTAGCTCGCTCCCTCGGCGGCTCCTGGGACCCCAAGATGGCGGCGGCGCTGAGGCGGCTGCGGGCGCTGGGCCGGCGGCGGCGGCGGCCACTTTCACTCACTGAGAGGAGCGGAGCAGGGACACGGGGAGCCATGGCGGGGGGGAGGAGAGGCGCCATAGCCAGGCCAGAACAATCGAGCAGCTACTCGGCTGGCTTACCCCCGCCCCGCCCACACTCACTGCTCGTTGCCGGCCTGTGGCTGCCCGTAGTGCCGCTGCCGTCGGCCTCGTGCAACTCGCATCCCACCGCTGCTGCCTGACACCCCGGGCGGACCGGGGTTCGGGGGGAGACTCTGATCCATGCCATCTGAGTGCAGATTGGTCAGGGCTGGGACTGGCCAAGATTGCCGAAAGGCGGTAGGGAGGAGGAGGAGGATGTCACCGCTAGAGTGAGCCAGCAGATCTCGCGGGATAAATGTCGCGAGAGTTCTCCTGGCTTGCAACTGCCGAGGGAAGGTTACTTTTCCCGGAAGTAACGTCAATCGAAACCGCTGGGGTTCCTGGGAACCTTGGTCACTGCTGGCTGGAGGTAGAAAGGTGCTGCCAAACCCTGATAAGATCGTTTGGGAGGAAAGACCAGCTCGAAGCTGTTATTTTATCTTCCGTTTCTGGGCCCTCTAGGCGGGGCTGCGGATTACCGGGGAAGTGCTTGGTGTTTGGTGTCACTTCCGTGTGGTAGTTTGGGGCTCCCGTGTAGACTCTGGGACCTAGAAAGCGGTAGGTTAGCTAAGAAGGCATAGTTAGATGCGGTGTACACGTGAAGGTTTTAGGATTCAAGGATTTGGAAACACGCAGATCTTTAACCAAGCGTGTCACCTGTTATCACTTCCTCACTGTGAGCTTCTGGAATGGGAATAATTGATTTTATCTGTGCTAACTCTAAAGTTTCAATCCCCTGCTACCCACATTTATTAATTCAACCCGACTGATCTGTGGTGACAAGCACCTAGTGTAGAACCTAGCTATTAATGAGGATTAGAACTTCCTGAAAGTATGCCATTTCAGTTCCCTCATGTCTCCTGCCTTAGTCCATTTCCACCTGGACCTTAGCGTTTAAGTAGAAAACCATGGTTTAAAGTCATCAGGTAGTCTGTTGTACTAAATAAAGTCAAAAAGTGTGGCCTTTCCTATTGCTGGGCTCTGTGAGCTCTGAATCCCTGAATTCAACCAACATCGAATCAAAAATACTCAATTGAAAAATAATAAAAAAATTAAAATGTAGTATAACCATATTTACATAGCATTTACATTGTATTAGGTGTTATTAGTAATCTACAGATTATTTGAGGTACATGGAAGGGTATGTAGTTTACTTGTAAATACTACATTTATATAACATCCTTGAGAATCCTTAGATTTTGGTATTCTCTGGGATCCTGGAACCAATCACCTCAGATACGCGGGACAACTGTTCTATTCTGAAAGAAAAAGAGGAATATAAGAAAACAGACGTCTGGCTCGGCGCCTGTGGCTCAAATGGCTAAGGCGCCAGCCACATACACCTAAGGTGGCAGGTTCGAATCCAGCCGGGGCCCGCCAAACAATAATGATGGCTGCAAC
>NW_003852445.1:7977065-7978599 GCF_000181295.1 Otolemur garnettii
AAAAAAAAAAGAAAACAGACGTCTGCTAATTTGTGTTAAAGAAATTCAGGAAAAATTAAACAGAAATTAACATGATTAATTTCTTGTGAGGGGAATATGGGAGGGAGGAAAGGAATAGGAATTTTGTAGCAGGATTGAGGAGGGTATGCTGAATCTTTTTGTATAGGGCTGATTCTTAGAACCATAGTAATATTTCACATACCGCTCAGGTACCCAAAAAATAAACAGCTAAATCCAATTAGAATAATATTTGAGAACAACCAGCTGTTCTGTCTGTTTGGAGCATAAACCAAACGGAAAGGAATAAAAAGAGAAAAATCAGTAGGTTAGCAAGGCCAAGTTGTAGAGCCCTTTAAAGTTCAAATGCAGGTTTTCTGGGGTGTCACCTGTGCTCAGTGGGTAGAGCACCAGCCCCATAGACTAAGGGTGACGCGTTTGAACCTGGTCCCAGGCAGCTAAAACAGCAATGACAACTGCAACAACAACAACAAAAAGCCAGGTGGTGTGGCAGGCACCTGTAATCCCAGCTACTCTGGAGGCTGAGGCAAGAGAATCACATAAGCCAAAGAGTTGGAGGTTGCTGTGAGCTGTGACACACCACGGCACTCTACCGGGGGTGATAAAAAGAGACTCTCTCCAAAAAAATAATAATGTAGGTTTTCTGTTATTAGTCTGCTATTGTTTTGCTAGCATCCACAACTTAGTGACTTAAAACAGCATACATTTTCTCTGCTGTAGTACAAAAATTTTTTAAATACATAAAATTATTAGAAATCAATAAAATATCCATGTCAGACTTCTGGCACTAAGGTCACTGGGGTAAGATTTAAAATACATTGGAAAGTAAAGAAAGTATACAGAATATTCTTTAACAGTCATTTTGCAAAAACTTTGTATGTCAACTTACTCAGATTGTAAAGTAATAAGCCAAAACCAAAATGTGTAAGAGTAAGGGGAGACCCAAAACTAAATGTAAAAACTAATAAACAAATTTAGCTATATTAGAGTAAAACTCTATCTGAGTAACTTCAGGGGGTGAGGAAGAAAAGAACTCAACTAAGTAACAAAAAAACAGTATCTTCACTGGATACTTAAGGATAAAACCAAGTGACCGGCATGTAAATGCCATGATCCATGTTAAGGTTTTTAGAGGGTATGGGTTAGCAATTTGAAACTATGTGTATACTAGAATTGAAAAGAATAAGTAAATATACTGTAGATAATGTGTTGGGTTTCTCTTTGTTAGAGAAAAAAATAGAAAACTAAAATGAATGGGCGGCACCTAGCTCAGTGAGTAGGGCGCCAGCCCAATTTACTGAGGGTGGCGGTGGCGGTTTTGAAACCGATCCCAGCCAAACTGCAACAAAAAAATCGCTGGGTGTTATGCCAGACACCTGGACGCCTGTAGTCCCAGCTGCTTGGGAGGCTGAGGCAAGAGAATTGCCTAAGCCCAAGAGCTGGAGGTTGCTATGAGCTGTGATGCCCTGGCACTCTACCGAGGGCAACAAAGTAAAACTCTGTCTCAAAAAAAAAA
>NW_003852445.1:7979249-7980338 GCF_000181295.1 Otolemur garnettii
AGCCTGTTGAGCTATAGGCGCCGAGCCAAATTGTTTATATTCTAATAGTATCAAATACTTCGGCTAAAAGTAAAGTGTAATCACAGGACAAAAATAAAGTTTTATAATAAAAAATATTAGCAATGATAACATGAAACTGTGATCAACCACTGGCTCCTTAAAATAATTAACCATCATCCTGACTGCTCTCTGATATTCCAGGGAAAAACAGGGAGGTAAAAAAAAAAATGCTTTCTCCTTGGGATGTACAGCGAGCACATTGTAAGAATTAAAGCAAGAGCCAGAAACTGGTGGTTTGGCCAAAACTTATCTTCAGGTGTGTGGTTTTGTTTGGCGTAGTGTTTCTTCTTTTGAAAACTAGGAAGATCTAGCAATCCTGGTCCAATAGCTGAGTGGAAGTGAACCATTGTTTCTCCCTTTAGACCTGGCATAGGCTTTCCTGCTCACCTGAGTCCCTATCACTACCAGTTATTTGGATTTATCACTGACACTATTTCAAACTTCTGCAGATATTTCAGTGTACAATTACTACAATAAAAGATTGTTTTCATTTATTTCAGTTTGTTATGTCTATGATAACATAGTTTCATGTTATCATTGCTAATATTATTTGTTTATTTCAGATTTTTTTCTTTTTTTGAGACAAAGTCTCACAATGCCACCCTCGGTAGAGTGCGGTGATATCACAGCTCACAGCAACCTCAAACTCTTGGGCTTACGTGATTCACTTACCTCAACCTCCCAAGTAGCTGGAATTACAGGTGCCCACCTCAACACCTGGCCCACCAGCCTTGGTGTATGTGGCTGGCATCTCCATGCTATGGACACCAAGCCATCTCAGATGGTTTTTATTTTAATTAGTACATGTTTGTAAGTGCTGTTTTGAAAACACATAAATATATCTAATGTTTTATTAACATCTGTATGATGTTCATACAGATGTTCACCTACACTGTGCTGGGTAGTGTTTTGGGGCAATACACATTTAACGTTCACAAAAACACCATATTTCTTTAGAAGGAGGAGCTGAGGCTTAACATTATTAAGCAACAAGTAACTTTTTTTTTTTTTGAGACAGAGCCTCAAGCT
>NW_003852445.1:7981363-7982698 GCF_000181295.1 Otolemur garnettii
TTTTTTTTTTTTTTGGAGACAGAATATTACTATGTCACCCCACAGAGTACAGTGGCATCACAGCTCACAGCAACCTCAAACTCTTGGGCTTAAGCGATTCTTTTGCCTCAGCCTCCTGAGTAGCTGGGAATAAAGGCACCCACCACAATGTCCAGCTATGTTTTTGTTGCAATTTGGCTGGGGCTGGGTTTGAACCCCCCACCCCCAGTATATGGGGCCAGCACCCTACCCTCTGAGGCACCTCCCAACTCTTTTCCCTTTTTTTTTTAGCAGTTTTTTGGTGGCACCTGGGTTTGAACCCACCACCTCCAACATATGGGGCTGGTGCCCTACTCCTTTGAGCCACAAGTGCCACCTACCTATCTTTTTTTTTTTTTTTAAGAGACAGAGTCTCACTTTGTTACCCTCGGTAAAGTACTATGACATCATAGCTCACAGCAACCTCCAGGTCTTGAGCTTAGGTGATTCTCTTGCCTCAGCCTCCTGAGTAGCTGGGACTATAGGAGGCACCTGGCACAACGCCCAGCTATTTTTTTATTGTTGCAGTTTGGCCTGGGTGGGGTTTGAACCTGCCACCCTCGGTATACGGGGCTAGTGCTGTACTCACTGAGCCACAGGCGCTGCCCTCTTTTCCCTATCTTAATAGGGTTCTCTGAAACAGAAAAAATCTTATTTATTTATTTAAGACAGAGTCTCACTTTGTCACCCTCCATGGAGTGCCATGGCATCATAGCTCACACCAACTTATAAATCTTTGGCTCAAGCAATTCACTTGCCTCAGCCTCCCAAGTAGCTGGGACTACAGACACCTACCACAATGCCCAGCTATTTTTAGAGTCAGGGTCTCACTCTGGCCCAAGCTGGTCTCACTCAAACCTGTGAGCTCAGGCAATTGGCCTCCCATAGTGCTGGGATTACAGGCATGAGTCATAGTGCCTGGCTGCCCAGATTATTTTATTTATTTATTTAAAAAATTTTAGAAGACTATGCTGGGTGGATCATGCCTAGCACTCTGGGAGGCCAAGGTGGGTGGATTGCCTAAGCTCAGGAGTTCAAGACCAGCCTGAGCAAGAGCAACACCCAATCTCTAAAAACATCTGGGCATAGTGCGTACCTATAGCCCTAGCCACTTGGGAAGCTGAAGCAAGAGGATCCCTTGAACCCAAGAATTTGAGGTTGCTGTGAGCTATGATGCCACAGCACTCTTACTTAGGATGACAAAGTGAGACTCTGTCTAAAAAAAATAATAATGATGGCTCGGCGCCTATAGTTCAACCGGCTAAGGCGCCAGCCATGTACACCTAAGGTGGCGGGTTCGAATCCCCAGCCCGGACC
>NW_003852445.1:7983417-7984910 GCF_000181295.1 Otolemur garnettii
TTTTTTGAGACAGAATCACACTCATTCACCCTAGAGTTGAGTGCCTTGACTTCATAGCTCACAGCAACCTCGAACTCTTAGGCTCAACGCAGTCCTCTGGTCTCAGCCTCCCCAGTAGCTGGGACTATAGGTATCAGCCATAACACCTGGCTATTTTTTCTATTTTTAGTAGAGAGGGGGTCTCATTCTTGCTCAGGCTGGTCTCCCAACTCCTAAGCTCAGAACATCCACCCACCTTGGCCTCCCAGAGTGCTAGGATTATAAGTGTGAGCCACAACAGCCCAGCGTAGAGATGAAGTCTTGCTCTGCCACCCAAATTAGAGTGCAGGGGATGGTCCCACTTAACTCTGCAGCCTTGAACTGCTGGGCTCAAGCAATCCTTCCAACTCAGCCTCCCAACATAGCTAAGACTAGAGGCATACATACTGTCACTGTACCCAGCTAATTTTTTCCTTTTTTTCCCCCCTTTTTTTTAAGAGATGAGGGTCTCTTTATATTGCTAAAGCTGGTTTCAAAGTCCTGGTCCTAAACTCCTGGCCACAAGAGATTCTCCCACCTTGGCCTCCTGAATCACCAGGACTACACTTTACAGAGTCTCACTTTGTCATCCTCGGTGAGCCACCATTCCTGGCTTAAGAAAAGTTTTTAATATTGATGAAGTTCACTTTTTGTATTTATTCTATGATTGTTCATACTTGATGTCATATATAAAAATCCATAGTCATGAAAATTTACTCATGCTTTCTTTTTTTTTTTTTTTGAGACAGAGCCTCAAGCTACCCGCCACCTTAGGTGTACGTGGCTGGCGCCTTAGCCGGTTGAGCTATAGGCGCCGAGCCACTTTCTTTTAAGAATATTTTGGTATTAGGCGTTGTATCTCCCATGTTTAATTAATCTCTATAAGTAGTATCAGATAGGACTAACTTCATTCTTTTACATGTGATATCTAACATCATTTGATTAAAAACTGTTCTTTTATAGAAAATACTTATAGGGAAGCGCCCATAGCTCAGTGTGTAGGGTGCCAGCCACATACACCCAGGCTGGTGGATTGCTCACAGCAGTCTCAAACTCCTACGTTCAAGCAAGTTGAACTCCTACGTTCAACTCCTACCTCAGCTTCCCTAGTGGCTGGGACTATAGTTTCGCCTGGGCCAGTGAAACAACAATGACAACTGCAACAAAAAAATAGCTGGGCATTGTACTGGGCACCTGTAGCCCCTGCTACTCAGGAGGCTAAGGCAAGAGAATTGCTTAAGGCCAAGAGTTAGAGGTTGCTGTGAGCTGTGACACTACAACACTCTACAGAGGATGACAAAGTGAGACTCTGTCTCAAAAAAATAAAAATAAAAATTATTCTTTTATCATTAAATGACCCTTCCACCCTTATTAAAAATTAAGTGACTGGCTCGGCACCTATAGCTCAACCGGCTAAGGCGCCAGCCACATACACCTAAGGTGGCGGGTTCAAATCCCCAGCCCGGACCCGCCAA
>NW_003852445.1:7985262-7985967 GCF_000181295.1 Otolemur garnettii
GGGGGGGGGGGGGGGGGGGCGCGGGGCGCTGTAATTCCACGGCACTCTATCCAGGGGGACAGCTTGAGGCTCTGTCTCAAAAAAAAAAAAAAAAATTAAGTGACTGGTTGGGCATGGTGGCTCATGCCTATAATCCTAGCATTCTGGGAAGCCAGGGTGGGAGCATCCCTTGAGCTCAGGAGTTCCAGACCAGCCTCAACAACAGCAAGACCCCATCTCCACTAAAAAAAAAAAGGAAAATTAGGCAGGCATTATGGCAAGCCACTATAGATAGTCCCAGCCACTAGGGGAGCTGAGGTAGGAGGATTGCTTGAACCTAGGAGTTTGAGATTGCTGTGAGCTAGAATAACCCTAGGGAACTCTTGTTTGGGGCAACAAAATGAGACTCTATCTCACACACACACAAATAAACAAAAAATGGTCTCAGCACCTGTAGCTCAGTGGCTAGGGTGCCAGCCACATACACCAGAGCTGGCAGGTTCAAACCCAGCACGGGCCTGCCAAACAACAATGAAACCTACCACCAAAAAATAGCTGGTCATTGTGGCAGGCACCTGTAATCCCAGCTACTTGGGAGGCTGAGGCAAGAGAATCACTTCAGCCCAAGAGTTTGAAGTTCCTGTAGCTGTGATGCCACAGTACTCTACCAAGGGAGACATAGTGAAACTCTGTCTCAAAAAAAAAAAATGAAGTGACCGAAGATAC
>NW_003852445.1:7985987-7987034 GCF_000181295.1 Otolemur garnettii
TTTTTTTTTTTTGAGACAGTCTCACTTTGTCATTCTTAGTAAAGTCCGTGGCAGCACAGCAGCCTCAAACTACTGGTCTCAGGCAATCCTCCTGCCTCAGCAGTTCCAAAGTGCTAGTATTACAGATGTGAGCCACTGTGCCTGGCCTATACATGATTTTTTTCTCTTTCTATTTTTTTTCTTCTCTCCTTTTGGTATTCCCATTGTGCATATATATTCTTTTTTTTTTTTTAGGGTTTTTTTTTTTTTTTTTTTTTGCCAGGGCTGGGTTTGAACCCACTATCCTCGGTATATGAGGCCTGCACTCTAGTCCTACTCACTGAGCCACAGGTGCCACCCTTTATTTTCCTTTTTAAAACCATGAATAAGTCAAAATCTATCACTTTATTGATAATCTGTATTTTATGTGACAGTGCCATCATACCTAAGGTGACCAGATGTCCTGCTTTTGGCCGGACAGTCCCAATTTTTAACAATTTGTCCCACACAGTTTTTTTTAAAGTCCCGATTTTTGGAAAGAATGCACAACAAGCTAGGGAACAGCGGGAGAATGGGAAGGGAATATACAGTTTTCGGCTGCTGAAAAGGTTAATGTAACTCCATTTGGGAATGAAGAGGTTAATGTAACTTCATTTAGAAATGAAAAGGCTAATGTAAACTCCCTGCTTTCCTCCTGGGCAAGGTCACCCAGGTGGAATCAGTATTAGAAGGAGACTGCTACCTCCCTTGCTTCTAGGCAAGGACAATTAGCTCAGAAGAAGCCAAACTGTCTGGAACAAACAAGTAGCCCCCACCTCTTGTAAGGTGACCGGATGTCCCACTTTTGGCAGGACAGTCCTGAATTTTAACAATTTGTCCCATGTCCTGTGGCATTTTAAAAAAGTCCGATTTTTGGAAAGAATGCAGGACAAGCTAGGGAACGCAGGAGAACAGGAAGGGAATATATGGTTTTCAGCTGCCATGTGGCTATTTCACCAGGATATGAGTTTTATATTATTTTTGTTAATTTTATAATGTTAAACTTTAATAATAACAATTATCGAGAAC
>NW_003852445.1:7988393-7990853 GCF_000181295.1 Otolemur garnettii
TCAAACCCGCCACCTTAGGTGTACGTGGCTGGCGCCTTAGCGGGTTGAGCCACAGGCGCCGAGCCGAATCTATGGATATCTTAAGGGAGAATTGATATGTAATAATCTTCCAATCTGAGAACATGTATTAGTAATACATATATATCTGACAAAGGAACTGTATCTATAGTATATAAAGGACTCCTATAATAAAAAGAGTACAGTTTGGGGACAGGGATCCAAGACAGACTCTGCTGCCCTGGGTAGAGTGCAATGGCATCATAGCTCACAGCCACCTCAAACTCTTGGGCTTAAGCAATCCTCTTGCCTCAGCCTCCCTAGTAGCTGGGACTATAGGCACCCGACACAATACCCGGCTATTTTTTGTTTGTTTGTTTGTTTGTTTAGCAGGTCAGGGCCAGATTCACATCCACCAGCCCCAGAGCATGTAGCTGGCACCTGAACCACTGAGTGACTGGCACTCAGCCACCAGCTAGTTTTTCTATTTTTAGTAAAGAGAGAATCTCACTCTTGCTCAGACTTGAGCTCCAACTCCAAGCTCAAGCAATCCACCTACCTTGGCCTCCTGAGTAGCTAGAACTACAAGTGTGCACCTCCAGGCATAGCTCCATTTTTTTTTTTTATTGGTAGAGATACAATTTCACTATATTGCCCTGACTAATCTTGACCTCTTGGCTTTAACAGTCCTCCCACTCTCACTCAGCATGAGCCACCACATCTAACCAGGTTTGTAGTATATTTTGTGGGTGAGATTAGTTAGTATGTTTGTTTTGAGACGGAGTCTTGCTCTGTTGCCTGGGCTAGAGTGCCATGGAGTCAATCTAACTCATAGCAATGTCAAACTGCTGAGTTCAAGTGATCCTCTTGCCTCAGCCTTCCAAATAGGTGGGACTGGCTCGGCGCCTATGGCTCAAGTGGCTAAGGCGCCAGCCACATACACCTAAGGTGGCGGGTTCGAATCCAGCCTGGGCCTGCCAAACAACAATGATGGCTGCAACCAAAAAAAAAAAAAAAAAATAGCCGGGCGCTGTGGCGGGCGCCTGTGGTCCCAGCTACTTGGGAGGCAGAGGCAGGAGACTCGCTTGAGCCCAGGAGTTGGAGGTGGCTGTGAGCTGTGATGCGACAGCACTCTACCCAGGAGAATAGCTTGAGGCTCTGTCTCAAAAAAAAAGAACAAAAAACAAATAGGTGGGACTACTGGTGCCCACCAGAATGCCTAGGTAATTTTTCTATTTTTAGTACACAGAGTCTCACTCTTGGCCTCTCAAAGCACTAGGATTATAGGCGTGAGCCACTGCATTACCCAGCCTGTAATTTATTTTAAAGTCAGATAGTACTGATGTCTCCAGCTTTGATCCTTTTGTTCAGAATTGCTTTGTCTATTCAAGGTCTTCTATGATTCCACACAAACTTTAGGATTTTTGTTTTTTTTTTGAGACAATCTTTCTCGCCCTGATAAAGTGCCATAGCATCATTGCTCACAGCAAGCTCAAACTCCTGGGCTCAAGTGATTCTCTTGCCTGAGCCTCTCAAGTAGCTGGGACTACACGCGCCTGCCATAACACCTGGCTATTTTTTGTTGCAGTTGACATTGTTGTTTAGCCAGCCTGGGCCAGGTTCGAACCCGCCATCCTCAGTTTATGTGGCTGGTGCCATAATCACTGTGCTATGGGCGCTAAGCCCATATATACATATATATATATATATTTTTTTTCTTTAAATAGTCCCACTTTGTCACCCTTGGCAGAGTGCTGTGGTGTCATAGCAACCCATGATAGAGTGCTGTTGCCCACAGCAACCTTAAACTCTTGGGCCAAAGTAATTTTCTTGCCTCAGCCTCCCAGGTAGCTGGGACTACAGGCACCCAACACAAAGCCCAGCTTTTTTTTTTCAGAGATGGTGTCTCACTCTTGCTCAGGCTGGTCTCAAACTCCTGAACTTAAGCAATCCACCCTCCTTCACCTGGCCAACAGTTGCAATTTCCTGACATCCTCAACAACACTGGTTATTCTGTGTTTTTGATTATAGCTATGTTAGTAGGTATCTCCCTGTGGCTTTGATTTGCATTTCCCTTATGGTTAACAATGGCTAAACTTCTTTTCTTTTCATGTGCTTATTGTGAACTATTAAAATCTTTTTCTCAGCTCGGTGCCTGTGGCTCAAGTGGCTAAGGCGCCAGCTATGTACACCCAAGGCAGCGGGTTCGAATCCAGCCCGGCCCGCCAAACAACAATGACAGCTGCAACCAAAAAAATAGCCAGGTGTGGGCAGTGCCTGTGGCTCAAAGGAGTAGGATGCTGACGCCATATGCTGGAGGTGGTGGGTTCAAGCCCAGCCCCAGCCAAAAACTGCAAAAAAAAAAAGAAAAAATAGCCAGGTGTTGTGGCGGGTGCCTGTGGTCCCAGCTACTTGGGAGGCTGAGGCAGGAGACTCGCTTGAGCCCAGGAGTTGGAGGTTGCT
>NW_003852445.1:7991023-7992196 GCF_000181295.1 Otolemur garnettii
CAAGAGTACTTTTTTAATTTCAAAACATTAAGGGGGTACAAATGTTTTTGTCATTTGGATACCTTTTACATGGGGCTTAAGCTGGGGCTTTTAGTGTGCCCATCCACTAGAATATTGTTCATTATACCTGATAAGTCCTTTTATATCTCTCCCCTTCTCATTTCCCTCTTCTTGATTTCCAATGACCTTTTACATCTTCCATTAGCTCCCAGTTATTAGGGATTACATGTAGTCTTTATTTTACATTCTTGCGATAATTCACTTAGGATAACAGTCTCTAGTTCTACTCAAGTGGCTGCAAAAAGCATTATTTCATTTCTTTTTATGGCAGAGCAGTACTCCATAGAATATATTCTCATATACAGTGTTTTCTTTTCCTTTCTTTCTTTTTTCTTTTTTTTTTTTGAGACAGAGACAGAGTCTCACTATGTCATCCTCCGTAGAGTGTTGTGACATCACAGCTCCCAGCAACCTCAAACTCCTGGGCTTACGCGATTCTCTTGCCTCAGCCTCTCAAGTAGCTGAGACTACAGGTGCCCACCACAATGCCCAGCTATTTTTGGTTGCAGTTGTCATTGTTGTTTGCCAGGCCCAGGCTGGGTTCTAACCCGCCAGCCTCAGTGTATGTGGCTTGCTCCCTACCCACTGAGCTATGGGCGCCACCTACAGTGTTTTCTTAGTACTCGCACGAATTGACAGGCACGTAGGTTGATTCCACATCTTTGTAATGGTGAATTGTGCAGCCGTAAACATTTGAGTACTGTTGCCTTTTTAAATATCTCTTTTAATTTTTGTTTATCTTTGTTTTTGTCTTTTGGATAAAATGACTTATTTTCCTTTGGATAGATACTCAGTAGTGGGATTGCTGGGTCGAATGGTTAAGTCTACATTTACTTCTTTGAGGAACCTCTATACTGTTTTCCATGGAGATTATACCAATCACCCGTCCCTCCAACAGTATGTAAGCATTCCTCTTTCATTGGAATGATGCCATTGCATTGATGCCAACATCTATTGTTTTTTGACTTTTTAATAATGACAGTTCTGGGGTGGCACCTGTGGCTCAGTGTGTAGGGCGTCAGCCCCATAGACTGAGGGTGGCAGGTTCAAACTTGGCCCTGACCAAACTGAAAAAAAAAAAAAATAGCCAGGAGTTGTGGCAGGCACCTGTAG
>NW_003852445.1:7992853-7998202 GCF_000181295.1 Otolemur garnettii
CAGGCGCCCGCCACAACACCCGGCTATTTTTTGGTTGCAGCCGTCATTGTTGTTTGGCGGGTCCGGGCTGGGGATTCAAACCTGCCACCTTAGGTGTACGTGGCTGGCGCCTTAGCCGGTTGAGCTATAGGCGCCGAGCCAACTATACAATTCTTAAGAAAAAATGTAGCAGAACATCTTTGGGATATAGAAAACAACATCAAGAAGACTCTCCATAAAAGTAAACTTTGATAAATTTTACTTCACCAAAATCAAAAATTTTTGTTCAATAACTGACATTACTATGAGAGTGAAAACACCTGAGCAGCTCTTCCAAACGCAGATTCCTTGATTCCAGCTAAAGTCACATAGAAGGGCTTGAAGGGAGGCGTGGACATCTGTCTTGTAAACCAATGCACAGCGATTGTGATACTGGTAGCCCTGGGACCACAATGAGCAACACTGATTTGAGAGGTAATCTTCTCACAGGCAGAATTCTTGTCATTCTCTCTTGTTTGGCATCATCACAGGGAATACTTTCCATGTGTTGACATTTGGTCAATCTGAAAATATTGACCCCTACTTTTTTTTTTTTTTTTTTTTGAGACAGGGTCTCACACTGTCACCAAGGCTGGAGTGTGATCATTGTTCACTGTAACCTCAAACTTTCTGGGCTAAAGCCATCCTCCTGCCTCAGCCTCTAGAGTAGCTAAGACTATATATGGGCTGATCCCTAAAAGAGATTTGAGATTTGTTCCTCTGGCTTCTCAGTGCAATTGCTTCCCAAATCCCCTCTCTGTTGCTGTTCCATTCTGTTTCCACTTTAACCAGCTGGCCATCCTGTACAACCTGCTGACCATTATTTCATTCATTCCTTATTTCTTCATAAAATATATTGAATATTGGCTGAGTGCCTGTAGCTCAACCAGCTAAGGTGCCAGCCACATACACCAGAACTGGCAGGTTCAAATCTGACCCAGGCCTGCCAAACAATGACAACTACAATCAAAAAATAGCCAGGCATTGTGGCCGGTGCCTATAGTCCCAGCTACTTGGGAGGTTGAGGCAAGAAAATTGCTTAACTCCAGGAGTTGGAGGTTGCTCTGAGCTGTGACGCCATGGCACTCTACTCAGGGAGATAGCTTGAGGCTTTGTCTCAAAAAAACCGCACAAAAAACATATATAGCCCACAAAAAAAATATATATAATATTGACTACATACCATGAGGGCTGTAAAGTTGAGTAAGCTTGGCTCTGCCCTTAAGAAATACAAACATGGCTCGGCGCCTGTGGCTCAAGCGGCTAAGGCTCCAGCCACATAAACCTAAGGTGGCGGGTTCGAATCCAGGCTGGGCCCACCAAACAACAATAATGGCTGCAACCAAAAAATAGCTGGGCATTGTGGTCCCAGCTACTTGGGAGGCTGAGACAGGAGACTCACTTGAGCCCAGGAGTTGGAGGTTGCTGTGAGCAGTGAAGCCATGGCACTCTACCCAGGGGGATAGCTTGAGGCTCTGTCTCAAAAAAAAAAAAAAAGAAATACAAACACATGGCTGGGTGCAGTGGCTTATGTCTATAATCCTAGCACTTTGGGAGGCCAAGACAGGTGGATTGCCTGAGCTCAGGAGTTCAAGACCAGTCTGAGCAAGAGCAACACCCTATTTCTACTAAAAATAGAAAAACTTGGTTGGGTGTCCATTGCTTAGTGGTTAGGGTGCCGGTCACATGTTCCAGGGCTGATGGATTTGAACAGGCCTGGGCCTGCTAAACAAACAAACAAAAAAAGAAAATAGAAAAACGCCTGGGCATTGTTGTGGGTGCCTGCAGCCCCAGCTACTAGGGAGGCAACAGTATCACTTGAGCCCAAGAGTTGGAGGTTGCTGGCTATGATGCCTTTACCAAGGTGTAGGGTGACCAGACGTCCTGCTTTTGGAGGGACAATCTCGCTTTTTAACAATTTGTCCCATGTCCCGCGGCGTTTTAATAAAGTCCCGATTTTTGGAAAGAATGCATGAATGGGCAGGATAACAGGAAGGGAATATACGGTTTTCAGCTACCATGTGGCTATTTCGCCAGGATATGAGTTTTATATTATTTTTGTTAATTTTATGTTAAACTATAATAATAACAAGGCTCGGTGCCTATAGCTCAACCAGCTAAGGCGCCAGCCACGTACACCTAAGGTGGTGGGTACGAATCCCCAGCCCGGACCCGCCAAACAACAATGACGGCTGCAACCAAAAAATAGCCGGGCGTTGTGGCGGGCGCCTGTGGTCCCAGCTACTTGGGAGGCTGAGGCAGGAGACTCGCTTGAGCCCAGGAGTTGGAGGTTGCTGTGAACTGTAATGCCACGGCACTCTACCCAGGGGGACAGCTTGAGGCTCTGTCTCAAAAAAAAAAAAAATAATAATAATAACAAATAATTTTTGAGAAGTGATTATCGAGAATTGCTTATCAAAGTTTGCATTGTTGTCAGGCCCTGCCCTGCCCCGTCCCCTGCCCCGCCTCCCTCTGCCACCCCCCCCATGTTGTCCCACTTTACCAATGTTAAAATCTGGTCACCCTACCAAGGTGACAAGTGAGACTCTGTCTCAATGAAAAAAAAAAAAAAGAAAAAAACTAGGATCACTGGTGTTAGCTCATGCTCAAAATCCTAGCACTCTGGGGGGCCAAGGCAGGTGGATTGCCTGAGCTCACAGGTTTGAGACCAGCCTGAGCCAGAGTGAGACACCCTCGACTCCATCTCTAAAAAATAGCCAGGCACCTGTAGTCCCAGCTACCTGAGAGGCTGAAACAAGAGTATCACTTGAGCCTAAGAGTTTGAGGTTGCTGTGAGTTATGGCGCCATGGCACTCTTGAGGGCAACAAAGTGAGACTCTATCTCAAAAGAAGTAAAAGTAAAAATAAAAATAGAAAAATTGGGCAGTGCCTGTGGCTCAGTGGGTAGGGTGCTGGCCCCATCCATATACCAAGGGTGGTGGATTCGAACCCGGCACCAGCCAAACTGCAACAAAAAATAGCTGGGCATTGTGGCACCTATAGTCCCAGCTACTCGGGAGGCTGAAGCAAGAGAATCGCCTAAGCCTAGGCGTTGGAGGTTGCTGTGAGCTGTGATGCTACAGCACTCTACTGAGTGTGATAAAGTGAGACTCGGTCTCTAAAAGAATAAATAATAAAAATAGAAAAACTAAGGCAAGAGGATTGCTTGAGCCCAAGAGTTGGAGGTTGCTGTGAGCAATAATGACACCATGGCACTCTACTCAGGGCGACAGCTTGAGATTCTGTTAAAAAAAAAGAACTACAAAAACAGACGCCAATCATCATAACTGAATGTGATCAATGCAAAGATAGCAATATGGATGGGGAGTACAGTGACACAACCCAGTCTGAGGAGGTGGGGTATGAAGCATCAGACTTTTTCTGAAGGACAGAATACCTGAGCTAGTGTTGAGGGTTAAAAGAATTTGCCAATCCACCCTCTTCCACAGATAAATCACTTTAGAAAACTTATGAGATCGTTAATCTCATTGAAGAAACTATCTCATCCCAGCTACTTGGGAGGTTTGAGGTAACAGAATCACTTAAGCCCAAGAGTTTGAGGTTGCTGTGAGCTGTGACGCATGGCACTCTACAAAGGGGGACATAAAGAGACTCTGTCTTGGCTCGGTGCCTATGGCTCAAGTGGCTAAGGCGCCAGCCACATACACCTAAGGTGGCAGGTTCGAATCCAGCCTGGGCCTGCCAAACAACAATGATGGCTGCAACCAAAATAGCCAAGCATTGTGGCGGGCGCCTGTGGTCCCAGCTACTTGGGAGGTGGAGGCAGGAGACTCACTTGAGCCCAGGAGTTGGAGGTTGCTGTGAGCTGTGATGCCATAGCACTCTACCCAGGACGACAGCTTGAGGCTCTGTCTCAAAAAAAAAAAAAGAGAGAGAGAGAGAAAGAAACCATCTCATTTCTATGAACCCAAATGAAACAGAATTACCAGCCTGAAAAACTTCAGCAAATCAGCCATAGATAAATATGGTCCTAATTGTAAAATACAACAATAACTATAATCACAATCCTAAGGGCTCTCTGAAACATACCCTACAATGACTAAGAATTCTTTCTTGGAATGTAGTAAAATGGAGAACTAGGCCAGACACGTGGCTCATACCTATAATCCTAGCACTCTGGTAGGCAAAGGTGGATGGATCATTTGAGCTCAGGAGTTCAAGACCAGCCTAAGCAATAATGAGACCAGTCCTCTATTAAAAATAGAAAATCTAGCCAGCCATCCTGGCAGGTGCCTGTAGTCCCAGGTACTGGGGAGGCTAAAGCAAAATAGAAAAACTAGTCAGATGTTGTGGTAGGCACCTATAGTCTCTGCTACTGGGAGGCGGAGGCAAGAGGATCACTTGAACTCAGGAGTTTGAGGTTGCTGTGAGCTATGACACCATGGCACTACCAGGGTGACCAAGTGAGACCCTGTTTAAAATAAATAAAATAATTGCAGAAATTACTCCAAAAAATTAAGGAGGAAGGAATCTTCCCCAACACGTTCTATGAAGCAAACATTACCCTGATACCAAAACCAGGAAAAGACCCAACTAAAATGGAGAACTTCAGACCAATTTCACTAATAAATATAGATGCAAAAATTCTCAGCAAAATCCTAGCCAAGAGATTACAGCTTATCATCAAAAAAGTCATATATGATGATCAAGCAGGTTTCATTCCAAGGGATGCAAGGCTGGTTTAATATACATAAATCCATAATTGTTATTCACCGTATCAACAGAAGCAAAAACATAGCCCATACGATCCTCTCAATAGATGCAGAAAAAGCATTTGATAAAATCCAGCATCCTTTTCTAATTAGAACACTGAAGAGTTTAGGCATAGGTGGCACATTTCTTAAACTGATTGAAGCTATCTATGACAAACCCACAGCTAATATTTTATGGAATGTAGTTAAACTGAAAACTTTTCCACTTAGAACTGGAACCAGACAAAGTTGTCCTCTGTCCCCATTACTATTCAACAGTGCTGGAAGTTCTAGCCAATACAATCAGGCAAGACAAGGAAATAAAGGGCATCCAAATGGGAGCAGAGTAAGTCAAACTCTCCCTCTTTGCTGACAATATAATCTTATACTTAGAGAACCCAAAGATTCAACCACAAGACTCCTGAAGTTATCAAAAAATACAGTAATGCCTCAGGATATAAAATCAATGTCCACAAGTCAGTAGCCTTTGTATACGCCAATAACAGCCAAGATCAGAGGATAATTAAGGATACAACTCCCTTCATCATAGCCCCAAAGAAAATGAAATACCTGGGAATACACCTAACAAAAGAGGTGAAGGACATCTATAAAGAAAATT
>NW_003852445.1:8002450-8005696 GCF_000181295.1 Otolemur garnettii
GTGGCTGGCGCCTTAGCCGGTTGAGCTATAGGTGCCGAGCCTCTTAGAATTGATTTCTAAAAATGAAATCACAAAATCAAAGATTTCAAATGTCTTTCTGTCACTTTTACTGTTGCTAAATTGACCTCCAAATGGTATTACTAGTTTCAACTGAAGCTGTTCCATCTTACTCTGTGGTTTGACCTTCTTTAAAATTTGAGACATACAGCTCAGTGCCTGTAGTTCAAGCAGCTAAGGTGCCAGCCACATACACTAGAGCTGGCGGGTTCAAATCCATCCCAGGCCCGCCAAACAACAATGACAACCACAAACAAAAGATAGCCAGGCATTGTGGCGGGCGCCTCTAGTCCCAGCTACATGGTAGGCTGAGGCAAGAGAATCGCTTAAGCCCAGGAGTTGGAGGTTGCTGTGAGCTATAATGCCACTGTACTCTACCCAGGGCAACAGCTTGAGGCTCTGTCTCAAAATAATAATAATAAAATTAAATTTTAGACATAATTTATATATAAAAGTCATTCTTTTAAAGTGTACAAGTCAGTGATTTTCAGCATAGTCACAAGGTATAAAACTATCCCCCAAAAGAGACTGTGTGCCCATTTGAATCAGGATTACCAGCCTGAAAAACTTCCTCATTTTCCTCTGGAACTCTTCTTCCTCAAACCCTTGGAAATCATCATTCTATTTTCTGTCTTTATAGATTTACCTATTTTAGACATTTCATATAAATGGAATCCTCTAACATGTGGTTTTTGTGACAAGTTTAGAATATTATTGCAGTAATACAGGCAAAAAAAAAAGATAAATGTTTGAACTAAGATAATACAGATATTGAAAAGAGAAATAATTTATGAAAATGAACTGATAGGGCACAGTGGCTCATGCCTGTAATCCTAGCACTCTGAGAGGCTGAGGCAGATGGATTGCTTTAGCTCATGAGTTCAAGACCAGCCTGAGCAAAGGCAAGACCTTGTCTCTACTAAAAATAGAAAAACGGAGGCAAGAGGATCACTTGAGCCCAAGCTAGAGGTTGCTGTGAGCTATGATGGATGCCACGACACTCTACCAAGAGTGACAAAGTAAAACTCTGTCTAAAAAAAAAAGGATTCAGCACCTGTATCTCAGTGGCTAGGGTGCCAGCCATATACACCAGAGCTGGCTGGTTCGAATCCAGCCCAGGCCTGCCAAATAACAATGACAACTACAACCAAAAAATCACTGGGTGTGGTGGCAGGCACATGTCATCCCAGCTACTTGGGAGGCTGAGGCAAGAGAATCGCTTGAGCCCAGGAGTTTAAGGTTGCTGTGAGTTGTGATGCCACAGCACTTTGCCCAGGGCAACATAGTGAGACTCTGTCTCAAAAAAACAAAAATAAGAAATCTCTAACAACCATAGATTTACAATCTTCAAGTGTTCATTTTAATTTTACACTATAAAATCCATGTATTCTTTTTTTTTTTTCAGACCACGTTTCAAGCTCGCTCTCACCCTAGGTAGAGTGCAATGGCGTCATAGCTCACAGCAACCTCCAACTCTTGGGCTCAAACGATCCTCTTGCCTCAGTTTACCTATATTTAGTAGAGACAGGGTCTTGCTTTTGCTGAGGCTGGTCTCAAACTCCTGAGCTCAAGCAATCCACCCACCTTGGCCTCCCAGAATGCTGGGATTACAGGCGTGAGCCACCTCGCCTGGCCCACACTATAAAATCTTTTAAAGTGGGGGTCTGTTGGGTGGCACCTCTGGCTCAAAGGAGTAGGGTGCCAGCCCCATATGCTGGAGGTGGTGGGTTCAAACCCAGTCCTGGCCAAAAACAGCAAAACAAACAAAAAAAAAAGTGGAGGTCTGTTATTGTAATGTCTGGGTATTTCTGATTCAAAATAGTTTATAGTACGAAACTATAAACCTGTGGGAAGGACAAGGAGCTAACATTTCCTTTGCATCTATTCTATGCCATGCACCGTGCAAAGTACTTTACACTATTTATATCTTGGGGGTTTTTTTGAGACAGAGTCCCAAGCTGTTGCCCTGAGTAGAATGGCATTATCATACCTCACAGCACCTTCCAACTCTTGAGATCCTCTTGCCTCAATTTTCCTATTATTAGTAGATACAGGGCTTTGCTCTTGCTCAGGTTGGTCTTGAACTTGTGAGCTCAAGCAAGCCACCTGCCTTGGCCTCCCAGAGTGCTAGGATTACAGGCATGAGCCACCATGCCTGGCCTATTTATATCATTTTATAGATAATGTTCAAAGGGATAAGTAGAAGTCTACCTAATTCCAAAGTCCAGTCTTTCTACTTTGCCACCCAGGTAATTGCTCAGTTAGGCTGGCTGAATCCTGTAGGTATTACATTGGTGATATCCTAGTAAGCGCAATACAATTGTTAGCAGTGCTTGTTTTTTTTTAGATAGAGCCTCAAGCTGTCCCTCTGGGTAGAGTGCTGTGGCATCACAGCTCACAACAACCTCCAACTCCTGGGCTCAGGTGAGTCTCCTGCCTCAGCCCCCCAAGTAGCTGGGACCACAGGCACCCACCACAACGCCCGGCTATTTATTGGTTGCAGCCGTCATTGTTGTTTGGCGGCCGGGTCTGGATTAGGTGTATGTGGCTGGCGCCTTAGCCACTTGAGCCATAGGTGCCAAGCCAGCAGTGCTAAAGGTTTATAAAAGTTTCCAAGAAGTCCCTGGCTAAAGTTCTGCCTTTTTCTCACAATAGGTGTAGATCACTGGTGGTGATAATACCTAGAGCAGTGATTCTAAAATTTTATGTACATTTGGATCATATAATCTTATTAAAATTTAGATTCTGATTTAGTGGGTCTGGGTGAAGCAGGTTGTATATTTCTGTTCTTCTGCTTTTTTTTTGAAGCTTTAATGAAAATGTAAAGATTTTGTATTTCACTTCAGTAAGCTCACAATCATCAATCAACTATGATTGCAATTGGCTATTGGGAAAATTTCAGCTAATTGAAAATCATGTATATACATATAAAAATAGGCCATAGGTTCTGGTCAATAAAATTAAAATCAAAGTGAAAATCAGGGCGGCGCCTGTGGCTCAGTGGGTAGGGCACCAGCCCCATATACCAAGGGTAGTGAGTTAGAACCCAGCATCGGCCAAACTGCAACAAAAAAATGGCTGGGCATTGTGGCGGGTGCCTATAGTTCCAGCTACTTGGGAGGCTGAGGCAAGAGAATCGCCTAAGCCCAAGTGCTGGAGGTTGCTGTGAGCTGTGATGCTACAGTATTC
>NW_003852445.1:8006649-8026219 GCF_000181295.1 Otolemur garnettii
AGCGAGTCTCCTGCCTCCGCCTCCCAAGTAGCTGGGACCACAGGCGCCCGCCACAACGCCTGGCTATTTTTTGGTTGCAGCCGTCATTGTTCTTTGGCGGGTCCAGGCTGGGGATTCAAACCCGCCACCTTAGGTGTACATGGCTGGCACCTTAGCCGGTTGAGCTATAGGTGCTGAGCCAAGAGGCAAGTACATTAAAGTGACAATGTTAGTGTGAGCCTTAATCCAATCTGAGCATTTTGTTTGTTTGTTTCTTTGTTTTTGAGACAGAGTCTCACTATGTCACCCTCAGTAGAGTGCCATAGTGTCACAGCTCACAGCAACCTCCAACTCCTGGGCTCAAGCAATTCTCTTGCCTCAGCCTCCCAAGTAGCTGTGACTACAGGTGCCTGCCACAACACCCAGCTATTTTTTGTTGCAGTTGTCATTGTTGTTTAGCTGGCCCAGGCCGGGTTCGAACCCAACAGGCTCAGTGTATGTGGCTGGCACCATGAACAATGTGTTACAGGTGCCAAGCCTTTTCGTTTTGTTTTGTTTTATTGAGACAGAGTCTCACTATGTTGCCCTCTGTAGAGTAATATGAGGTCATAGCTCACAGCAACCTCAAACTCTTGGGCTCAAGCAATTCTTTTTTTTTTTTTTTGAGACAGAGCCTCAAGCTATTCCCCCAGGGTAGAGTGCTATGGCCTCACAGCTCACAGCAACCTCAACTCTTGAGCTCAAGCAAGTCTCCTGCCTTAGCCTCCCAAGTAGCTGGGACCACAGGCGTCTGCCACAACACCCAGCTATTTTTTGGTTGCAGCCATCATTGTTGTTTTGGTGGGCCCGGGCTGGATTTGAACCCGCCACCTTTGGTGTATGTGGCTGGCGCCTTAGCCACTAGCCACGGGCGCCGAGGTGGGCTCAAGCAATTCTCTTGCCTCAGCCTCCAGTGTATGTGGCCAGTGCCCTAACCACTGAGCTATGGGCACTCAGCCAATCTGAGCTATTTAATGAGAAGAGAAAGATACACTAGGAACTTGTGTTCTCCATTTGACTCTTTGTTTTTCCTCACTCTTTTTTGCCCCATTTCCATATTCACAGGAATATAAAAAAAGTTGTTGCTTATCCAGAAAGAGTGCAGAAATGTAAATATAACCTGGCAGGCACAGGCAGTGGGGTGGGGTTTATATGATTTGGGAAAGGTACAGGGTGGCACAGGTAGGGTGCCAAGGGAGTTCAGGATCCTCCCTAAAGCTGATGCTATAAAGACAGGCCTGAGTACTGCAAGACCCAGAAAGACTTGACAATGGAAGGAGGAACTCAAAAAAGGATGTGGTCTAAAGAACCTCCAGGGGGCGGCACCTGTGGCTCAAGGAGTAGGGCACCAGCCCCACAGACCGGAGGTGGTGGGTTCAAACCTGGCCCCAGGCAAAAACTGCAAAAAAAAAAAAAAAAGACCCTCCAGGGCCAGGAGGAGTACACAGCTGGCTGGCCCTGCACTTGAGTGGCCCAAGAAGTAAGGCCAGGAATGCAAGAAATAAGAATCTGGCCAGAAACAACGGCTAAGCCTGTAATCCTAGCACTCTGGGAGGCTGAGAAGGGTGGAAAGCTTGAGCTCAGGAGTTAAGATTAGCTGGAGCAAGATAAAATAGCTGCGCATTGTGGAGGGTGCCTATAGTCCCAGCTACTCAGGAGGTTGAGTCTCACTTTGTCACCCTCTGTAGAGTGCTATTGTGTCACAGCTCACAGCAACCTCAAACTCTTGGGCTTAAGTGATTCTCTTGCCTCATCCTCCCAAGTAGCTGAGATTATAGGTGCCCACCTCAATACCCAACTATTTTTTTTAGAGACAAGGTCTTACTCTGGCTCAGGCTGGTCTCAAACTTGTGAGCTCAGGCAATCCACCCACCTTGGCCTCCCAAAGGGCTGGAATTACAGACATGAGCCACTATGCCAGGCCTCCAATAATATATTAAATGAATCAAATCTGATTTGCTTCAGGAATCCAAGGTTGGTTTAATTTTCTAAAAAGTTAATCCCATGAGCCGGTGCAATGGCTCATGTACATGATAAACTCTCATAAACTGTTGTTGAATGTGTAAATAAGTAAAATCATTCTGGGCCATGCATCCTTTTCTTTTAAAAAGACAACCTATCTTTCCCCATGTGACTTGGTTGTCATGTCTCCTGGTGTGGAGTATTTACTCCACCTAATTAACTTTTGGCTCAGCTATGATACATGCTTTCATCAATAGAATGTGAGCAGACCAGACAATACATGTCACAACCAAGCAGAAGCTTTAAGACAGTCATAACGAGTTTCTGCCAGAGCTATTGCTTCCACCTATGCCATAAGAAAGCATGTCCCTGACAGTTTGCTGTATGTTTTAGAATGAGAAAACACATAGAAAAGAACCTAAGCTGTTAAAGTTTACAAGTACCAAGAGCAAGAAACAAATACTATTGTAAGCCAGTGATATTCAGAGGTTGCTTACTATACACAAAGCTAATATACACAGTAGAATAGATAACTTGTGGTATATGTCAACAATAGAATATCATACAGTAATGAAAATGAATGAGCCATAGACACAACATACAATAGTAAAAAAAATGTTGAAAGAAGCCAGAGGGCCAGTTGCAGTGGCTCATGCCTGTAATCCTAGCACTCTGGGAGACTGAGGCAGGTGGATTGCCCAAGCTCACGGGTTCAAGAGCAGCCTGAGCCAGAGTAAGACCTCATCTCTAAAAATAGCTGAGCACTGTGGTGGGTGCCTGTAGTCTAAGGTACTTGGGAGGCTGAGGCAAGAGAATCACTTAAGCCTAAGAGTTTGAGGTTGCTCTGAGTTATGATGCTATGGCACTCTATCAAGGGTGACAAAATGTGACTCTGCAGCTACTCGGGAGGCTGAGGCAAGAGAATCACCTAAGCCCAGGAGGTGGAAGTTGCTGTGAGCTGTGATATGACAGTACTCTACTGAGGGCTATAAAGTGATACTAAATAATCAATAAAAATAAAAAAGAATTAAAAGCCTGATACAAAAGCATACATACAATGTAATTCTATTAGCTTGGCGCCTGTGGCTCAAGCGGCTAAGGCACCAGCCACATACATCTGAGCTGGCGGGTTTGAATCCAGCCTGGGCCCGCCAAACAACAATGACAGCTGCAAGCAAAAAATAGCCAGGTATTGTGGCAGGCACCTGTAGTCCCGGCTACTTGAGAGGCTGAGGCAGGGGAATCGCTTGAGCCCAGGAGTTGGAGGTTGCTGTGAGCTGTGATGCCACAGCACTCTACCCAGGGCAACAGCTTGAGGTTCTGTCTCAAAAAACATATGTATATATGTATATATATACATATATATATATAAAATTCAATCTAAAGTTTAAAAAAATGCTAAACTGGGCAGTGCCTGTGGCTCAGTGAGCAGGGCGCCAGCCCCATATACTGAGGGTGGTGGGTTCGAGCCCAGCCCTTGCCAAACTGCAACAAGAAAACAGCCAGTTGTTGCAGCAGATGCCTGTGGTCCCAGCTGCTCAGGAGTCTGAGGCAAGAGAATCGCCTAGGCCCAGGAGCTGGAGGTTGCTGTGAGCTGTGGTGCCACAGCACTCTACCGAGGGTGACAAGGTGAGACTTTGTCTCTTAAAAATGAAAAAGTGCTAAACTACTTTGTTGGAGGGAATTCACAGGTTAGGGCTAAGACTATAAAGAAAAGCAAGGATACATCTACTGTAAGAATCAGGATAATGAGTCTGGGCGTGGTAGCTCACACCTATAATCTTAGCACTCTGGGTAGGTGGATTGCCTGAGTTCAGGGTTTGAGACCAGCCTGAGCCGAGCAAGACCCCATCTCTAAAAATAGCCGGGTGTTGTGGTGGGCACCTATAGTCCCAACTACTTGGGAGGCTGAGGCAAATCACTTGAGCCTAAGAGTTTGAGGTTGCTGTGAGCAGTGATGCCACAGCACTCTATCCAAGGCAACAGGGTAAGACTCTGTCTAAAAAAAAAAAAAAACTCAGGGCAGTGCCTGTGGCTCAGTGAGTAGAGTGCCAGCCCCATATACCAAGGGCAGTAGGTTCAAACCCTGCCCTAGCCAAACTGCAACTAAAAAATAGCATTGTGGCAGGTGCCTGTAGTCCCAGCTACTCGGGAGGCTGAGACAAGAGAATCACCTAAGTCCAAGAGCTGGAGGTTGCTGTGAGCTGTGATGCCCACTCTACAGAGGGGGACCAAGTGGGACTCTATCTCAAAAAAAAGAAAAAAAAATTAGGATAATGGTTATCTCCGGGAGTGGAGAGGTGGGAGGGAGTTCTAATAGAACAGAATACAAGGTAAGATTCTATAGTACTACAATATTCTAATTCTTGAACTGGATGTTCACTTTTGATTTTTCTCTAAATAGTAAATTTTCATTTTATTAACTTCTGTGTCTATTTCATAATAATAAACAAAAGTTGTTAGCCTGGTGTAGTGGCTCGCACCTGAAATCCTAACACTCTGGAAGGCTTAGGCAAGAGGATCACTTGAGCTCAGGAGTTCGAGGCCAGCCTGAGCAAGAGATAGACCCCCATCTCTACTAAAAATAGGAAAACTAGCCTGGTGTGGTGAAGAGCACCTGTAGTCCCAGCCATTTGGAGAATCATTTGAGCCCAGGAGTTTGAGGTTGCTGTGAGCTATGATGCTACAGCACTCTACCACTCTACCCAGGGTGACAGAGTGAGAATCTGTCTCAAAAAAAAAAAAAAAAAGTTAAAAAAAATTCCCAGGCATTGCTCACTTGTTCCTCTAAGTCTTCCTTGAAAGTTTCCAGTTATCACTCTCACCTGGAACCCACAATGAATTGGTTTCATAATTGAGATTTCACAAGATACTGTATCAAAATGCTTTACTGATAGCCCAATGTAGACCATTTAACACTTCTCTCCTTCTCTTGTTCCTGGAATTCTTAATCCAAAAACCCCCCAGAAAACCACTTATACCAATCTGGCAAGATCCATTATTTATAATTCATCACTGCTGTTGATTAGTCAGAATTCCTTCATCCTTTAAAGGCTGACACATTTTTTTCTTTTTAAACATTTATTCCATTATTTTATTTAGTTTTGAGATCATAGTTGCAGTATGGTGATTTCCAGTAACGTTTCTTTTCTTTCTTTTTTTTTTTTTTTTTTTTGAGACAGAGTTTCACTATGTTACCCTCAGTAAAGTGCCATGGTGTCACAGCTCACAGCAACCTCAAACTCTTGGGCTTAAGCAATTCTCTTGCCTCAGCCTCCCAAGTAGCTGCGACTACAGGTGCCTGCCGCAACATCTGGCTATTTTTTTTTGTTACAGTTACCATTGTTGTTTAGCAGGCTGGGGCCTGATTCAAACCAGCCAGCCCAGTGTATGGGGCTGGCACCCTAACCACTGAGCAAAGGGTGCTGAGCCCCAGAAACATTTCTTGAAATTCATGTATTTATTCCTTAATCTTCTGGAACTCCTAGTATTTATTTAGCGCCCGCAAGGCACATACAGATGTATGAAAGTAACAATGACACTTTGTTGAGATTCTATAAAAATATAAAATGGAATATTTAACCTTTGTCATATAATGAGAAACACTACTGATGAATGATATTTTGGTTTCCCTATTTGTTTTGAAATATTAGCAATAAGTCATACAATATTACTGGTATTTGCATTTAATCATGACTGGAACTATTTTTTTTTTCTTACTAAAGGGAGATTTTCAATATATAGTCAACTGCCTGACCAAAATCTGATACCTAATTTTTCCTTGGTTGTCATGTTTCTTCTAATCGCGTTTATCACTCCAATAAAACTTCCTTTCCAGCACTTACAAGTCACTAATATACCATTTTCTAAAACATCGTTATTCTAAGTTTCCTTCGTCTAATTACAAGCACCTCTGAAAATAGGGTTTCTTTTATTCCTCCAGGAATTACATGGGTGGCAGGGCACAAATAAGAAAACACAAATTCATAATAATTTTCTGTCCTTGGGAGAAAGACGATTGCAGTAAGCACTCCAAATGCCCTGTTAAGGCATTTATCTTCAAAAAAATTTAGGTAGACTCTAACCAGGGAAACAATAGTATTTGAAACAGAGGAAATTTAATGCAGAAAATAAATTACACAGCTGCTGGAGAAGATGAGCAGCCAACAGTCGATGTTGGCTGAGGAACAAAAAAAAAAAAAAGAAGAAGTGATATTACTGGACCCAGGAGCCAGAATCACCCTGGCAGGCTGGTAATGGAGCGACGGAGGAGATACAACCAATGCTAGAGATACTATGCAGGGCAGAATGAGGGGGTGCAACATCCTGGCTTCTTCCCTCCTACATTCCACCAGTGCTTTCCATTGACTAACAGCATTGAAAAACAGCAGATGTAGGAGAACAGGGTAAGGGTCAAAAATGGTCTGACTAGGAAGCAAAGGAGATTCAGAGAAGTCATGACATTTTTATCTCCAAGAAATCAAAGGGCTATCTCTTGGGAGAGGGAATGAATTTATACTCCGTGGCACATAGGAGGCTTGATAGATGGGAAACTCAGGAAAACAAATTCAACTGAAAATTAGAAAGAATATTCAAATATACAGAATAGTCTTACAAAGGGAATAATTTGCCATGCAAGTGGTGATTATAGAGCCCACGGTTCTGTAAAAATTGTTAGGTTTTTTTGTTTGTTTGTTTGTTTTAAGATCACTCTTTGTGCCTGGGCAGAGTGCTGTGGCATCATAGCTCACAGCAAGGTTAAACTCTTGGGCTTGAGTAATCCTCTTGCCTCAGTCTCTGGAGTAGCTGGGAATATAGGCACCTGCCACAGCACCTGGCTTATTTTAGAGACAGGGTCTTGCTGTTGCTTAGGCTAGTCTTGAACTCCTGAGCTCAGGCAATCCACCTGCCTGGCCTCCCAGAGTGCTGGGATTACAGGTGTAAGCCACCACATCCAGCCAAGTTTCCTAGAATTTAAAAACAAACAAGTTTAAAATCTATACATGTCTGGCACAGTGGCCCACACCTGTGTCCCAGCTGTTCAGGAGGCTGAGACAGAATTGATTGGGCCCAGGAGTTTGAGTCCAGCTTGGGTAACACAGTGAAACCTCATCTCTTAAAAAAAAAAAAAGTATATTAAAAAATCATATTGTGGGCTGGGCGCTCAAAGCTCAGTGGTTAGGGTGCTGGCCACATGCTCTGGGGCTGATGGGTTCGAACCTGGCCTGGGCCTGCTAAACCAAAAAAGAAAGAAAAAGAAAAATAGCTGGGCGCATGGCAGGCGTCTATAGTCCCAGCTCCCAGGAAGGCTGAGGCAAGAAAATCGCTTGAGCTCAAGAGTTTGAGGTTGCTGTGAACTGTGACACCATGGCACTCTACCGAAGGTGACAAAGTGAGACTCTGTCTCTAAAAAAAAAAAAAAAAGAGTAAAATAAAACAAAATAAAATAAAAAATCATATTACAGTTCTGAAAATGGAGATACAAAATGACCACCAACAAAAAATAATCTAGTAAATTTATTTGACTTGAAAGAAAAAGAAAAATAATCCTTGTGTTTATCTAGATAAGAATACCTTGTGAAGGCTCGGCACCTGTGGCTGAAGTGGCTAAGGTGCCAGCCACATATACCTAAGGTGGCGGGTTCGAATCCAGCCCCGGCCTGCCAAACAAGAAGTCTCCCAAAGTGCTGAGATTACAGACATGAGCCCCTGTGCCTGGCCTAGAACCTGAATTCTTGATGTAGAAGATATACAGATGTAATATTATTATCATGATGGTGCTGCTTTTGGACAGAAGCTGGGGCTATGCTGAGTCGAGGCATATGGAGGATCTTCTAGGATAACTAGTAAAGTTTGATTGTATGACCTGGGTATTTGCTTCAAGAGTGCTCACTTTATTATACTAAGTTATAAACTATATATCTCTTCAATGTAATTATACGTCCAGATATTCACTAGAGAAATATTTAAAAATAATATTGCAGTTAATGATGCAGCCACTTTAAAAAACAGCATTCTGGTCGGGCACAGGTTCTGGCTCATGCCTATAACCCTAGCACTCTGGGAGGCCAAGGGTGGGCGATTGCTTGAGCTCAGGAGTTGGAGACCAGCCTGAGCAAGAGGGAGACCCAGTCTTTACTAAAAATAGAAAAATTAGCCAGGTTTTGTAGTATAGTTCTAGCTACCTGGGACAGGAGGATCAGTTAAGCAAGTTTGAGGTTCTGTGAGCTATGACAACACAGCACTCTACTGGGGGCAAGAAAATGAAACTCTGTCTCAAAAATAAAAATAAAATAAAGAAAAAAGGGGCGGTGCCTGTAGCTCAGTGAGTAGAGTGCCGGTGCCATATACTGAGGGTGGCCAGTTCAAACCCGGCCCTGGCCAAATTGCAACAAAAAATAGCGGGGCATTGTGGCGGGCACCTGTTGTCCCAGCTACTCGGGAAGCTGAAGCAAGAGAATCGCCTAAGTCCAAGAGCTGGAGGTTGCTGTAAGCTGTGATGCCACGGCACTCTACCCAGGGTGACAAAGTGAGACTATGTCTCTAAAATAAATAAATAAATAAATAACAATGGGAAAGAAAGAAAAAATAAAAATAAATTAAAAATTTAGACAAGCATGGTGGTAAGCACCTGTAGTCCCAGCTATTCGGGAGGCTGAGGTTGGAGAAACACTTGAGCTCAGGAATTTGAGGCTACAGTGAGCTATGATTGTGCCACTGCTTCCAGCATGGGCAACAGAGTGAAACCTTGTCTTACACAAACAAAGGAATGTGTGATACACGCTACAATATGAATGACTCTAGACATGCTAAGTGAATGGAGCCAGCCACAAAATACCACAAGATGTGTGATTCCAGATGGGTAGTTGCTTAATTCTGTTGGGGTGGAAGAGAGATGAGGAGTGACTGCTAAGGGCATGGTCTTCCTTTTAGTGGAAAAAAAATGTCCTAAAATTAGATTGCAGTAAAGGTTACACAACTTGTGAACATACTAAAAAATTGTATTGTACATGCATACACTTTACATGGGTGACTTGTATGCTATATCAATTATATTTTCTTTATTAAAATTGTTAAAAAAATTTGTGGTTGACACATTCATAATGAATGTTCATCAAACCACAGTGAGTTATTGTTTGGTTTACGTGATACTACCATGATTTTCTTCCAATTTGTCTTTTCCTTCCTGTTCTCTGTGTGTTCCTCTTTACCCTGTTTTTATTTATTATTTACTTATTTATTCATTTATTTTTGAGACAGAGTCTCACTTTGTCACCCCCAGTCAAACTCTTGAGCTGAAGCAATCTACCTGCTTCAGCCTCCCAGAGTGCTAGGATTACAGGTGTGAGTCATCACTCCTGTCCATTCACCCTGCTTTTATTATTTTTTTATTTATTTACTTTTTATTTTTTGGCCAGGGCCGGTTTTGAACCCACCACCTCCGGTATATGGGGCCAGCACCCTACCCTTTTGAGCCACAGGCGCCACCCATTTACCCTGCTTTTAGAATGTGATTTTTCTCATTTCCTTCTCTCTTTATACTCAAACCCTGAAAAATATTATATATGTCCAAGACTTCAAGGGCCATTTATATCTACTAGACTTTCTAGCTCAGAGTTTTTTGCTTTTCTATATCCCTGTATACCAACTGCCTATTAGACATATCCATTTAGAAATTCCAAATGTAATCTAAATGGGAAACATGTAAAATTCCACTTCTTATTAAATCACAATTCCTCAAACACCTTCTCAGTGTATTCTTTCTGTAAATGGCACCAAATTCCTAACAGATGCTCAATTCAGATATCTGAGAATTAACTGAGACCTCTCCCTCTCCTCTCCCACCCATATTCAACTGGTCATTTGGTTTGTTCTACTTAAATATCATCCATATTTGCATGATTGTCTCCGTCTTACCAACTTCTGTATTCCTCTGTATCCCTCCCAAATTAAAGCGGTTATCATTTCCCACTTGTATCAATAACAGCTTTTCCCTCCATTTTTAAATTTCAAAATTTTTTGGTTGTTGTTGCAGTTTGGCCAGGGTCAGGTTTGAACTTGTCACCCTCCATATATGGATCCAGCACCTCTGAGCAAAAGGCGCCGCCCTAAAACTTCCAAATGTTAAGGGAGTACAGTGTTTTTATTACAAAAATATCTTGTACAGAGCTGGTTGCAGTGGCTCACGCCTGTAATCCTAACACTCTGGGAGGCTGAGGCAGTGGATCACTTGAGCTCAAGAGTACAAGACCAGCCTGAGCAAGATCTTGTGTCTGCTAAAAAATGAAAAACTGAGGCAAGAGGATCACTTGAGCCCAAGAGTTTGAGGTTGCTGTGAGCTATGATGCCACAGCATTCTACTAAGGGCAACAAAGTGAAACTCTGTCTCAAAAAAAAAAAATTGGGCTCAGTGGGTAGGGCACCAGCCCCATATACCGAGGGTGGCGGGTTCGAACCCGGCCCCAGCCAAACTGCAACAAAAAAATTGCTGGGCATTGTGGCAGGCACCTATAGTCCCAGCTACTCAGGAGGCTGAGGGTAGAGAATCGCCTAAGCCCAGGAGTTGGAGGTTGCTGTGAGCTGTGATGCTATAACACTCTACTGAGGGCGAAAAAAAGAAACTCTGTCTCTAAAAAAAAAAAAAAAAAAAACCCTCCTTTTCAATCCATCCTTCAGCTGAAACCAGAATGATCTATAATCTATATCTCTGACCATCTCAGTTCCTTGGTCATAATTCTTAATGGTTTCCCCTTTGGTTAGAATAAAACCTAACTCCTCAACAAAGCATATCTTCAGTTCCCTCTTTCTTTGGCATTTCACTTAGATGCCTTTGGGGAAATTTCTTTTCCCTCACTGTGACCAGTGATGATGGACAATAAATCAAGGCACCCTGGACAGGTGGGTACATGCTATAAGACCAGTTCTCTGTGTCAGGATCTTAAATCCTGTATCAAATTATGCAAGAATGGAAAAAATATATATTGGCATTCACTCCTTTGGATGATTGAGTTGTTCCTGCCACCTAGAGTTCTGCAGTAGCCCTGATCCTTTTTCTAAGCCTAATTCTCTAGGCTTTCCTGAAAATTCTGTAAGCCACACATTTTTCCAATAAATTCTTTTCTTGTTTATCTTATCCAACTCAATTGTTTTGCTTATGACCAATAAACTATCACAGATAGAAGGACCTTTTCTATTTCCCATATAGGGTATGCCAACTCTTTCTAGGTTTTACTCATGGAGCACCCTTCTCTAACCACTTACCAAGCCGCTGGCACCCATCACACTTCCAGGTCAAGTACAATCTCCTATGCAAGGCCACTCTGAACCCAAGAGTTTGAGGTTGCTCTGAACTAAAATGCCACGGCACTCTACTGAGAAATAAAAGTGGCCGGTTTGGGGAAATAGGACTGAGGTTAAGAAAGGACAGGGGTGTGCTTGCTTCTGAAAGAAGGGCTGAGAAAGAGTTTCCATTTTTCCAACATCAAGATTCTATTTCAATGGCATCTTAAAAAGCAAACTCTGGATGACATCCCAACAAGTTACACAATAAAGAAGAGAGCTTTTTCTCCTTATTTCCTTCATTCCTGGAATTTGCCATTTTGGCTCTTCCTAAGGAATGTTTCATTAGATTTTGTTTCCATTACAAAACTCTTATTTAAAATACTCAGGGTTTATCCATTGGGTGGCTTTCAAGTTATAAACAACAATGCATTTGGGGAATTTGAGATCTCAGGAATGTGGAAGTGTCTCATTCTAACCAGAGAGGCTACTGTTGCAATGTGGAGGGATCAGCAACATGAGGCTTCAGTTACTGGCCCTCCAGTTTACCTAGAAATTAAATCCCTTTCATCAGCTGTCCCACGTTTACCAGTTTACCTTCTGGTTCATTCGGGATAAAAAGGAAAAAAAATTAAGTATTAAAAGTGGCCAATTGGTTTAGCGCTTATAGCTTAATTGTTAGGGTGCCAGCCACATACACTGAGGCAGGCGGGTTCCAACCTGCCCCAGGCCTACTAAAGAACAACGATAACTACAACAACAACAACAACAACAAAAATACTGGGCATTGTGGCGGCCACCTGTAGTCCCAGCTACTTGGGAGACTGAGGCAAGAGAATCACTTAAGCCCAAGAGTTAGAAGTTGCTGTGAGCTGTGACATCACAGCACTCTACCGAGGGCAACACAATGAGACTCTGTCTAAAAAAAAAAAGGCAGGCTCAGCACCTGTGGCTCAAGCAGCTAAGGCACCAATCACATACACCTAAGGTGGCAGGTTCAAATCCAGCCCGGGCCTGCCATAGAACAATAGTGGCTGCAACCAAAAAATAGCCAGGCGTTATGGTGGGCGCCTGTGGTCCCAGGTACTTGGGAGGCTGAGGCAGGAGACTCGCTTCAGCCCAGGAGTTGGAGGTTGCTGTGAGCAGTGAAGCCATGGCACTTTACCCAGGGGCTCAGCTTGAGGCTCTGTCTCAAAATAAATAAATAAATAAAATAAAATAAAATAAAAAGGCAGTGCCTATAGCTCTGTGGATGGGGTGCCAGCCATATACAGTGAGGCTGGCAGGTTCAAACCTGGTCTGGGCCAGCTAAAACAACAATGACAACTGCAACAACAACAACAAAAAAGCTAGGTGTTGCGGCTGGCACCTATAGTCCCAGCTACTTGGGAGACTGAGTAAAGAGAATTGCTTAAGCCCAAGAGTTTGAGTGGCTATGAGCTGTGACACCATGGCACTCTACCCAGGGCAATAGCTTCAGACTGTCTTGAAAATAATAATAAATAAAAGTGGCCAAAATGCAGCTATTACCGGGCATGGTGGCTCATGCCTGTAATCACAGTGCTTGGGAGGCCAAGGCAGATGGATTGCCTGAGCTCACAGGTCTAAGACCAACTGAGCCAGAGCAAGACCCTGTCTGTAAAAATAGCTGACGATGTTGTGGCTGGTGCCTGTAGTCCCAGCTACTTGGGAGGCTGAGGCAAGAGGATTGCTTGAACTCAAGAGTTTGAGGTTGCTGTGAGCTAAGACGTCACGGCACTCTACTGAGGGTGACAAAGTGAGACTCTGTCTCAAAAAATAAATAAAAAACAAAATAAAATAAAACTGGCTAGCTTTGGGGAATAGGACTGAGGTTATGAAAGGATAGGGGTGTGCTTGCTTCACATATACTAAAATTGGAACAATTCAGAGATTATCATGGCCCCCCCAAAAGGAGAAAAAAATGATGGGGCAAAGAGATATTTATTTTCATTATAAGCCCTTCTGTATTCTTTATTTTACAAAGGCAGACAATTATGTTCGTGAACTCATCCTAGAAAAAGTATTACAGACCTCATTGCTGAATCAGTACTGTCACCAGATAGCCAAACTCATATAAGCTTGTGTACATATTTACTGTTTCTTCTAAATTTTTGTGTAATGGCCAGGTGTGGTGGCTCATGCTTATAATCCTAGCACTCTGGGAGGGCAAGGCTAGTGGATCACCTGAGCAAGAGCTAAGCAAGAGGCCCCCCCACACACACACACTAAAAATGGAAAAAACTAGCCAGGGATACTGGTGGGTGCCTCTAGTCCCAGCTTTGGGAGGCTGAGGCAAACAGATCTCGAGCCCAACAGAGGTTGCTGTGAGCTATGATGCCACCGCCCTCTACCCTGGGGAACAGAGTCAGATTCTATCTCAAAAAATACATATATTTGTTAATTCAACTACAATAGTGACACATATTTGCTCCTTCTGTTCTTTGACAATGTTAACAGAATGCTGTGCCCCTAATGATTATTTCCCCTACACCCACTAGACCAGTGACTTCTGAAGATTTTTTTCTCTTTTATTGAGACAGAGTCTCAAGCTGTTACCCTGGGTAGAGTGCTGTGGTGTTATAGCTCACAACAACCTCCAACTCTTGGGCTCAAGCAATCCTCTTGCTTCAGTCTTTCTTTTCTTAGTAGAGACAGGGTCTTGCTTTTGCTCAGGCTGGTCTCAAACTCATGAGCTCAAGCAATCCACCTACCCATAGTATATTATTTATTTATTTGTTTATTATTTGGATCTTTTTAAATTTCTCTCAGCAATATCTTGAATTTTTTTTTTTTTTTTTGAGACAGAGTCTCACTTTGTTGCCCTTGGTAGAGTGCTGTGGCTCATAGTTCACAGCAATCTCAAACTCCTGGGCTTAAGCAATTCTCTTCCCTCAATCTCCCAAACAGCTGAGACTACAGGCACCCGCCTCAATGCCCGGCTCTTTTTGGTTGTAGTTATCATTGTTGTTTGGCAGGCCTGGGTTGGATTCGAACGTGCTGGCTCTGGTGTGTGTGGCTGGCACTTTAGCTGTTTGAGCTACAGGTGCTGAGCCTCTTGCAGTTTTCAATACACAACTCTTGCATATATTTTGTCAAATGTATCCCTAAGGATATCATTTGGGCATTATCGTAAGTAATTTTAAATTTCAATGTCTGATTGTTCATTTCTAAGTAGTTTTTATATATTTAAATTTTGTACACTGTATAAGACATTGTATCATGTGACCTTGCTAAATTCAATTATGAGTTCTAGTACCTTTCTTATAGATTCCATAGGATTTTTTTTTTTTTTTTTGCAGTTTTTGGCCCAGGCTGGGTTTGAACCTGCCACCTCCAGCATATACAGCCGGGGAACTACTCCTTTGAGCCACAGGCACCTCCCCGATTCCATAGGATTTTATATGTACATGATCACGTCATCTCCAAATACAGTTCATCATTTTTTTCTTTCCAATCTATATGCCTTTTATTTTTCTTGCCTTACTGCACCAATTAGTACTAATACAGTACAATAATATACTGAAGCAGTAAGAAGATCCTTCTTTCTTTTCTCCTCAACATCCTGTAATGCACAGGAAGATATCCTTTCATCATTCTCAATCTTACTGGAAAGATATTCAGCACTATATTTTAAATGTGACATTAGTAATAGTTTCTTCCCAATTTTTTTATTGTGGTAAAATGAATATAATACAAAATTTACCATTTTATCCATTTTAAAGTATAGAGTTTAGTGATATTAAGTACATTCATTTTGTTGCACGACCATTACATCATTCATCTCTAGAACTCTCCTCATCTTGCAAAACAAAAGCCCTATATTAATTAAACATTAACACCCTATTCTCCCCAAGCCTGGCCCATGACAACCACCATTCTACTTTTTGCCTATATGAGTTTGATCACACTAAGGGCCTCATATTAATGAGATTATTAGTATTTGCCATTTTGGACTGGCTTATTTCACTTAGCATATGTTCTCAAAATTTATCCATGTTGTTGCCTATGTCAGAATTTCTTTCCTTTTAAAGGCAAAGTAACATTCCATTTCTGTATATACTACATTTGACTTATCCATTCATCCATTGATCAACACGTGGGCTGCTTCCATGTCTTTGCCATTATGAATAATACTGCTATGAACAGAGATATACAATATGGCTTTAAGACTGTGCTTCCGGGTGTGGTGGCTCATGCCTGTAATTCTAGCACTTTGAGAGGCTGAGGTGGGTAGACTGCCAGAGCTCAGGAGCTCAAGGCCACCTGAAGCAAAAGTGAGACCCAATCTTTACTAAAAAGTAGAGGCTAGCACGGCAGCTCACGCCTGTAATCTCAGCACATGAGATTGGGAGGCCGGGGTGGGCGAATTGCCTGAGCTCACAGGTTTGAGAACAGCCTGAGCCAGAGTGAGACCTCGTCTCTAAAAAATAGATGGGCGTTGTGGCAGACACCTGTCATCCTAGCTACCTTGAAGGCTGAGGCAAGAGAATCACTTAAGCCCAAGAGTTTGAGGTTACCATGAGCTATGATGTCACAGCACTCTACTGAGGGTGACAAAGTGAGACTCTGTCTCAAAAAGGAAAAAAAAAAAGTAGAAAAACCCGCTGGGCATTGTGGTGGGCACTTATAGTCCCAGCTACTGAGGAGCCTGAGATAAGAGGATTACTTGAGCCCAAGAGTTTGAGGTTGCTATGATGCCATGGTACTCCTCTACCCAGGGGAGTCTCAAAAAATAAAATAAAATAATGCTGGTACTGTAGTTCATGCCTATAATACTAGCACTATGGGAGGTAGTTGCTTGAGCTCACACCAGTCTGAGCAAGAGAGAGACTCCATCTCTACCAAAAATGAAAAACTGAGGCAAAAGGATTGCTTGAGCCCAAGAGTTTAAGGTTGCTGTGAGCTATCACACCATTGCCCTCTACCAAGGACAAGAAAGTGAGATTCTGTCTCAAAAAAAAAAAAAAAAAAAAAAAGGACCCTGCTTCCAATAAGTTTAGGTATATACCAAGAAGTGGAAATACTAAATCATGTGGCAACTTTAATGTGATTTTTTTTTTTTTATTTTGGAGACAGAGTCTCAAGCTATCACCCTGAGGAGGTACTCTACCCAGGGCGACATAGTGAGACTCTGTCTCAAAAAAAGAGAAAAAAAAGAAAGACTTTTTAAAATTTAGGACATATTTCCTGCTAATCCTAGTTTGCTGGGTTTTTTTTTTTTTTTAGACGGAGCCTCAAGCTATCCCCCTGGGTAGAGTGCCATGGCATCACAGCTCACAGCAACCTCCAACTCCTGGGCTCAAGCGAGTCTCCCGCCTCAGCCTCCCAAGTAGCTGGGACTATAGGCGCCCACCACAATGCCTGGCCATTTTTTGGTTGCAGCCATCATTGTTGTTTGGCAGGCCCGGGCTGGGGATTCGAACCCGCCACCTTACGTGTATGGGCTGGCGCCTTAGCAGCTTGAGCCACCCTGAGCCTAGGGTGTTTTAATAATAAATAAATGCACAGTTAAGTTGTTTTCTGTAACTATTAAGATATATAGATACATTTGATTACAACTATGTAGTATAAAAAATCCTACCTGTAGAGAGTCGAATTTTATAAAAAATGTTACCTGCATTTTCCTTTGGGTTAGAGAAATAAGAGTATATTTTTCCTATTTTCCTGTATTTTCCAAATTCTATTTAAAAGTATTTTCAAGTGACATATTTATTGAAAATATTGGCTGTTAGGGTAGAAAATAGAAAAATACACATCAAAACACAATAAATGTATTTACAGTCTAGTAGTAACTACGTTTCAAGAGTCTCTATTTTTGGTAGGAGAGAGAGAATAGAAAGAAAAATGTCAGCTGGGTGCCCGTTTCTCAGTGATTAGAGCGCTAGCTGGTGTACCAGGGCTGGCAGGTTTGAACCTGGCCTGGGCCAGCTGAACAAAAACAAACAAAAAAAAGAAAATAATTATTAGTGTTAGTTTTATAATAAATACCTTTTTCACAAGTGTACCTGGCTAACTCACAGGGAATCAGTTGCATCAGACCCCCTAGTTTACCCAGGGTCTCAGCTCGGCTTGCTACTGGGATTTGTCTTCTGTCAAGATGACAAGAGGCCTACAAGGCAGTAAATTATACTGTGTCATGATTTATCAAGCCCACAGATAGCAGGCAAAACTGCTGCAAGGATTTCCCATTCTATCATTGAAAGTACACAGAAAGACTAAGAAGCCAAGAAACATTGATTCTATTCGCAGTGCTGCCTTTTTGTTTAGGGGGGTCATTTAACCTTGCTTCCTAATTCCAATACTAAAGGGTCAGATAACTTGCGAATCTCTAGCTGTAGGTCATGCACAGAAAAGTCAGCTGAGTAGGGGAGATGCAGGAAATTAGTGGTAGACAACAGCAGGACTCCAAAGAGTTTGGGAAATCAGGAAGTTTGTTTATGACCTCTCAAACTAGGAAAATACAGAGTAAGTAAAACACTCAACAATGGGTCGACAGAAAAACCCAGGATTTCCCAAAATTCTCGGCAAGATTTAGTTAGACAAAAAATCAGAGTAATGAGAACACTACCAACAGGGCTTGAATGATCTAGGGATTTTTTTACGTTCTAGTAAAGAACAGAACTTGATGGCAGATTCTAATCACACATGAGTAGAATTTAGGTAGGCACTCCAGGCTAGAATGGAGAAGTGAAAAAAAAAATGTTTCTTGTATGTGTTTCACTGAGAGAATACTGTGATGAAACCTAAAAGGCTCATTTAGTTTGGAGAGTCAAAGTATTTCTCAAACACATTATTCAATAGAACATTCTAAAATGACGGCAGTGTTCTAAATCTGTGCTGTTCAATAGGGTAGCCACCTGCCAGATAGGGCTTTTGAGTACTGGAAATGTGGGAAGTGCAAATGAGAAATGTGATTTTTTTTAGGCTAGTCAAGTGAAGCAGCTAAGGAATGGCATTTTAAATTTATTTCACTTTAATAAACTTAATCTGAAATTAAATAGCTACATATGGCTAATGCCTACCACACTGAATAATACAGCAAAGGCCCCAGGTTTTGTTTTTGAGACAGTCTCACTATGTTGCCCTCAGCAGAATGCAGTGGCATCACAGTTCACAGCAACCTCAAACTCTTGGACTTAAGCCATTCTCTTGCCTCAGCTTCCCAAGTAGCTGGGACTACAGGCGCCCACCACAACACCCAGCTATTTTTTTGTTGTTGCACTTGTCATTGTTGTAGAGCAGGCCCAGGCCAGGTTCAAATCCTCCAGCCTCAGTGTATGTGGCCGGCACCCTACCCACTGAGCTATGGATGCCGCCCCAAACAGTTTTTATTTATTTATTTTTAATTCTTAGAGACAGGGTCTTACTCTGTCACTCAGGCTACAGTATAGTGGCCTAATTATAGTTCACTGCAGCTTTAAACTCCTGGGATCCTCCTGCCTCAGTCTCCAAAATTGCTGGGATTACACATGGGAACCACTGTTCCTGGCCTTGTTGTTCTTTGTAAGTTTAGTCAGAAACTTATACAATAAAAGAAAAATTCTTTATTTAATATGACGATTATTACATTGTACTTGGTAGCAATACTAACTTCCACAGTTGAGCATCTTTGTACATTGAATACTCCTTAAGTGGACCTAATTTTCATAGACTAGACATACACCATATGTATGTATCAGTACAGTAGGCCTACTTTCTTATGTTGACCACCTCTCTATATTGACTGGTTTGTTTCAGTCCCCTGAGTGGTCAACTTACAGAGGTATGTATATGCATTGTAAGTAGTCACTTAATACTACCACAAGAAGCTAAATCAATTCTAGGAATTCATGCATATTCTGAATATATTCCAGAGTATATTTAGATTAGCCACATTCTGGACTCAGCCTGAAGATGCATATACCCAAGATGAACCAGGTACCATGCTGGGCCCAAGTCACTTTCTAAACTAAGAGTAAAGTGAGATAAGAAAACTGCAAGGCTGAGCCAACTGCTCTTGGACCTGCAAGTGTCTTAAACTCAGACTAGATCTGGGCTCTGGAGTTTGTAAGAGCACAGAAATTCTTTCAAGAGCACTCATAATAGAATAAACTGGTAGAGGCAAGGATGTTCTGGCTCTTGGACTATCTGTCAGTGTACTAGGTAACAGAAAGTTAGAGTCCTATAACAGAGTAAAATTACAGATTTGTAAACTGGACTCTAAACCTAGAAATCCAGATATTTCTTCTTATTCTTTTTTTTTTGAGACGGAGCCTCAAGCTATCCCCCTGGGTAGAGTCCCATGGCATCA
>NW_003852445.1:8027022-8028890 GCF_000181295.1 Otolemur garnettii
AGAGTGCTGTGGTGTCATAGCTCACAGCAACCTCAAACTCTTTGGCTTAAGCGATTCTCTTGCCTCGGCCTCTAAAGTAGCTGACTACAGGCGCCTGTCACAACGCCCGGCTATTTTTTTGTTGTAGTTGTCATTGTTTAGCTGGCCTGGGCCGGGTTTGAACTGCCAGCCTTGGTGCATGTTGCTGGTGCAGTAACCACTGTGCTATGGGCGCCGAGCCAGGTACAACTTTTAAAAAAACTTATGACTAATAGTTTTATCAACTCCTTTTAAACCAATCTAAAAGCCAAAAAAAAAACCAAAAACCCAAATTTTGAAATTATGGATTCTTCCTGATACTAAACCCAAGATTGTTCCTTTCTTCAAATCCTCTAAGCCCAAATTATAAGAAATAATTCACTCTGGCCACTGGGAACATTTCTGTACCATAGCATAATCAGAAATTTTACTTCTTCCATTTAATTTATTCATTCCTACTCTATCCAAATACCAGGAATGCAGGAGTAAGCAAGAAGATATAAACTTCCCCGAAGCCTGTGACTGATGCATTACTAAATTTACAATGTAAGAAATTTAAGTACTGTGGAAGGTCCTGATGGCAGGGGAAATGGGATACCTTTCTGGCCTTAAGAACAAATTGCAAATCTCTAAGGCTCATTTAGAGAAGGATTTATCCAGGGATCAGTCTTCTCCAAGGCTGGACAGGGAGGAAGTGTGGAAAGCACAGTTCTTCTTAAAGGATGAAAGGCATCACTTGGAAATACTGTGGTTTCCTGAACAAGAGAAGGAGACACTGAAACATCCTGTTTTGAACATTTTAAATCTTCCTTGTTTTTCACCATTAATAACTGTTCTATCTCCTCTTTCAAAGATAAACTTGCCTGCAACTCAGGTTGGGGTATTGTAAAGTTTTCTTTTTGAGTTATTTTCTGGTCCTCTGACCCCTCTGACTCCAGGCAAATGAGTTTGTTGCGGGAATCCTCGCTGGCTTCCCCTTCCTTTCTGGGAAGTAGATGTTGAAGTTCTGTAGTTTGTTTACTCTTATATTCTTCTTTCAGAAAATTCATATCCTCAAGATATTCGCGAGATGTAAAACTTGGAGATTTATCTGTCCTAGAATTTTTACAAAACAAGAAACCTCTGACTTCTCTCTCTTTTCCTGCTGTTTCTGTCACTAATTTCTTTGGATGTACCACTGTCCTTATTAAGAGTCCCTGTGCATTCACCCTATATTCTTTTACAGCTCTCTCTCTGCGCTGTTTCTGAAAGTCCTTGAGTTGAAGCAGTTCCTCTGGCAGCTCCATACATGTAGGCTAAGAAAATAAAATAAGCATGAGTTTATTATAACTAAACTTGTGGATGGATATGTTACTTAAAATCAATGGTAACTGGCAATTGAGGGTCACATATATGCTCTTATAGCACCCTCTAGTGTCTCCAACTATAGTAGTAAATTCTTTTCCTTTTACTCAAGTAAATTTAGCCACACATTCAACATAAAAAAAAACTCAGTACAAGCGACCTTTCACTGTAAGGAAGTATACAGACAGACTCAGAACAAAGAGAATGGAGTCAAACTTCAAGTTTATATAATAGACATAATAAAAAGCTTAGGGTCCCTGCTTTGTTAGAAATATAGGCAAACCTTCTAAAAGTAAATGAAATAAAAAGAAATTAAAACTAAAGTGTCAACAAAAAATAAAGATGTTGATTTCTGCAATTATTATTTGTCTATGACATGACATAGGACATTCAAAATTCAAATATAAATCTAATATTTTATAATAAACTTATTCTAAAACAGAAGAGCAATTTAAAAAATGGGGGAAAGCACTGGGAAAGTTGTCAGGTACCAACTTTTTTTTTTT
>NW_003852445.1:8028910-8033584 GCF_000181295.1 Otolemur garnettii
TTGAGGGTCACATATATGCTCTTATAGCACCCTCTAGTGTCTCCAACTATAGTAGTAAATTCTTTTCCTTTTACTCAAGTAAATTTAGCCACACAATAATAGTGCTATATATTTTTTGAGTAATTTAACTATTTTGAAAAGGCAATCAATCTTTTTTTTTTTTTTTTGAGATACAGTCTCATTCTTTTGCCCTAGGAAGAATGCCATGGCATCATTGCTCACAGCACCCTGAAACTACTGGGCTCAAGTGATGGTCTTGCTCCAGCCTCCTGAATAGCTAGGACTACTGGCACCGGGCACAATCCCTGGCTAGTTATTATATTTTTAGTAGAGACAGGGTCTTACTCTTGCTCAGGTTGGTCTGGAACTCCTCAGCTCAAGCAGAGTGCTAAGTCTCCCAGAGTGCTAAGACTATAGGTATGAGCCACTGAGCCCCGTCCTGCCTCTGAATATATTTTTGTTTTGTTTTGTTTTTGAGACAGTCTCACTACGTCACCCTCAGTAGAGTGCTGTGGCATCACAGATCACAGCAACCTCAAACTCTTGGGCTTAAGCAATGCTCTTCTCAGTCTCCCAAGTACCTGGGACTATAGATGCCTGCCACAACACCTGGCTATTTTTTATTACAATTGTCATTGTTGTCTGGCAGGCCCGGACCAGATTTGAACTTAGTAGCTCCTGTGTATGTGGCTGGTACCCTAGCTGCTGAGCTATAGGCGCCGAGTCTGAATATTTTTGTATTATACAGAAATACTTTCCCTACTGTGACATTTTTAAATTTTCTTCTTTTGTCTAATAATTTTGTAATTCCAAGGATTAACATGGAATTTACTGACTTGGCACCTGTGGCTCAAGCGGCTAAGGTGTCAGCCACATACACCTGAGCTGGTGGGTTCGAATCCAGCCTGGGCCCGCCAAACAACAATGACAGCTGCAACAACAACAACAAAAATAGCCAGGTGTTGTGGTGGTCGCCTGTAGTCCCAGCTACTTGAGAGGCAGAGGCAGGAGAATCGCTTGAGCCCAGGAGTTGGAGTTTGCTGTGAGCTGTGATGCTGTGACACTACCCAGGGCAAGAACTTGAGGCTCTGTCTCAAAAAAAAAAAAAAAAAAAAAAAAAAAAACCATGGCATTTACTTTGGTGTAATAGATAGCAATCCAACTCTGATTCTCCTCCCCAACAATGGTCATTGTTGCCTGAGAACATTTACTGAATAATTAACTTTTCCTATTAATTGGAAATGTTACCTATTTCATAATCATATTGGCAAATACATACTGAGTCTATTGTGGGGCTCTCAACTCAGTTCCGTGGCCTGCCTACTCATGTACCAACTGCAAAATGTTTTATTTAGTCATATAATATGTCTTAATATCTGATGACTAGTTTTCCTTTAATATATTACTTCTTTTTCCAAAAATTTCTGACTATTCTTGCATGTTAATTTATCTCTAGAAATCTCTATAATCACGGTTTGCCAAAATAATCCATGTGTTAATATTTTTATTAGAATAGAATAAAATTTGGCTTGGAGCCTGTAGCCCATATACAGCAGGGCTGGCGGCTTCAAACTTGGCCCCTGCCTGCCAAACAACAAGAACTACAACAAAAAAATAGCTGGGGGTTGTGGTGGGCACCTGTAATCCCAGCTACTTGGGAGGCTGAGGCAAGAGAATCACTTAAGCCCAAAGTTGGAGGCTGCCGTAAGTTGTGACACCACAGCACTCTACCAAGGACGACAGCTTGAGACTCTGTCTCAAAATAAAAAAAAATTGTATTCTACATGCATTACTGATTAAAACTGGAAAATAGATGGGTAATTTTCTAACATAATAAAAGATACACAAGTTCTTTATTGATACATGTGGGAAAGCGGCCCAAGATCCCCCAATAACAAAATCCAGGGATGCTCAAGTTCCTTATATAAAATGATGTAGTATTTGCATATAACCTGTGCACATCCTCCCATGTACACTAAATCCACCCACCTCAGCATCCCAAAGTATGAGGATTACAGGCATGAGCCACCGCACCCAGCCTTTCTTTTTCTTTTTTTTTTTTCCTTTTCTATCACCCAAAATAGAGTACAGTGACACAATCACAACTCACTGTAACCTCAAACTCCTAGGCTCAAGCAATCCTCTTGCCACAATGTCCTAAGTAGCTAGGAATTCAGACACATACCACCTCACCTGTGGCTCAGTGAGTAGGGCGCTGGCCCCATATACCGAGGGTGGTGGGTTCAAACCTGGCTGCAGCCAAACTGCAACAAAAAAATAGCCGGGCATTGTAGTGGGGAACTGTAGTCCCAGCTACTCAGGAAGCTGAGGCAAGAGAATTGCCTAAGCCCAAGAGCTAGAGGTTGCTGTGAGCTATGACGCCACAGCACTCTACCAAGGGCAATAAAGTGAGACTCTGTCTCTAAAAAAAAAACACTTCACCCAGCTAATTGTTCTTTTTTAAAAATAGATTAGGAAGGGAGACGTTTCCCACTATGTTGCTCAGGCTGAACCAGAATTCCTGGCCTCAAGTGATTTTCCCACCTCAGCCTCCCAAAGTACTGGGATTATAGGTTTGAGTGACAATATCTGGCCTTCTTTTTTTTATCTTCTCCTTCCCCCCTCCCCAATCATTTGAAAATGTAAAAACTGGGCCAGGTGTGGTGGCTCACGCCTGTAATCCTAGCACTCTGGGTGGCCCAGGCAGATGGATTTTGGCATTGTGGCAGGCAGCTGCAGTCCAGCTACTCAGCAGGCTGAGACAAGAGGATCAGATCACTTAAGGCCAAGAGTTTGAGATTGCTGTGAGCTACAATGTCATCGTACTCTACAGAGGGCAACAAAGTGAGACTATGTCTCAAAAAATGAATGTGAAAACTGCAAAACTGTTCTTAGTTCATGAGCTGTACAAGTATAGGTCATGGGTCAGATTTGGCCAGTGGAAAACAGTTTGCCAACTCCTAGTCTATAGCTTTCTTATATTATTCTGGCTGCATTAAAATAACCAATGAAATATTAAATTTACTCATTCTTTGACAGAAATGTTTCTTGGAAACACAACTTAATATTGTAAAAAGGTGTTCAAGGGTATGGATTAGTCCAAACTGTAGACCTTGCAAAAACATTTATCGCCAAGTCTGCCCCACAAGTTTCTGGAACTATGAAGAGAGGGTATCTCTGTGTCTACCTTCCATGAGAACTAAGGCAGAAAGGAAGTCCTAAGGACACCTACCTCTGTACCTCCAAGCCGATCTGCAGAGCCCTCTCTGTAAGTGTTTAAGTATCCATCCACCAGGGTGGTTAGGTCAGACATCATTTCATCCAGAAGTACCAAGCGAAGGGGGAGCAGATAGGTAGCTTCCAGGGCCAAAATTTTCAGCAAAGAGGGTGAAAGAGGTCGTGTGAACCACAGTTCTGGATTTTCCTAGAGACAAGAAAGTAATTTTCTCTGAATATTAAAGAAAAGAATGGTTCAAATGTTTCTTAATTTAAAATACAGACATCTTCTATTATTAGCTTGTGTTTTCATACTGCTGATAGCTTTGTGAATGCATACACGCAACCCTACGTTAACAGTGTGTATGGGCTCGGCGCCTGTGGCTCAAGCAGCTAAGGTGCCAGCCACAAACTCCAGAGCTGGCAGGTCTGCATCCATTCCAGGCCTACCAAATAACAGTGACAGCTACAACCAAAAAATGGCTGGGCGTTGTGGCAGTTGCCTGTAGTCCCAGCTACTTGGGAGGTGGAGGCAGGAAAATCGTTTGAGCCCAGGAGTTGGGGGTAGCTGTGAGCTGTGATGCCACAGCACTCTACCCAGGGCGACAAAAAACAAAACAAAAACAAAAAACCAAAAAAAAAACAAAACAAACTTAGTGTGTATGTAACAGCAAAAGAGAAGGGGAAGAGGAGAGGAAAGCCAGTCATTCAGAATTTCTCATTCAAAGCTGGGGGCAATAGCCTTGATTATATGAACAAAAATGTAGTCAATACAGTCATGACCTAAGTTTGCGTGCAACGGTATAAAGGGCTAATATTTTTTTGTAGGAATAAATAGGATGATTTTGGTTCCACTGCCTTAATCCAAATTCCCATAAAAATTCCCCCCTGGTCTCAATCCAGGCATTGTGGTGGGTGCCTGTAGTCCCAGCTACTCAGGAGGCTGAGGCAAGAGAATTGCTTAAGCCCAAGAATTTGAGGTTGCTATGAGCTGTGATGCCATGGCAGTCTACTGAGGGTGACAGCTTGAGACTCTGTCTCAAAAATAATAATAATACTAATAATTTATTCCAGAGTACCTTTTTTTCTTTTTTTCTTTCCTTTTCCTTTCTGGCTTTTTTTTTGAGACAGTGGTGTCACCATAGCTCATAGCAACTTCAAACTCTTGGGTTCAAGGGATCCTCCTGCTTCAGGCTCCCTAGTGGCTGGTATGCAGCACCATATCCAGGTAATATTTCTATTTTTTTTGTAGAGACAGGATCTCATTATGTTGCTCAAGTTTGTCTTGAACTCCTGGCCTCTAGAGACCCTCCTGCCTTGGCCTCCCAAAGTGCTAGGATTATAGGTGTGATCCATTTTACTCTTCTTTTTTTTTGAGACAGAGCCTCAAGCTGTCCCCCTGGGTAGAGTGCCATGGCATCACAGCTCACAGCAACCTCCAACTCCTGGGCTCAAGCG
>NW_003852445.1:8035449-8038570 GCF_000181295.1 Otolemur garnettii
CCAGGCATTGTGGCAGGTGTCTATAGTCCCAGCTACTTGGGAGGCTGAGGCAAGAAAATTGCTTAAGCCTAAGAGTTAGGAGGTTGCTGTGAGCTGTGATGCCACAGCACTCTACTGAGAGTGAAATAGTGAGATTCTGTCTCAAAAAAAAAAAAAGAAATAATTATTCTTTGGTGTTTTTGGTTAATAGGGAAGGAAAATAAAATTCAAGCATTATTTTTAATACTCATTAGTAATTCTGATAAAATTTTGGTAAAGCAAGCTAGTAAAACTAAGAACTGCATGGCTGGATGCAGTGACTCACACCTGTAATCCTAGAACTCTGGGAGGCTGAGTCAGGTGGATTACTTGAGCTCAGGAGATGGAAACCAGCCTGAGCAAAAGCAAGACCCTGTTTCTATTAAAAAAAAAAAAAACAACAACAACTAGCCAAGTATGTAGCAGGTGCCTGTAATCCCAGTTATTCCAGAGGCTGAGGTAGGAGGATTTCTTGAGGCCAATGGTTTGAGCTATGACACCATAACACTCTACCCAGGGCGATAAGAGTGAGACAATGTCTCAAAAAAAAAAAGGGAGAGAGAGAGAAAAAAAATTCCAAGAATTATTCATTTGTGTGTGGTAGGCTAAATAGTGGCCCCCAAATCCCTGGGACCTATGAATGTTATCTTATATGGCAAAAGGGACTCTATAGCTGTGACTAAGTTAAGGATCTTGAGATAAGCTGATTATCCTGACTTATCCAGGTAGGCCCTAAATGTAAGCACATGTATTCTTTTAAGAGGGAGGCAGAGGTAGATTTTACTATAGTCAGAGGAGAAAGTGATATGATGATAGAAACAGAAATTAGAGTGATGCACTTTGAAAATGGAGGAAGAGATCACAAGCAAAGGAATATGAGTGGCTAGTAGAAAAAACCAAGGAAATGATCTTTTTCTTCAAAGCATTCAGAAGAAACCAACCCGGCTAACCTCTTGACTCTAGCCCAGTGGAAGTGATTTGAGACTTCTGACCTCCAGAACAGTAAGTTTTAGGCCACTAAACTTGTGGTGAATTGTTACAGCAGTAATGGGATGCTCATATGCTATGTTAAAGAAAAACAAATTAGTGAAATTCTGATTCTTTGTTTTTTAGACTATGGAAATCTGAAAAGATAAACATGGAAAAGATGTGCCAAAGTCCTACACAATACATGTAAGATCTATTCAGGAAGCCTAATCGGCTCAAGGGAAAAGTAAGCATAGAAGCAATCTCTGTATGGCAAACGATCCTGAAAGAAGGCACAAAGAAACATGTAAACAAAAGAAAGGTCACAAAGGCTATTATGAATAGATAAAGAGCAAAAGAGAACCACATATAATAACACAACATTGAACATTAGGAATTGCTGCTGAAAAATAACCGGCTAATTTTTTTACTTAATTCTCTCTAAAGTCTCCAGGCCATATACTCAAGATATCCCTTTCTCCAGGTGTGGTGGCTCACACCTATAATCCTAGCATTGTCAGAGGCCAAAGCAGGTGGATTGCTTAAGCTCAGGAGTTCAACATCAACCCAAGCAAGACTGAGACCCCATCTCTACTAAAAATAGAAAAACTAGCTGGGCATTGCAGCAGCCACTTGTAGTCCTAGGTATTCAGAGGCTGAGGCAAGAAGATAGCTTGAGTCCAAGGGTTTGAGGTTGCTGTGAGCTATGATGCCATAGTACACAAATATCCCTTCCATTGGTATAAAGCTAGAAGGACCTAAAAAACATAAGGAGAGGCTCGGCGCCTGTGGCTCAAGTGGCTAAGGCGCCAGCCACATACACCTAAGGTGGCAGGTTCGAATCCCCAGCCCGGGCCCGCCAAACAACAATGATGGCGGCAACCAAAAAATGGCCAGGCACTGTGGTGGGCGCCTGTAGTCCCAGCTACTTGGGAGGCTGAGGCAGGAGACTCGCTTGAGCCCAGGAGTTGGAGGTTGCTGTGAGCGTGATGCCATGGCACTCTACCCAGGGGGATAGCTTGAGGCTCCGTCTCAAAAAAAAAAAAAAACATAAGGAGAACTAGTGGGGTTTTTTGTCTCGTAGCCAAATAGGAAACCCAGATTAGTTAGAGTCTAGCAATTTCTCATTTCTCTAAGGTACCTCAGATGAGAGACAAATCACAACTCTTCAGGTTGTTTTGGGCCAGTGTAGGGTTTTTTTTTGGGGGGGGGGGAGCATATCCAGGACAACCTATACCCTTGAGCTAGATTCCAACTTGCCTTAATTCAGTTATATATGGTAAATGCGGAGACGTGATTATTCGTCTTAACACTAAATCTCCCATGTCAGACTTCTGAATGACCCTCAAATTGCTCCAGTTTCCGAAAGCTGTGAAGTATAGATCTTGCTTCTTATTTGATAAATTCTGGAGTAGAATGAGGAAAACATATTCCTAAATAATCTTAAGTAACTTTGCTTTTACAGTACATCAATGTTCTTACATATTGTAAAAATATCTTACAGGAATAGTGGGCAAGAATGGGGCACCTAAAAAAAAAAAAAAGACTTTTGGGCAGCACCTGTGGCTCAAAAGGGTAGGGCGCTAGCCCCATATGCTGGAGGTAGCAGGTTCAAGCCCAGCCCCAGCCAAAAAAAAAGACTTTCACTCATCAGATAAGGCCTATTTTCTACAGGAGCTATGTATACTGTTTAAATCCAGTGTCTCAATTCATGTACCTGTGTGTCGAAAACATTATTCAGCAAAATTCCGTATTGATGAGATAGGCAATCAGAAAGCCAACGACAATCATGAATAACCTAAGGAATCAAGAGACAAGAGTAATTAGAACCTGGCTGATAATCTTATGAGGGAGGAATCAGCTTACACTTACCTTCAAAATTCTCTTGTCTTCTAATATCATCTGAAGTCCATTGTTGAAAGCACGACTTCCCAGAAGGAAAATGTCAAATAAGTAAACTCGGCTGTTTGTGGCCACCTACAATAGACATCCAGACATACATACCACAGGATAAACAAGAACTGGGGTACGGGATCTGGGAATCATGAATAAAAGACATGCAATAAAATATTTAGCATCTAGCCAGGCAAGGTGGCTCAAAAAAACAAAAATTTAGCATCTTCACTTTTAAGTAAAC
>NW_003852445.1:8041224-8043021 GCF_000181295.1 Otolemur garnettii
CCACCTTAGGTGTATGTGGCTTGCGCCTTAGCCATTTGAGCCACAGGCACTGAGCCAGAGGTGAAACTTTCATTCCCACTCTTCAACCTCCAGAGAAGGGAGAAGGCTGAAGGTTAAGCTGATCCATAATGGCCAATGACTCAATCAATCATGTCTACATTAGGATGCTGCTGCTGCTGCTGCTTTTTTCTTTTTTTGTAGAGACAGAGTCTCACTTTATTGCCCTCAGTAGAGTGCCCTGGCATTACCTAGCTCATAGCAACCTCCAACTCCTGAGCTTAGGCAATTCTCTTGACTCAGCCTCCCAAGTAGCTGGAACTACAGGTGCCTGCGACACACCCGTCTATTTTTTTGTTGCAGTTTGGCTGGGGCCGGGTTTCAACCTGCCACCCTCGGTTTATGGGGCCAGTGCCCTACCTACTGGGCCACAGGTGCTGCCCAGGATGCTTCTATAAAAACCCCAAAAGGACGGAGTTCAGAGGGCTTCTGGACAGCTGAGCATGTAGGTAGAAGTTCCTGGAGAGTGGTGCACCCCTTCTCCCATACCCTACCTTAGGCATCTCTTCCATCTGGTGGTTCATCTATATACTTTGTAATATTCTTTATAATAGTAAGTTGGTAAAGTGTTTCCCTGAGTTCTGTGAGCTGTTCTAGCAAATGAAATCAAGCAGAGGAGGGGATCATGGGAACACCAATTTATAGCTGGTTGGTCAGAAACACTGGCATCTGAAGTGGGGGTCTTTTTTTCTTTTATTTTAGACAGAGAGCCTCTAGCTGTCACACTGGGTAGAGTGCCATGGCATCATAGCTCCCACAGCAACCTCTAACTCTTGGGCTCAAGCAATCCTCTTGCCTCAGTTTTACTATTTTTAGTAGGGATGGGGTCTCAAGTTTGGTCAGGCTGGTTTTGTTTTTTTTTAAGAGACAGAGTCTCACTTTGTTGACCTTGGTAGAGTGCCATGGCATCACAGCTCACAGCAACCTCCAGCACTTGGGCTTAGGCGATTCTCCTGCCTCAGCCTCCCGAGTAGCTGGGACTACTGGCGCCTACCACAACACCCAGCTATTTTGTTGTTGTTGCAGTTTGGCTGGGGCTGGGTTCAAACCTGCTATCCTCAGTATATGGGGCCAGTGCCCTACTCACTGAGCCATAGGCGCCACCCAAGCAGGCTGGTCTTGAACTCCTGAGCTCAAACAATCCACATGCCTCGGCCTCTCAAGAGTGCTAGGATTACAGGCATAAGTCACCGCACCCGGCAGGGAGTCAGTCTCTCTCTCTTTTTTTTTTTAAGACAGAGTCTCACTATGTTGTACTTGGTAGAGTGCCATGGCATCACAACTCACATCAACCTCTAACTCTTGGGCTCAAGGGATTCTCTTGCCTCAGCCTCCCAAGTAGCTGGGACTACATGCACCTGCCACAACACCCAGCTATTTTTAGAGATGGGATATCGCTCTTGCTCAGGCTGGTCTCAAACCTATGAATACAGGCAATCCACCTGCCTTGGCCTCCCAAAATGCTAGGCATGAGCCACCACGCCAGGCTATGGCTAATTTTTCCTATTTTGAGTAGAGACAGGCTTTTATTCAGGCTGGTCTCGAATTCCTGAACTCAAGCAATCCACCTGCCTTGGCCTTCAAAAGTGCTAGGATTACAGGTGTGAACCACTGTGCTGGCCAGCAGAAACAATATTTCAATGTGTTAAAAATAATTGCCTCTGGGCGGTGCCTGTGGCTCAGTGAGTAGGGCACTGGCCCCATATACGGAGGGTGGTGGGTTCAAACCCGGTCCCGGCC
>NW_003852445.1:8045081-8048199 GCF_000181295.1 Otolemur garnettii
TCTTGGGGGCATCTCTCAAGGATGAGGTTTTGAAGATTATGCCAGTGTAAAAACAGACCTGCGCTGGCCAGCGGACCAGGTTCAAGGCGTTTGTTGCCATGGGGGACTACAATGGCCATGTCGGCCTGGGTGTTAAATGTTCCAAGGAAGTAGCCACTGCCATCCTAGGGACCATCATCCTGGCCAAGCTCTCTATTGTCCCAGTGCAGAGAGGCTACTAGGGGAATAAGATCGGCAAGCCTCACCCTGTTCCTTGCAAGGTGATAGGTCACTGTGGCTCTGTGCTGGTACGTCTCATCCCTGCTCCTAGAGGAACTGGCATTGTCTCAGTGCCTGTGCCTAAGTAGCTGCTAATGATGGCTGGGATTGATGACTGCTACACTTCAGCCAGGGGCTGTACTGCCACCCTGGGCAACTTTGCCAAGGCCACTTTTGATGCCATTTCCAAGACCTATAGCTATCTCACTCCTGATCTCTGGAAAAAGACAGTGTTCACCAAGTCTCCTTACCAAGAATTCATTGACCATCTTGTCAAGACCCACACAGAGTCTCTGTGCAGAGGACCCAGGCTCCAGCTGTGGCTATAACATAGGGTTTTTATACAAGAATAAAGTGAATTAAGTCTGTTTAAAAAAAAAAAAAAAAAGAAATGGCGGGGAAAGGGGAGGAGAAAGGGTGATTGGTAAGTTTTCACCTAAGGTGCACAACATAAGGGTACACAGCATACCCACAAGTGATGGGCTCAACTACAACTTGAATTTTACCTAAAAAACACATCTAAAATTAAAAAAAAATAGTTTCAGCTGAAATTCAAAAACTTTTTTAAGTGTAAAAAAAATTAGCCAGGTCTGGTGGTATGCATCTGCAGTCCCAGCTACTCAAGAGGCTAAGGAGCAGGCTCACTAGAGCCCAGGAACACCAGTGCACTACAGCCTGGGTGAGAGAACAATATCCTGTCTCAAAAAAAATCCCTTTACCTGAAGCCAACACAGTTTCCCATGACGACACACATTGGCTCCTTCTGCTGCCACACTTAGGACACTCTGCTTCTTAATGTGGAGCATCTGGTTAGAAAAGGAAGAAAAGGAAAATGTTCCAAGGAATAAATGGTGGCATTATAACATTATGAATAACACAAGTAAATTAGCTGATGATAAAAAAAAGTGGATGTTTTAAACACATAAAATTTGACTAATCCAAAACAGAGGTCTGTTTCACATACACACATAAATCACCACTTGACACTTCTGATTCTCTTTTTGCAAAAATATCCCACAACTGGAAAATAAATCACTCATACCCCAAATGCGAATAAGAATTGAAAACTCAGGCACCTTTTGTTACTTTGAGCTGCTACCAAGGAAAATTCTAATCTTTAGGATGAGATTCCTAATGCAAACTTATGGTATACAACTAACACAGGGCAATTTACTGTACGTGAAGGGAACACATGTTATAGCTAGGTCTCACTGTAACTACTATTAAGAATGACAGCAACAGGCTTGGCGCCCATAACTCAGTGGTTAGGGCACTGGCCACATGCACTGGGGCTGGTGGGTTCAAACCTAGCCTGAGGCTACTAAACAAACAAACAACAACAAAAATTGCCGTGCATTGTGGTCCCAGCTATAAGGGAGGCTGAGGCAAGAGAACTGCTTAAGTCCAAGAGTTTGAGGTTGCTGTAAGCTGTGATGCCACAGTACTCTACAGAGGGTGACATAGTAAAACTGTCTCAAAAAAAAAGAATGACAGAAACAAGGACTCAACAGGTCCCTGAAAGCTTTGGATTCACTAAATTACTCTAAACTGAAACAGGAACACCCTCTTGTCCTTTGATGATCTATAATCTTATCCTATTTCAAATATTATGCAATTCTTTTTTTTTTTGAGACAGAGTATCACTATGTTACCCTCAGTAGAGTGCCATAGCATCACAGCTCACAGCAACCTCAAACTCCTAGGTTTAAGTGATTTTCTTGCCTCAGCCTCCCAAGTACCTGGGACTACAGGTACCTGCCTCAACACCCAGCTATTTTTAGAAACCAAGTCTTGCTCTGGCTTAGGCTGGTCTTAAACCTATGAGCTCAGGCAATCCATCTGCCTTGACCTCCCAGAGTGCTAGGATTACAGGTATGAGCCACTGTACCTGGCCTAATATTATGCAATTCTAAAATCTTTAATCTATAAGCCATAAAAATATATACATGATACAAGATTCTCCCCATTTTACACGTAGGCAAGTTACTTGATAATAGAAGGGCATAGTAATTTACACTAGCACTGTCTTCCTTCAGAGAGCGTAAAGGGTTCTACATTCCAAGTATCTCTCACCAATGATATGAAAAGGGGAGGCTGGGCCCAGCAGCTTACACCTTCATCCTAGCACTCTGGGAGGTCGAGACAGGTGGATGGCTTGAGACCAGCCTGAGCAAGAATGAGACAAGATCCCATCTCTAAAAAACAGCTGGGTGCTATGGTGAACACCTATAGTCTCAGCTACTTGGGAGGCTGAGGCAGAAGGATCACTTTAGCACAAGAGTTTGAGGTTGCTGTGGGCTATGATGAAGCCATAGCACTCTACCCAGGGTGACAAAGTGAGACTCTATCTCAAAAAAAAAAAAGAAAGAAAGAAAGAAAAGAAAAGGGGACTACATTTCACTTTCATCCAAAATAAATAAAAAAAGTTGTAGAATGGGTAACAAAAGCTATATTTCGGCTCAGCACCTGTAGCTCAGCAGCTAGGGTACCAACCACATACCCAGGAGCTGGCTGGTTCAAACCCACCCGGGACCTGCCAAACAATAATGACAACTACAACCAAACGAAGGCTATATTCCCCTAGTGATAAGAATTCTCAACTATTTCTTCAAACTTCTCTAGCACAAGTTCTTACCTCATTTTTTATTGTTGTTGTCATGGACCCTTTAAAAAATCTGTGATAAATAAGATTCTTGTAAAGAATCTTGTAAGAATTCTTACAAGTCTATGATCAAAACTATTATTATAACTCAACTAAGGATCTAAATAGACATTTCTCCAAAGAAATTATACAAATAGCCAGTAAGTTCATGGCAAAATGTTCATCATCATTAACCATAAAAGAAACAGAGATCAAAAC
>NW_003852445.1:8048498-8052149 GCF_000181295.1 Otolemur garnettii
AAAAAAAAAAAAAAAAAAAGAGATACTACTTCATACTAACTAGGATGGGGCTATCATCAAATGATAGATAATAATAAATGTTAGCAAGGATGTGGAGAAACTGGAACACTACTATACTGCTGGTAGAAAAGCAAAATTGTGCAGCAGCTTTGAAAAACAGTCTGGCCATTCCTCCAGTAAGTTAAACATATAATAGAGTTATCATACAATCTAGCAATTTCACTCCTAGGTATCTATTTAAGAGAAATAAAAACATATCCACACAAAAACTTGCACATGAATGTTCATAGCAGCATTATTCACAATAGTCAAAAAGTAGAAACCACCCAAATGTCCATCAAATGGTGAATGGATAAATAAAATGTAGTACACCTATATAACAGAATATTATTTGGTAATAAAAGAAGTGAGGCTTGGTGCCTATAGCTCAGCTGGTAGAGTGCCAGCATACACTGAGGTTGGTGGGTTGAAATCCAGCCTGGGCCTGCTGAACAACAATGACAACTACAACCAAAAAATAGCCAGGCGTTGTGGCGGGTGCCTATAGTCCCAGCTATTTGGGAAACTGAGGCAAGAGAATCGCTTAAACCCAAGAATTGGAGGTTGCTGTGAGGTGTGACGCCATACCACTCTACTGAGGGCGACATAATGAGACTCTATCTCAAAAAAAAAAAAAAGATGGGCAGTGCCTGTGGCTCCGTGAGTAGTGCGCTAGCCCCACATACCGAGGGTGGCAGGTTCAAGCCTGGCCCGACCAAACTGCAACAAAAAAATAGCTGGGCATTGTGGCGGGGGCCTGTAGTCTCAGCTACTCAAGAGGCTGAGGTAAGAGAATCACCTAAGCCAAGGAGTTGGAGGTTGCACTCTATCGAGGGCAACAAAGTGAGACTGTCTCTATTAAAAAAAAAAAAAGTAAAATACTGATTCACGATACAATATGGATGAATCTTGAAAACATCATGCTGAATAAACAAAGTAAGTCACAACTCCTCTCTCCCCCAACACACAATATATGATCCTATTTATTTATTTATTTATTTATTTTTTTAGTAGAGACAGAGTCTCACTTTATTGCCCTCAGTAGAGTACTGTGGCGTCACACAGCACACAGCAACCTCCAACTCCTGGGCTTAGGCAATTTCTTGCTTCAGCCTCCCAAGTAGCTAGGAATACAGGTGCCCGCCATAATGCCTGGCTATTTTTTGTTGCAGTTTGGCTGGGGCCGGGTTTCAACCTGCCACCCTCGGTATATGGGGCCAGTGCCCTACCCACTGAGCCACAGGCACTTCCCATATGATGCAATTTATATGAAATGTCCTGAACAGGCAAATTTGTAGATAGAAAGTAGATTAGTGGTTGCCAGGGGCTGAGAGGAGGGGAATTAAGAGTGATGGCTAAGATGTGTGGAGTTTCCTTCTGGGGTAACAAAAATGTTCTAAATTTCATTATGGTGTTTGAGGTACAACTCTGTGAATATACTATTGTAAAAACAGTGACCTAAACATTTTAAATAGATGAACTGCATGGCATATGGATTATATTTCAATAATGCTGTTTTAAAAAAGAATTTGTTGAGAGCTAACTCTCCCTTTAAACATGCACCCATTAGGGCTGGGCATGGTGGCTCACGCCTGTAACCCCAGCACTCTGGGATGCCAAGGCAGATGGATTGCCTGAGCTCACAGGTTTGAGACCAGCCTGAGCAAGAGTGATATCCAGTCTCTAAAAATAACCATGAATTGTGGCAGGTGCCTATAGTCCTAGCTACTTGGGAGGCTAAGGTAAGAGAATCACTCAAGCCCAAGAATTTGAGGTTGCTATGAGCTATGATGCCATAGCACTCTACCGAGGGCAACAAAGTGAGACTCTGCCTCAAAAAAAAAAACTATAAAAATGCACCCATGTACACAGGAGCATAGTCTTGCACCTAAACAGAAAGCTGAGTGACTCTTTTGAAGTCCATCTGTGAGCCACACTCTTAGGATAAATAATTACATACTGCCACTTCTCAAATATACATGTAAATATGCACACACAATCACAGAAAAATTGCGTAAGTAGAGCATCCTGATTGGTCCTTTAAAAGTGTAAGCCAGATGCTAGGCACCCTTAGCTCAGTGGTTAGGGTGCTGGCCACATGCTCTGGGGCTAGTGGGTTCGAATCTGGCACAGGCCTGCAAAACAAACAAAAAAAATAGCCAGGCATTGTGGTGGGTGCATGTAGTCCCAGCTAACTGGGAGGCTGAGGCAAAAGGATCACTTGAGCTTAAGAGTTTGAGGTTGCTGTAAGCTAAGACGCCATGGCACTCTACTGAAGGTGACCAAGTGAGACTCTATCTCAAAAAAAAAAGTAAGTCCAGGAACTGTACTGGTTTTCCATCTCACTCGAGTCAAACTCAGTATCCCAATATTGAGTTTGAGTGAATGGTTTTCCATCTTACTCGAGTCACACTCAATATCCCAATATTGAGTTTGAGTGAATGGTTTTCCATCTCACTTAAGTCAAACTCAATATCCCAATAATGTGCAGAAAGCCCAATATGATCTAGCTTTAGGCCCCTCCCCGTTTCCTACCACTGTTCTTCAAGGTGTCCCTGCCTCACTGACCTCCCTGACACAGGGAGCTGCTGTTCCTATACCCAAGTCAAGAATGTTTCAGCCTCAGTGCCTTTGCACTTGCTAATTCTACTTTTAAGTTCTTCACCTAGACATCCACATGGTTAGCTCTTTTACTTCCTTTATGTCTCTATCCCAGTGTCACCTCCTCAGAGAAGTTTTGTCTACTCCATATAAAACAGGACCTCCCTGTCACTCTACTCTGCATACCATGCTTTATTTTTCTTCATACCACTTATTGTCAGCTGAAATACAATCATTCATTTATTGTCTTACGTTAGAACGTACACTCCTTGAGGGCTGGAACTTTGTCTTGATTTTTGTTTTACCCCAGATCTCAAAATAGTATCTGGCATTTAACACATACCCAAATATTTTATTTAATTAGTAGGGAAAACATCAAAGATCTTATAATAAATTTATGAGACACAGATACGATACCTGCATACAGACAAAACTGGGAATGACTGAGGACAGTACTTACAGCAGCACCAAACTTCTGCTGGAACTGATCAATGACTGTGTATGTCACCTCTTCTTCCTCTATAGGAGAAGGACGGCATTAGATATATTTCTGTTCTTTGGCAATAGAATGGCCTCCCCACTAATTTTGGCCATATACTTCTATTCTATTGCAACTCAAAATCTAATGTTACCTCATTATCATCACACACTGAACACTAATTAGCAGCCTGTTTGTTAATTGAGAACAAAAGTCCCACCAATGATAATCTTACAAATTGAATTTTTTACTCATTTTTTACTCTGTGATAATCTAGTAATGGGGGGGTGTACATCTTAAATACTTAAAACATGCACTTTTAAAAGCATGTTCATAATAAAAAACTATAATTTGTTTTTTGAATCCTAGAAACAGGCCAATGCCTACACTTAAAGAATTCTCTGGGCTCGGCGCCTGTGGCTCAAGTGGCTAAGGTGCCAGCCACATACACCTAAGGTGGCAGGTTCAAATCCAACCCGGACCCACCAAACAATGATGGCTGCAACCAAAAACTAGCCAGGCGTTGTGGCGGG
>NW_003852445.1:8052900-8055067 GCF_000181295.1 Otolemur garnettii
CCCCCGAAAAAAGAGAAAGAGAGAGTTCTGAATCACAATATAGACAGCCTCGAAAATTCAGAGCCCCAGCGCTTACCCAAAGGGCTGTACTTGAGGTCATTCAGCAGAGAGGTAGTTGCTGCCTCAAGGGCAGGAGAAACAGGCTCGAATACATTTAGGTTTTCATCTTTCATTTTATCCATTCTGGTTCTTTCTGTACTTAGACTACCCTTACAAAAAACAACACTCAGGTGAATTTGTTCTTTGTTGATTATACCATACACAGATTCTATCACATATTAGTAAGGACTGTCGCCTTCCATTAACTAGCACCCATTCATACATTGTTTACATTGACTCAAGGGTTCTGTTTAAAGATAGAAGAAGAAAACACCTATATATTTCTTTTCTCTTTTTTTTTTTGCAGGTTTTTGTTTTGGCCAGGGCTGGGTTTGAACCTGCCACCTCCGGCATATGGGGCTGGCGCCCTACTCCTTTGAGCCACAAGTGCTGCCCACACCTATATATTTCTTCTCATTTCTATTTCCTTAATGCCATTTTAGGAGTCAAGCAGCTAGTGAATTAGAATTAAGGCTTTCTGGCAGTGCCTGTAGTTCAGTGGGTAGGGCACCGGCCACATGCACCAGGGCTGGTGGGTTCGAACACAGCCCCAGCCTGCTAAAAACAAAAAAATAGCCAGGTGTTGTAGTGGACACCTGTAGTCCTAGCTACTTGGAAGGCTGAGGCAAGAGAATCACTGAAGACCAAGAGTTAAAAGTTGCTGTGAGCCGTGACGCCACAGTACTCTGGAGAGTGACAAAGCAAGCCTCTATTTAAAAAAAAAAAAAATTAAGCCTTTTTATATTATGTGCACATTTAAGAAACATCATAATTAAGAAAATAATTTCACCATACCTAACAGAAGAAGCCTTTTCTCTCACTGCACCTTGCTCCATTTCATCTAGTAGTTCCACTGTAAAATAACCAAATGGCTTCCAATAGTTTCCAATCTGAAAGCAATGAACCATTCCCAACCCCCACTCATCCCATTTGACTAAATACTGTAAATGGTAACTGGAAATGAAATTTCAGTCCCTAGAGGCTTTCACTGGCCAGAAATAAACAGAACAGAAAAGACTATCCCAAGTACTGAAGACTTGCAATCAACAGGTCCTTACATAGCTTCTTGGTTATTTAGAAACCTCTCTACATATTCCCTTTGCCCTTTTTGTTCCAGAGTGTCTTTCACACAAAACCTAGAGATTTTTTTCCACCAAACCCAATTGAAAGGCACCTTCCCTCACACTATGTACTGTTTCAGAGAGTTTCTCTTAAATCAAACACAGATCTGTCCCTAATGTTCTTGCAGGCTGGGGCATTAAAAATTCAGTAACATAAAAGGTAATAAAAGCTAAAATGGGGCTGAACCCAGTGGCTTATGCCTAAAATCCTAGCACTCTGGAAGGCTGAGATGGGTGGACTGCTTAAGCTCACACCTTGGAGACCAGCCTGAGCAAAAATTGAGGGTGTGGTGCCTGTGGCTCAGTGAGTAGGGTGCCGACCCCATATACCGAGGGTGGTGGGTTCAAACTGGGCCCTGGCCAAACTGCAACAAAAATAGCTGGGCACTGTGGTGGGCGCCTGTAGTCCTAAGCCCAAGAGCTGGAGGTTGCTGTGAGCTGTGATGGCACAGTACTCTACTGAGAGAGATAAAGTGAGACTATGTCTCTTTAAAAAAAAAAAGGGCGATGCCTGTAGCTCAGTGGGTAGGGCACCAGCCCCATATACCAAGGGTGGAGAGTTCAAACCCAGCCCCAGCCAAACTGCAACAAAAAAATAGCCAGGTGTTGTAGCGGGCACCTGTAGTCCCAGCCACTTGGGAGGCTAAGGCAAGGGAAGCATCTAAGCCCAGGAGTTGGAGGTTGCTGTGAGTTGTGTGACACCAGGGCACTCTATCAAGGCAATAAAGTGACACTCTGTCTCTAAAAAAAAAAAAAATCGAGACCCCCATCTCTACTAAAAATAGAAAAACTGAGGCAAGACAATCACTTGATACCAAGAGTTAGAGGCTGCTGTGAGCTATGACACAATAGCACTGTACCCAGGACTACAGCTTGAGATTGTCTTAAAAAAAAAAAAAGCTGGCTCGGCGCCTATAGCTCAACCGGCTAAGGCGCCAGCCACGTAC
>NW_003852445.1:8055087-8059077 GCF_000181295.1 Otolemur garnettii
AAAAAAAAAAAAAAATCGAGACCCCCATCTCTACTAAAAATAGAAAAACTGAGGCAAGACAATCACTTGATACCAAGAGTTGGAGGCTGCTGTGAGCTATGACACAATAGCACTGTACCCAGGACTACAGCTTGAGATTGTCTTAAAAAAAAAAAAAGCTAAAATGGAAATCCCGAAAGAATTATCCCAAAATATTGCACAGAGATCCTGAAATCACTTATTTTTAATCTAATTGATTCTAAGATGAACTTTTTTTTTTTGAGGCAGAGTCTATGTCACCCTCAGTAGAGTGCTATGGCATCACAGCTCACAGCACCCTCCAACTCTTGGGCTTAAACTATTCTTTTGCCTCAGCTTCCCAAGTAGCTGGGAGTACAGGTGCCCACCACACTTGTCTGGTTTTTGTTGTTGTTGTTGTTGTAGTTGCCATTGTTATTTGGCAGGCCTGGGCTGGGTTCAAATCTACCAGCCCTGGTGTATGTGGCTGACACCCTAGCTGCTGAGCTATAGAGACCAAGCCAGACATTTTCTTTCTTTTAACCTTTATTTTTCTGAGAGAGTATCACTCTGTTGCCCCCGGCTAGAGTGCTATGGTGTCATCATACTTCTGGATTTAAGAGATCTTCCTGCCTCCACTTCCTGAATAGCTGGAAGTACAAGCACAGGACACAACACCTGGCTATTTTTTTCTATTTTTAGTAGAGAGAGGGTCTCACTCTTGCTTAGGCTGCTCTCAAACTGCAGAGCTCAAGCAATCCTCCTGCCTCTGCCTCCTAGAATGCTAGAATTACAGGTGTGAGCCATGAAGCCCAGCCAAAAATGCACATTTTAAATAGCTCTGACATTACCATTTATAATAAATATATGATAGTTTAACTAGCAGCTTCTTTTTCTTTAATGGTGCAAAAGGCAATAGGATGTCATATAATTAATAGCATCTTAGATTCAGCAAAGTATATTTAGGTACTTTTCAAGGAACCTCTCAGAGAGCCACTGTTTCAAATGTCTCTTTTCTCTGCATTATCTAGAAGTGATGAATGTGGGGCAGAGATAAGGAAAATTCAGTGAAAGTGCTAATTTGCCATTCTTATCCTTCATCTTGACAATTCTTATCCAACAGTGCTTTTTTGGGCAGACCCTTCCATGGCTGATTGGGCAACAGGGCAAACAAGGAGATGACTATCCCTTGAGCTTAAAAACTATGAACAAGAGGGTGGCGCCTGTGGCTCAAAAGGGTAGGGCACCAGTCCCATATGCCGGAGGTGGTAGGTTCAAAGCCAGACCCAGCCAAAAAGAACAAAAAACAAAACTATAAACAAGATCTAGGCTTGGTGGCTCACACCTATAATCTTAGCATTCTGGGAGGCCAAGGCAGGTGCATTGCTCAGGAGTTCCAGACCAGCCTTAGCAAGAGCCAGACTCCCATCTCTAAAAAAAAAAAAAAAGTAGCGGCATTGTGGCAGTCACCTATAGTCCTAGTTCCTTAGGAGGCTGAGACAAGAGGATCACTTCAGTCAGTGGTTCTCAACCTTCCTAATGCCGCAAGCCTTTAATACAGTTCCTGTGGGTCGGGACCCACAGGTTGAGAACCACTGGCTTAAGCCAAGAATTTGAGGTTGCTTGGCTGGGTGCAGTGGCTCACACCTGTAATCTTAAGCACTCTGGGAGGTTGAGATGGGTGGATTGCTTGAGCTCATGAGTTTGAGACCAGGCTGAGCCAGAGCGAGACCTTGTCTCTAAAAAAATAGCCTGTAGGTTAATAGTCTGTGGGTGCCTATAGTCCCAGCTACTTGGGAGGCTGAGGCAAGAGACTTACTTAAGCCCAAGAGTTTGAGCTTGCTATGAGCTGTAATGCCATAGCACTCTACTGAGGGTGACAAAATGAGACTCTGTTTCAAAAAAAAAAAAAAATTATGAAAAAGGACCAAGTCCTGGAAAAGAATTTAGGAAGAGATAAAGATTACAAAGCTGGTCAGTAATCAGCCTTCTTTTGAGTTAGGGAGATGAGTAATAGTGATTTCTTTGCTTCTTTCTACAAAACATCCATAGCCTAGGTTTGCGTCAGCCCAGAGCTCAGTTAATAGTTAATTTCAAAGGTTAATAGTTAAAACACAATTAGAAATTCCACTACTATCATTATAAAAAGATATTCAAGGGGCAAAGAGTATTTACGGTAGCATTCTCAGTGAGAAAAGCTGTTCAAACTTGTGGAATTTGCAATGGCTCTGGATTTACAGTCATTAATGTGGTGAGATTTTCATCTTTCTAAATTCTAGTTTTCTCACAAAGCAAAGCAATCTTTTAAGCAGTAATAAATTCTCATCTATAAAAGTCTTTTCTTCTCCTCTGCCCCAATGGGGAGAAATGTACAGCCCTAAGAAGCCCCAGAGCTCCCACTGCTCCACTCAGCACCAATTTTTACCCCTCCTTGGAGTAAGCAGCAAGTTCCTGGGTCTATGAAAGCAAGAAAAGCTCTTACTTTGTCTTATCCTATGACTTGCTGAAGCACACTGACCAGATGAGTCCCTATAGCTAGGCATAAATAGAGAATAGGGCTACTTTCTGCAATTCCAAAATCCAAAAATTTTGTTCTAAGTCTTTTATCAGCCAAACTTCATCGGAGATGACATTTATAGTCCTATGTTATACCACTTAGTAGGATTATCTCTGGAAAAATGTGTTACATTTAAGAGTACTGCTTAGGTCTTCTTTAAGTAACATGAACAATATATTCATGTTAAGTTTTAAAAAAATCCAGACCAATTCTGGATACTGAGACATTTGGCCCCAAGGTTTCAGATAAGGAATTGTGAATGGAGCTATAGCATTTAATTAGCTTTCTTAGCAAGACAATCCCTTCCTGTTTAGATTCCCAACTGCCCACTAGCCAAGTCTCTAGAGATGAGCACCAGCATACCTCACATTATAAAATCAAAATGATTATAGTTCTATAAGCCTATTCTGCTTGTCCAGTACCCACAGCAACAGTAAGAGAAGGGTCAACTCTTGAATACCAACTTTAAGAGTTCATGGTGCAATATTAATGACAGGACAATACCCCATTTTATTTCAAATAACGGATTAGGCAGAGCAGTGAGTTTACCACCACTGCAAACCCCAATATCAGCATTCAGGGAAGACGAAACTCACCATTCACAATCTCATGCCCAAAAAACATCTTCACTCCTGGGACACTGCGTCCTGTTTGTACATTCTTCACTGTTACAGAAAACAATTCATACAGTTAATATAAAAATAATATTTTCCTAAAACTAGAAGAAAATACTATGATTCTCAAAATTACCCAAATCTGAGTTTTATAAAAATCCCAAGTTATTTTCCCCAAGAAATGAAAAGTCAAATATAAATTATGAAGCTACAGCCTTGAGACAAGCAGTATAAAGAACAAAGTAAACTCCACTGTAGCCCAAGAGAAACTAAAAAGGGCAGAAGTAAGACACTGATTATAAACTTCTAAGGCCTATCTATTAATTATATTTCTATTTATTTTTACTCCACCTAATAATTCTAGAAAAAAATTTAAGGCATCTGACTACTTCATGATTCCACACACTGCTTCACGTCATACATGCTACATGCTCAAAACAATCAAGAACAACGATCCAATTCCTGGTCGATATGTAAGGTTCTTCTGATCTGTACCACCATTACTTCTTCAGCCTTAACTCTTACCATATCTTTATATTGAAATTTACTTAGGTTTTCTGAATGTACCAGGTTTTTATGTCTGTGTACTTGTGTAGGATGCTACTTCTACTTTAAACAATGGTTATCTCAAAGTGTGGCTCCAATCAATTAAAAAAAAATGGCTCCAAAGCACAGTAATATTTATTAACTTGTTAAAAATGTAAGCTCTTGGGGGCCATCCTAGACCTTAAGAATCAGAAATTCTGGGAGTAGGCTCAGCACCTGTGGCTTAAGTGGTTAAGGTGCCAGCCACATACAACTAAGGTAGCGGGTTCAAAGCCC
>NW_003852445.1:8059374-8076235 GCF_000181295.1 Otolemur garnettii
CATAGCTCACAGCAACCTCAAACTCTTGGGCTTAAGAGATTCTCTTGCCTCAGCCTCCCAAGTAGCTGGGACTACAGGCACCCGCCACAACATCCAGCTATTTTTTGTTGCAGTTGCCATTGTTGGTTAGCTGGCCCGGGTCGGGCTCGAACCCTCCACCTTCAGTGTGTGTGGCTGGTGCTGTAACCACTGTGCAATGGGTGCTGAGCCACGCCTGGCTATTTTTAGAGATGGAGTCTCTCACTCTGATTTAAGCTGGTCTCAAACCCTTGAGTTCAGGCAGTCCACCCAACTTGGCCTCCCAGAGTGGTAGGATTATAGGTGTGAGACACTGTGCCTGGTCAGCAATTTGATTTTTAATAAGTCTTCTAATCAGGGCAGGAGAACTTTGAGGAAGGAGAAAGCAGCAGAAGCAGCAGAAGCAGCAGGTTGGGAGTCCAGTGAGAGCAGCAATGTCAACTTTGGAAGATAGGAAGTAAAAACATCTCTAAAAGCAACTGAGCTGTTCTCTTGTGAAGGCTGGAAAACCTGCACCAACTGCCACATTCTAGATTGTCCTGCTCAGAAAAAGCGCTGGGAAGGTACAGAGTGGCAGACTGGGACATTAGTAACACTAAAGCAAAGGAGGGAGGGAGACCAGCATGAAGAGCAGGTACAGGGGTGCAGTGCCGAGACCCAGGGATAGAGCCTACCCTTGGAGCTTGTCAGGGGACAGCCAATGGATCACTGCCACCCCCTACTGTCCCCTTCCTGAGTGGACTGGTATCTAGTTTGATTCCTGGGTGGGCCTATCCTCATGAACAGAATCATCAGAGGGAAACGTGTGTGAGCCAGGCACTCATAGGATTGTAGGGTGTCAAATGCTAGCAGAGGCTGGAAGGAGAGGGACAGAGACACCAACTTCTGGCTAGGCCTTCCCTTCTGGAATACAGGCAGGTCTGGGCATGGAGCCTAGGGAACAGGTGACTAGGCTGCTATCAAATAATAAGGGGAGCAGGGCTCTGCTGCCAGAGACCCTGAATTTGCTGAAGACTGTGAGGGTCCAGAGCGGTGTGGCTTTCCAGGGGTCTACTGTGTAACTGACTTCAGCTCCACCTTCCAGGTACAGGTGGCCATCTTTTGGCTCTGCAAAACAGATTAGGGTGGTCCTGTCCGTACCTTGGTGCCACTTTTCAGTCTCTACATACAATCTGGATCAAGGGGGCATGTCCCCTACCTCACTGATAGAGGTCACACAGTTTCCCAGAGCTAGGCTGCAGGGCCCTTATTAGTGGCCTACACCTCTGGCCTGGGTCACTGTTCACTGGAGCACACTACCTGCAAAGCATTCACTCTCAGAATGGGAAAACCAATCTTGACATGCCTCAAGATGTGAAAGTCAATTTCCAGACTTGGAGGCTCACATGCAAAAGCAGCTGTGTTTTTTGTATACTGGAGCACCTCCTTATTATCCTAGGAAAAAAAAATTTTTAAACTCTCGATAAGAAGAATATATCCAGACTTGGCATCTGTAGCACAGTGGTTATAGTGCCAGCCACATGCACCAAGGCTAACCTGGGCCAGCTAAACAACAATGACAACTTCACCTCCAACAACAAAAATAGCTGGGCACTGTGGCAGGCGCCTGTAGCCCTAGCTACTTGGGAGGTGGAGGCAAAAGAATTGCTTAAGCCCAAGAGTTGGAGGTTGCTGTGAGCTGTGACGCCATGGCACTCTACTGAGGGTGACATACTGAGACTCTGTCTCAAAAAAGAAGAAAAAGAAGAAGAATATACCTAGAGTTAAAAAAGAAGCATCATGAAAGGAAGAAACAACAAAAAGTCACTGCCATCATGAAGTATCAGACCAAATCATCTCCCACAAGGGATGATAATGTTGCTACCTCAGAAGATCCCAACTACAGAGAAATTGTGGAAACGACAGAAAGGGAATTCAGATTATCGAAGGCAAAAATGATGAAGGGTATTAAGGAAAAGTGGAAAGCCAGCAGAAGGAAAACCAGTCTCATATAGCCACACACTCTTCAACAAAACAAACAAAAGTATTCACTGAGAGCTGGGCACAGTGGCTCACGCCTGTAATCCTAGCACTCTGGAAGGCTGAGGCAGGTGAATTGCTTGAGCTTTGCAGTTCAAGACCAGCCTTAGCATGAGTGAGACCCTGTCTCTTCTAAAAATAGAAAAACTAGCCAGGCATTGTGGTAGGCACCTGTAGTCCCAGGTACTCAGAAGGCTGAGGCAAAAAGGTCACTTGAACCTAAGAGTTTGAAGTTGCTGTGAGCTATGACACCATGACACTCTACCCAGGATGACAAAGTGAGACTATGTCTCCAAAAAAAAAAAAAAAAAAGCAAAAAAAAAAAGCATTCACTGGGGAAAAGATTCCCTATTCAATAAATGGTGCTGGAGCTCGGTGCATGTAGTTCAGCAGCTAAGGCATGGGCCATATGCACCAGGGCTGGTGGGTTCGAACCTGGCCCAGGCCTGCCGAAAACATTAACAACTACAACAAAAAAATGGCTGGGCACTGTGGCAGGCGCCTGTAGTCCTAGCTACTTGGAAGGCTGAGATAAGAGAATCATTTAAGCCCAAGAGTTAGAGGTTGCTGTGAGCTATGATGCTACAGAACTCTACAGAGAGTGACATAGACTCTGTCTCAAAAATAAAATAATAAATGGTGCTGGGAGAACTGGTTAGCCATATGTAAGAAAATGTAACCTGACCTGCACCTCTCATCACTCACAAAAATTAACTCGAGATGGATAAAGATCTCAATCTTAGATACAAAACAATAAAAATCCTAGAAGTGGGGGAAAAACTCTTGATTTTACTAGCCTAGGAATTAAATTTATGAAGAAGCCCTCCCTAGCAGTTGCAGATGCAACAAAAATAAATAAATGGAACCTGATCAAGTTAAAAAGTTTTTGCATTAGGGCAGTGCCTGTGGCTCAAGGAGTAGGGAGCCGGCCCCATATACCGGGGTGGCGGGTTTAAGCCCAGCCCTAGCCAAAACTGCAAAAAAAAAAAAAGTTTTTGCACTGCTAAGGACATAATCCACAAAGCAAAATGACAACTTTTAGAATGGTTGAAATTTATGTGCTACAAATCCGACATGGGCCTCATCACCAGACTCTACAATGAATTCAAGCATGTCAGGAAGAAAAGAGTAAAGTTCATTAAAAACTGGGCAAGAGACATGAAGACAGAATGGCCAATAAACACAAGAAAAAATGTTCATCATCCCTAATTACCAGAGAAATGCAAATCAACACTACTTTGAGATATCACTTAACCCCAATAAGAATGGGCCACATCTCCTGGTCCCAATGCAACAGTTCCTAGTATGGTTGGTGAGAGAAGGAGAGAAGAGAACACTCAGGCACTGTTAGTGGGACTGCAAACTAGTATAGCCTCTATGGAAAGAAGTATGGAGATTCCACAAAGAACTAAAATTAGTAGACTTACCATTTGGCTCTTCAATTCCACTACTAGGCATTTACCCGAAAGAATAAAAAGACATTTTACCACAGGCACATCTGCACCAGAATCTTCATAGCTGCTCAGTTCACAATTGTAAAGATGAAACAACCCAAGTGCCCATCAACACATGACTGGATTAATAAACTGTGTCATATGTGTACCATGGAATACTATTCATCCCTAAAAAAATGAAAATTTTGTATCCTTTATAACAACCTGGATGGAGGCTCGGCGCCTATAGCTCAACCGGCTAAGGCGCCAGCCACGTACACCTAAGGTGGCGGGTTCCATTCCCCCGCCTGGACCCGCCAAACAACAATGACGGCTGCAACCAAAAAAATGGCCGGGCGTTGTGGCAAGTGCCTGTGGTCCCAGCTACTTGGGAGGCGGAGGCAGGAGACTCACTTGAGCCCAGGAGTTGGAGGTTGCTGTGAACTGTAATGCCAAGGCACTCTACCCAGGGGGAGAGCTTGAGGCTCTGTCTCAAAAAAAAAAAAAAAAACCTGGATGGATTTGAAGAACATTCTCTTAAGTATCGCAAGATTGGAAAAACAAGCATCACATGTACTCAATACCAATTTGAAACGAGGCGATTAACAATCACAGATCCATATGAGAGAAAAGCTCAATTAAATTAAAGAAGGGGGGAGGTGGGGAAGGAGCTCCATGGCTTCCTACCCAATGGGTACAATGCACAGATATATGGCACACTCCCCGGGTGTAAGACACAACTATAATTCTGTGTTTTACCTTTCATGTGTAAATTATATAACCTAATGGTTTGCACCCTCATATTAATCTGAAATTTTAAGACAATGAAAAAAAGTTGAGCGGCACCTGTGGCTCAGTGAGTAGGGCGCTGGCCCCATATACCAAAGGTGGCAGGTTCAAACCCAGCCCCAGCCAAAATGCAACAAAAAAATAGTGGGGAATTGTAGCAAGCGCCTGTAGTCCCAGCTACTCGGGAGGCTGAGGCAAGAGAATCACCGGAGCCCAGGAGTTGGAGGTTGCTGTGAGCTGTGTGACGCCATGGCACTCTACTGGGGGTGATAAAGTGAGACTCTGTCTCTAAAAAAAAAAAAGAAAGAAAAAAAGTGGGTAAATGTATGAAAAAAAAAAAAAAAGAGAAAAAAGTGGGTAAATGTGATTGTCATTTGATAATTGAAGATAGTCTTGCAAATAAACTTAGCTAACTTCTAAAACTATAAATTACAGAAATGAAAAAATCCAAATAAAAATATAATACCTGACACATAAAAAGCTGCTTAATAAATACTTGTGAATGAACAACAAAAAAATCAAAATCGAGTCTTCCAGGTGATTCTGATGCATGCACAATAAAGTTCTGAGAACCAGTGGCTTAATATAAACTTCTCTTTTCTCATCCTGAACTCCTATTCACCCAGACGCAATTCCATCATCAATTCCTTCTTTAGGAGACTTCTCCACTGTCTTGATTCAAACACTCCCAGATCTAAATTAGCTGAATCTTTGTTTCCAGAGCATCTGGTGCATCTTTCCTCTATCAGAAAGGGTATCATTTATATACTTGCCTTTTTACTAGACTAAGTTTTTTGAGGATAAGGACCATGTTATTCCTACATGTATCCCTGGTACTAAGCACAATGCCTGGGATATAAAACAATCAATAAATTATTATTGAATGAATTTATGTTGTAAAAGCCTGTTACAGTCTCACCCTGGCTCACAAAACCCTGTTTCACTCAAAATATGACTTAACTGGCTCAGCACCTGCAGCTCAGTGGCTAGGGCGCCAGTCACATACACTGGAGCCGGTGGGTTCAATCCAGCCTGGGCCTGCCAAACAACAATGAATAGCTGGGTGTTGTGGCAGGCGCCTGTGGTCCCAGGTGCTTGGGAGGCGGAGGCAGGAGAATCACTTAAGCCCAGGAGATAGAGGTTGCTGTGAGCTGTGACGCCACAGCCCTCTACTGAGGGTGACATAGTGAGACTCTGTCTCAGAAAAAAAATATATATGTGACTTAACAATTACAGTAATATCTCAAACGTCATTTATATATGCTTCAATTGTGAGCTTGAAGTTTGTTGTGCCAGGAAAACAACTAGTCTAGCAAGTCAGTATTGCAGCTGAATAAAAACTCCATATATTGAAACTTTGGGGCTGGTACACATGGAGGCACTGGTAGGTTGGTATACCTAGAAAGGGCATGGAAATTCTGTGTTCCCTCCCCCATAGTATGTCCTATGCCTATCTATCTTCCATGTGACTGTTCCTGATTTTTACCCTCTCTGATAAACCAGAATTGAAGCAGGGAGATGTAGAGGCTACCTTGTGACCATGAGCATGACAAAAGGTCATGGAGGTGGTAGAGCAGGAGCACAAGCACAAGGCACCTTATCCCTGCTGGTGCCTTTCAGCCACTGCAGCCTACTTGGGGGATTCCTTTCCAAAGAGAAAAACTAAACCCCTATCGCCTTTGAGAATTTGTCTGTTGAAGCCAAAAGCAATTCTAATAGAGTGGTTATTTTAAATTTCAGGATGCATATGGACAGAAATTAAAAGAAGTAACAATTAAAATAAAAACTCTCACTACCTCAATGTTTGGGAGAAAAAAGAGGAAAAAAAAGAACTCTCCATATTGAAATTTTGCTATCATGGCTGGGTGAGGTGGCTCATACCTCTAATCCTAGCATTCTGGAAGGCTGAGTCAGGTGGATTGCTTGAGCTCAGAAGTTCAAGGCCAGCCTGAGCCTAAGGAAGAATGAGACCCCATCGCTAAAAATAGCCGGGTGTCATGACAGGCACCTGTAGTTCCAGCTACCCTGGAGGCTGAAGCAAGAGAATCACTTGAGCCCAAGAGTTGAGGTTGCTATGAGCTATGACACCATGACACTCTACCCAGGGTGACAAAGTAAAACTTTATCTCAAAAAAAAAAAAAAGAAATTCTGCTATTATGTCAAAAGTATAGAAGTGAGGAGTAACCAGCCTATGTAGTCATAGTCACATTGTTCTGTTAGGGAAAACGGTATTCTAACCTTCCTCCTACCCCTTCCCTAAAATAGGAAAAATGCTACCCTCTCAGGTGCTAATGGAGCCCAAAGCCATCACTCAAACTTAGTCATTAATCTCTTAAAAAGCAGAACATTATGAGAAGTAAAATGAGACCTTTTTTTAGGACAACAATTTTGTTAGGGTCCACATGCTGGAGCACACCCTCGAAGATGCCACAAACCAACGTGAGCTTTACCCTTCTCCACAAAATCTGATTGAGGAAATGGTAGTCACTGCTGGGGTCCATGCTAAATTGATTCCAAAAGCAGTCTTCAAGTAATCTTCCTTTTCCCGGGTGGTCTAGCAGGAAAAAAAAGACAGATAATCTTTAGGTGTCCCAACACTTGAAAATTAATAAAGAGATTTATGATTTTAAAAAGATTTTTGAGAGTAAAGTTATTTCCCTTTTCCCATATCTGTAATTGATAAGAATAAAAATATGAGTAATTCAGTTTTGTTCCTTTTTTTAGAATGATGAGAAAAGGATCATTGTAAGCACTACTTCTCATATATGGGAAACCCAAAACCTTAAGATTTGGGGCAAAGTAAGCTTGGCTTCCTTGGGTCTAAAATGGGGATAATATCACCTTCCTTTCCTTAGATAAATGGAATAAGCAGAATATTTAGAGGCTTTTTTTTTTTTTTTTTTTTTGTAGAGACAGAGTTTCACTTTATCGCCCTCCAAAGAGTGCCATGGCGTCACACAGCTCACAGCAACATCCAACTCCTGGGCTTAGGAGATTCTCTTGCCTCAGCCTCCCAAACAGCTGGGACTAAAGGCGCCTGCCACAATCCCTGGCTATTTTTTTGTTGCAGTTTGGCCAGGGCCAGGGTCAAACTTGTCACCCTCGGTATATGGGGCCAGTGCCCTACCCACTGAGACACAGGTGCCGTCCATAGAGGTTTTTTTTTGAGACAGAATCTCAAGCTGTTGCACTGGATAGAGTGCCATAGCATCATCATAGCTCATAGCAACCTCCAACACTTGGGCTCAAGTGATCCTCTTGCCTCAGTATTTTTTTTTTCCTATTTTTATTAGAGACAAGGTCTCCCTCTTGCTCAGGCTGGTCTTGAACTCGTGAGCTCAAGTAATGTACCTGCCTTAGTCTCCCAGAGAATTGAGAAGCTTTTTTAAAAAGGCACACACAGGTTAGGTACAGTGGTTCATGCCTGTAAGCCTAGCACTCTGGGAGGCTGAGACTGGAGGAACCCTCACGCCCATGAGTTCAAGACCAGCCTGAGGAAGAGTCGCATTCTGTTTCTGCTAAAAATAGAAACACTAGCTGGGCAGACTCAGTGGCCCATGTTTGTAGTTCCAGCTACACAGTGTTGAGGCAGGAAGATTACTTGAATCCAAGAGTTTGAGATTGCTATGAGTTAGGCTGACACCATGGCACTCTAGCCTGGGTGACAGAGCAAGATTGTATCTCAAAAAAAAAAAAAAATGCATATACATACATAGTTTTAACAGTTTAAAAAAGGGAAAAAAACAAATTTTAAAAATTGACTTAAGCAAAAATACTTCCCAAAACATGTCACAATAATTTTTGAGACAGAGTCTCATTGTGTCACCCTCGATAGTGTCCTGGTGTCACAGCTCACACAAACCTCAAACTCCTGGGCTTAAGTGATTCTCTTGCCTCAGCCTCCCAAGTAGCTGGGACTATAGGTGTCTGCCACAATGCCCAGCTATTTTTTTGTTGTAGTTGTCACTGTTGTTCAGCAGGCCTGGGCCAGGTTTGAACCCACCAGCATGTGGCTCATGCCCTATCCACTGAGCTATAGGCGCGAGCCATTTTTTTTCTTTTGAGACAGAATCTCACTCTATGCTGTGGAAAGAGTGTGGTGGCATCATAGTTCACCCCAGCCTCAAAATCTTGGGCTCCAACGATCCTCTTGCCTCAGCCTGAGTAGTTGGGACTATAGGCATGTGCCACAACACCTGGGTAGTTTTTCTGTTTTTAAGAGAGAGAAGGTCTCATTCTTGTTCAGGTTGGTCTTGAACTCCTGAACTCAGGTTATCCACATACCTTGGCCTCCCAGAGTGCTAGGATTAAAGGTGTGAGCCACTGTGCCCAGCCTCTGGAATAGATTTTTTACCCAGAAATGTCTGAATTGCAACCTTTTCTGGATACTCTTTTGGATTAATAACATTTGTAGAGTTTGACACTATTACCAATCAAAGCATGACTTACAACTATCACAATTTATGCATTACCAATCCAGCTGCCATGATGTTACTGCAAGGGTCATTCCATGCCACTCTGGCCACAGCCTGGGGACCTGGCTGGTATAGTATAACCAACCAGTCACGTGCAGCCTGACAGATCAAATTCTCACATACCACATACTCAAATGCTTTTGAAAAATGATCATGCTTATTATAAAGAATCACAATACAGAAACAATACAGAAGAAATATCTATCGTTCATAGTAGATACTCTTGCATTCTTAAGGGTAATATAGTGATTTAAATGATAAATGCTTTTTCAAAGTTATCTCTTAGAACTATTCTGTTATTTGAATGTCCTTGTATTTAAAATCCTAGATAAATGTTTTTTCTATAGTGGTTTAAATTTAGAAGTTGCTTGCCTTTTCCACGATAGGAAAATTCAACCAGTGCATTTTGCAACTTAACTATAAAAAGTGATGAAATAACAGTGCCTAACTGAACTAGGAAGAAGGTGAGAAGTTATATACCATTTTTAGCCAAATAACCTACATTTTAATTTTAAGGTCTATCAAGTACTTACACACATTATTTGATACTTATAACCATAAATTACAAATGAGGAAACCAGGGCTTAGAGATTTAAGACACCTGCCCAAAGTCACACAGCTAGAAGGTAATGGAATCCGAACCAGGACCAAGGGCCCTAGTGGAAGACGTAGTCTAATGCAAGACGAAGTGTTATGCATCCAGAAAGCATAAAACACGTCATCAGAGAGCCTAAGAAAAGTCACTCTGGACCAAGCTTGGGTGGTTCACACCTATTATCCCAGTACTTTGGGAGATCAAGTTGGGAGGATCAAATATAACAAGGTGTGAATATGGGTGTGGTGGTGTGCGTCTGTAGTCCCTGCTACTTGGAAGGCTGAGGTCAGAGAATCATTTGAAGCCAGGAGTTTGTTGACGCAGGGACCTATGATTATGCCACTACACTCCAGGATGAGTAACAAAATGAGATCCTGTCTTAAAAAAAAAAAAAAAATTACTTGTTCAGGTTAGTCCAACAGGTAAAAAGAGATTTTTTACATTAATGCAACATAAAACTGGAAGACCTCAGTTTAGGCAAAAATTAATTTATATTTTAAAAAGATAAAGAAAAGTTTAATTGTTTTAAAAATAGGAACATTTTTAAAACGTCAGAGAAGAAGAATGTTATATCACAAAAATACGTTAACATGAAGCTAAGAAAATTAAGACCAGAAACAGCCGCAAATGGTAAGATTCAAGATGAGGAAGGAAAGTCAAGTCAGGAATATCAAGAGATGGGCTTCAAGGTAGACTGAAAAAAAGGATTATCATGTGGCAGACGTCAGGTTTTCCTACCACACCCATATTCGCAAGATAAAAAGCAGCTCTGGTGTCTTCTTAGACTGGCACGTCCAAAATGTTTCTCTCTGCCTAGGAAGGCCTACATCACCAGGTCAGACAAGAGCAAGTCAATCGAGAAAATATCTTGTGAGACTAGAACGTCAGCCTGTAGGGGATTCACGTGCATCAGCTGTAAGACCTTAGGTGAAATTTAAAACTAGAAACCAGGATTAATTTGGGAAAGCCTGCTAATATAAGAATATCCTACTCAAGTACTAAGCGCTAGTTGTCAGAATGTGGTTCTTCCGTTTCTCAAACTTGTTCGAAATAAACAGGTGAAGGGGTAAAACAGTTGAAGACACAGGAAGAGAACTAGGTCACCTGAGAGGGTGTACTAATTTAACGAGTGTCATCAAAGCAAACATGCCATAAAACACTATTTCTCTTTTTTTCAGACAAAATAAACTTCAAAAGACGGCGGGCCATACGCTAAGAATTCATTTTTTTCCTCCGTTAGGGTTTTTTCCCCACCGAAGGAAGTTTGGAAAATATGGATCTCAGTTTCAGTCAAATGCTGAGAGCCTCGAACTTCAGTCTAGAACTAAAAGGAGAGGGACTGCTGTAAAGGAAGAAATCTGTGGGCGCTCCAAGCCACCCTGAGGAGGTTACCAAAGCACAATCCTGAAAGCAAACTAGAGAAAAGTACGCGCAACGCCGGGCACACAGCGGCAGAAACGACGCCCGCCGAGAGCAACGTCGAGTCCCGGCCAAGTCCCGCGAGCACGCTCGCGGCCTCGAGACCGGCTCCCCAGCGCCCCCAGCGGCCCGGAGGAGAGAGGGCGGTCCGAGAAAGATGAATAGGTGCGACTCCCGGTTTGCAGTCCCCGGGGGACACACCCTAGGGTTTCCCTTTGCCAAGTTTTGTCTATTCATCTTCTTGTCCTCTGAAATCCATACCAGCTGTAAGGTAGGATTCCTAGCCTTCGAGTCATGTGAGAAAGGGTAGGCTACGCTGTCCGCCGCAGCTTCGTCTGTTGTAAAACGGTGGATTGATGGCGTGGCCCTTTTAATTGCGGTCTCTAGCGCCAAAGTGGCATCGCCCCTTTAAGTCCGGTGGCAGCCGCGGTTCCGGGGGCGGGGTCCGTCTTTCCCCGGACTAGGGCCGGCGCTGGGCGGCTTCTTTCGGCGGCTGGAACTCGCCTCACCGACGTCGGCTCCTGCGCAGGGCTGAGCCTCGTTCCTGATTGGCTGGTCGCAGGGGCCGTCCCCCCGCCCGGCACCCCTGGGTTCCCTCCCGGGTCCGCAGTGGAAACACTGCCCTCTCCCTTCTTGACCCCTATCCCTTCCTTCCTCCTCCTTTCCCTCCCTCCCTCTAGCCGCCGTAGCTTCTGGCGCCGCTGCTCCCGAAGGCGCTCCCGGCTCGGCGATGGGGTCTCGGGCCTCCACGTTACTGCGGGACGAAGAGCTTGAGGAAATCAAGAAGGAGACTGGCTGTAAGTTGAGGCTGGGAGTGGGGGCGCTGCCCGGCGCCTGCGGCCGGCCTCGGGTCCGTGGGCCGCCGTCGCTAAGGTCTGAAGGAGGGGTGCCTGTGCGGGGGCGGTCCTGGGCAGCCTGTGGGTTTGGAGACCGAGTTGGGAGGACCTGTTCTTCCAGATGCAGCTTTCCGGAGCGGGGATCGAGCTCTTGTGGGCGCTGTCTTTCCCCACAAAGGCAGGAGACTCAGTCGCTCACAGAGTGTGGAAACCTCTTTTTTCTCCTCCCACCCCAGCCCCCTGGCCCCTGAAAGTTCTCAGCCGGTGAAAGTCCCAGACCAAACTCCTGTCCTCTGTTTATCCTCAACCACCTTTGCCTATGAAGAGATAAAGCCGCAGAAGCAAATTCAGGAATTCTGGATGGATGCTGTAGAAAACGTAATCCGTTCTTGGGTTAGGACCTAAAACCACTGACAACTGTGAGAAATCACAAATAAGGTCTTGCCACAAACTGGATAAACAAATCCAGAAAGCAAGACTGTAAGATTTTGGAAGATGTGACCCAGTGCCTGGAGATCTTTAAACAATGAGGGTTCTGAGAATGTGAGACTTATTTCAATCTGAACTTTTGGAGAAAAAGCACAGATAGTGTGACCACCAGGTTTTTTTTTCCTTTTTTACTTACACTGAGGATACTTGCTGTCCTAATTTCATGTATATTGATTTCTATTATGCTGGTATATTATGCAGTCACTATTGAAATTGGATGTGATCCAAAAATCTTAGTGTAAATTTGTACTAGGAACTGATTTAATAGTTGAGTCTTTTCCTTATTAGCCTGAACAAAAGGAGCAACAGGGCTTTGGGAATTCAAAAGCTCTATAAAGTACCATCATACCATTATACATTTGAATAGCCCTTGATAATGCAATGTATGATACAATTGCATTGATGCATACAATATTTTCTCAGTACTCCTTTATGATTCCAGTTGGGTTATGGGTGGTGTGAGCACCTGATCTCTGTCCCTTCATGAATACCTGTCTTTGGTAATGATGTGAACAGTAACTAAGTGCCCCCATATGTAGGTCATACTGAGCCGTGCTGGGGGAACTACAAAATTTACTCAGGCAGTGACAGCCTGGGATAAATTAAATTAAATGCTGTCCTGTGCTTTCTGAGAAGTTCAAATTTCTAGAATCTTCAAGGTGGTAGGGATGTTTTCTAGACCCACCCTTTGTCCAGTTGATTTGCTTCTTGCAGTATCTAACTATGGCCCTTAAGCTTTTCCATAAAGATCTTTAATGATGATGACCTCACTACTTTCAAGGCAGTCCTTTTAATGATTTTGAATAAATGACAGAAACTATTTCTGCTATTTATAATTTGCAGTGCTTACTTTGCTACTGGACCTTATCATCATTTTATGACTTACTCAGAGCTCAGGAATAGAAATATAGGCAGTTTGGAATTAGCAAGCATTTTATTATACTTTGTGGCTGTGACTTTTGGCCACACATGTAAATATAACTATTTTAGGTATAGGGTGACGCCTGAATTAAAGCATTCATGCTAAAAATAGATAATGAGGAAGTATAGTGAAGATGAGAAAAACTTTTTCTTTTTTTTTTCTGTAGAGGCAGAGTCTCACGTTATTGCCCTTGGTAGAGTGCAGTGACATCACATAGCTCACAGCAACCTCCAACTCCTGGGCTTAGGCAGTTCTCTTGCCTCAGCCTCCGAGTAGCTGGAACTACAGGCACCTGCCACACGCCCACCTATTTTTTTGTTGCAATTTGGCCAGGGCCAGGTTTGAACTCGCCACCCTCAGTATATGGGGCTACCTGAGAAAAGCCATTTTTGCCTAAGAATGAAGAGACTAGTAATCCCATTCTGCTTTATTTATACTTGACCAAATGAAAAAGGCTTGGATTGCTACAGGAGGGTAGTATATTTCAACATGTGACTTGTGGACAAACAGAAATGAGTCCTTATGCAAAAGCCGTTTTCCCTGTTGCCAAAGAATGAACATGGGGGAGATTCTCAATTATAGTCAATACAAATGTACACATTAAGCCAGAGTGCCTAGTGAAACAAGTACTTACTGAGTTTTCACAGTATCTGTTCAGTATTATGCTAGGTACTCAGAGCAGATGGTGACAACAGATGCCAGTAACTTCATAGGCCAAGAGAGTTATGATTAACATCATGACATAAGTAAGCTGAAATTTTGTGGCACCCACCTTTGGAAATGAGAGAAAGAGAGTCCTTGTGGAGGACAGGAATTGGGCTTTGGTGCATGCACGAAGGGATTAGATTTGGATAGATTGACCCAGGGTATTTGGGGTAGCTTCTAGGAGTGATCTCCCTAAAGCCTGCTACAAAGTCATTTCTCTTCCCTGAGAGTTGAGCCATCAGTTTATCCAATCATCAAAGTTATTTCTTAAAGCAGTATGATTTTAATATGATTCAAAAGACTTTGAAGAATAAAACAACACACCTGGAGGGTGGAGTAGAGAGGTGGAATTTGTCCTATTTTCAATGCTTCTTGTTCCATGAAGAACAATTGGGAAACTATCAATCAGAAACACATTAAAAACAAGTATAAGACATTTTACTACTCTGTTTGCCAAAAAGAAAATGTAGTATAATTGAGGAAAACTGACTTTATATTCAATACAAAAGCTTTGCATTTTCAGGAGGCCAAGGTAGGTGGATTCCTGAGCTCAGGAGTTGAGACCAGCCTGAGCAAGAGTGAGATGCTGTCTCTAAAAATAGCCAGGTGTTGTGGCTGGTGCTTGTAGTCCCAGTTATTTGGGAGGCTGAGGCAAGAGGATTGTTTGAGTTCAAGAGTTTGAGGTTACTGTGAGCTATGACCCCAGGGCACTCTACCAAGGGCAACAAAGTGAGACTGTGTTCAAAAAGAAAGCTTTGCATTAGAATTACTGATTATATTTCAACATTTTTTTTTTTTTTAGAGACAGAATCTCACTATGTTGTCATCAGTAGAGTGCTATGGCGTCACAGCTCACAGCAACCTCCAGCTCTTGGGCTTAGGCAATGCTCTTGCCTTAGCCTCCTGAGTAGCTGGGACTACAGGTGCCCTCTACAATGCCCAGCTATATTTTTGTTGCAGTTTGGCCAGAGCTGGGTTTGAACCTACCACTCTCGGTATATGGGGCCAGCACCCTACCCACTGAGCCACAGGGTTCTTTTGACAATTAAATGAGATAATTATGTAAATTAGAATAGTATCTAGTATAATAAATGCTGCATGTTATTATCTTGAACCATAGATAACAATCACGTGTTGGGAAAATACCACTTGCATATGCTAGTTATATGTGTGTGTATTTTTTTTTTTTTTTGAGAAAGAGTCTTAAGCTGATGCCCTGAATAGAGTGCTGTGACATCATAGCTCATAGCAACCTCCAACTCTTGGGCTCAGGTGATCCTCTTGGCTCAGTTTTTCTGTTTTCAGTAGATGTGGAGTCTTGCTTTTGCTCAGGCTGGTCTCTAACTCGTGAGCTCAAGCAATCCACCCGCCTCAGTCTCCCAGAGTGCTAGTATTTCAGATGTGAGCTACCACACCCGGCCCATCTGCCAGTTATAAAAACTGCATGTAAGGCTGTATAATCAGGGGAGGTGACAGCATTTTATACATTTTTATTTTCACATTTTCTGTTTTTAGTAGGTAGTGGATTAGGAATCGTGTACAGACATTTTGCCAAGTCTTAAGAAATAAAACTTCTAAAGGAGTAGAAATTATGATTATTCTTAGCAATTTAGAAGACATCATCCAAGGAATACTTCGTGTTTGCATAAGTCAGACATTTGCTATATTGTATTTGTTCTATTACCTTCTTTCACACTAATACATGTACATAAATTAAAGTTCATTTGAATAAAAGATGAAATTGGGGAAAAAGCCACAAATGTCTTGGGAGTTTTTGTAATCCCCATCCTTAGTTTACTTAAGTGTAGCAATAAGTTGGCTGTGAATTACTTAAAACCTTATTTATGAGAAGCAATTCATACCCACAAAGCAATAATGAATGTAGATTCATTTATTTCAGTCTCTACTTTCTGGTGTATGTCATGTGGTATATGGAGCATGTTCAACAGGTTTAGGAAGTAAATTGTACAGGCTGGTGAGGATTTCTTTGTTTGAAAGGGTGTAGTGATGATAGAACAAATGTGGGTTTCTCTACAGTTCCACCAAAGTACAAGGCTGGCAAAGGTAATTGCTTGAGAACCATTTCCAGGGCCAGTATGTAAGTGAAAGTGCAACTGTAAGCTGCTACTACGTCCAGTGTAGGACCCTTTTAAGAGCCTCCTCTGTCATGCTACAGTGCCTGAAGTTTCTGTCACTACCGAAGACCCTACTGTCTTCCTCCTGTTGAAATGGAAATGCTCGGATAATTAATACCTTTAGTTTGTTTTGATTTAGATGATTATTTTTGAGACAGTCTTAAGCTGTCGCCCTGGGTAGCGTGCTGTGGCATCACAGCTCACAGCAACCTCAAACTCTTGGGCTTAAGTGATTCTCTTGCCTCAGCCTCCCAAGTGGCTGGAACTACAGGCACCCGCTGCAATGCCTGGCTATTTTGGGGTTGTAGTTTGTCATTGTTGTTTGGCAGGCCCAGGCTGAATTCGAACCGGCCAGCTCCAGTGTATGTGGCTGGTGCCCTAGCTGCTTGAGCTATGGGCACTGATTTAGATGATTTTTAAAGCTCTTTACTTTGCTAGTTTTTTTTTTTTCCTCACTGCTAGACAATGTGGGATACTTCCCTAGTTCTAATACAAAGTCATATTTTTATTTCCAGAAAGGGGTAAGAAGTAACCACTTGTTATATTAGAGAGGGCTCTGAGGCAGGGAGACCCTAGGAAGCTTATTTTGGTAGGGGAAGGTGGTCTAGAATCTAGAGCAGGCGTCCTTAAACTACGGCCTGCGGGCCACATGTAGCCGGTCAAGGACATTTATCCAGCTCACCATTGCCACCGCTACCTGTCCTGCTTAGCAGCCGACTCATCCCGGGGCCCGCAGTCTGGCCCTCCAATGGTCTGAGGGACAGTGAACTGGCCCCCTGTTTAAAAAATTTGAGGACCCCTGATCTAGAGCATAGAGTACTAGGAGTTTTGCTCATTGAGAAGATAACTGACCAGCTCTGCGTCTGTGGCTCAAGTGGCTAAGGTGCCAGCCACATACACCTGAGCTGGCAGGTTTGAATTCAGCCCAGGCCCGCCAAACAATGACAGCTGCAACCCCAAAATAGCCAGGCATTGTGGCAGGTGCCTGTAGTCCCAGCTACTTGGGAGGCTGAGGCAGGAGAATC
>NW_003852445.1:8077216-8079657 GCF_000181295.1 Otolemur garnettii
TTTTTTTTTTTTTTTTGAGATAGAGTCTCAGTTTGTCACCCTAGGTAGAGTTCTGTGTCATCATAGCTCACAGCAACCTCAGATTCCTGGGTTCAAGTGATTCTCTCACCTCAGCCTCCCCAAGTAGCTAGGACTACATGTGCCTGCCACATCACCCAGCTATTTTTGGAGGTGGGATTTCGCTCTGGTTCAGGCTGGTCTGGAACTTGTGAGTTCAGGAAATCCACCTGTCTTGGCCTCCCAGAGTGCTAGAATTACAGGCATGAGCCACCATGCCTGGCCCTAAAATCTTTTATTTATTTTATTTTTTTTGAGACAGAGCCTCAAGCTGTCGCCATGGGTAGAATACTGTGGCATCATACCTCACAGCAACTTCCAACTGTTCGGCTAAAGCAGTAGAGATAGGGGTCTCGCTTTTTTGTTCAGGCTGGTTTTGAACACATGAACTCAAGCTATCCACCTGCCTTGGCCTCTCTGATTGCTAGTATTATAGGCATGAGCCACTACGCCTGGCCTCTTATCTTTTTATATAAAAATATTTTTTTAGAGGCTCGGTGCCTATAGCTCAGTGGCTGGGGCACTAGCCACATGCACTGAGGGTGGTGGGTTCGAACCCAGCCAAGGCCTACCAAACAACAATGACAACTACAACCAAAAAATAGCCAGGCATTGTGGTGGCCCAGATACTTGGGAGGCTGAGGCAAGAGAATCGCTTAAGCCCAAGAGTTTGAGGTTGCTGTGAGCTGTGATGCCACGGCACTCTACCAAGGGTAGCATACTGAGACTGTCTCAAAAAAAAATTTTTTTTTTTTAGAGATAAGGTCTCTCTCATTCAAGCTTAGAGTATAATGCCAGACCATATCTCATTGCAGCCTCGAACTCATAGGCTCAAGTGATTATCTTGCCTCAGCCTACCAAAGTGCTGGGGTTACAGTCTGGAACTGCTGGACCTGACCTAAAATCTTTTATCTAGAGCCACCTTGGGCTGCACTTTTATGCTTTGTATAGGTTATCAGTCTGTTCTTTTGCATTAAGATTTAGGATAAGGGCAAGGACAAAATAACTTTTTACTTCTTTTTTTTTGTTGTTGCAGTTTGGCCAAAGCTGGGTTCAAACCCACCAGCTTCAGTATATGGGGCTGGCGCCCTACTCACTGAGCCACAGGTGCTGCCCAATAACTTTTTTCTTTTCCTCTTTTTTTTTTTTTTTGTTTTTGAGACAGAGCCTCAAGCTGTCCCCCTGGGCAGAGTGCTGTGGCATTACAGCTCACAACAACCTCGAACTCCTGGGCTCAAGCGAGTCTCCTGCCTCCGCCTCCCAAGCAGCTGGGACCACAGGCGCCCGCCACAACGCCCGGCTATTTTTTGGTTGCAGCCATCATTGTTGTTTGGCGGGTCCGGGCTGGGGATTCGAACTCGCCACCTTACGTGTACGTGGCTGGCGCCTTAGCCGGTTGAGCTATAGGCGCTGAGCCTTTCTTTTCCCCTTTTAGTTTTTACTTTTTGCTCTGTCATTTTTCTGTGCTGCTTGGCATGTCTCTGAAATACCTTCCTCTCAGCACAATACAGTGATGATAGAAAGACTTACAGTCAGGAAGGTTCATATGGTCTTTTATTTTAATTTTGAGACAGAGTCTCACTTTGCTGCTCCAAGTAGAGTTCTGTGATGTCACAGCTCACAGCACTTCAGACTTCTAGGCTCAAGCAATTGTCTTGCCTCAGCCTTCCAAGTAGCTGGAACTATACGCACCCACCACAACACCTGGCTATTTTTTTTTTTTTTAAACAGAGCCTCAAGCTGTCCCCCTGGGTAGAGTGCCGTGGCATAGCTCACAGCAACCTCCAACTCCTGGGCTCAAGCGAGTCTTCTGCCTCCACCTCCCAAGTTGCTGGAACCACAGGCGCCCGCCATAACGCCTGGCTATTTTTTTTTTGGTTGCAGCCATCGTTGTTTAGTGGGCCCAGGTTGTATTTGAACCCGCTACCTTAGGTGTATGTGGCTGGCGCCTTAGCCACTTAAGCCACAGGTGCCGAGCCAACACCTGGCTATTTTAAAGACAAGGTCTCGCTCTGGCTCAGGCTGATCTGGAACTCAGGAACTCAGGCTCCCAGAGTGGTAGGATTATAGGTATTAGCCACTGCGCCCAGACACTGTTTTCCTTCTTAAAGAAAAGTAATATAAAGGCAGCACCTGAAGCTCAGTGGGTAGGCTGGCAGCCACATACACAGAGACTAGTGGGTTCGAACCCAGCTGGGACCAGCTAAAGCAACAATGACAACTGCAACAGAAAAATAGCCAGGTGTTGTGGTGGGTACCTATAGTCCCAGCTACTTGGGATGCTAAGGCAAGAGAATTCCTTGACCCCAGAGTTTGAGGTTCCTGTGAGCTGTGATGCTACAGCACTCTACCCAGGGCGACAGCTAGAGACTCTGTCTCCAAAA
>NW_003852445.1:8079901-8081716 GCF_000181295.1 Otolemur garnettii
CCAGCTACTTGGGAGGCAGAGGCAGGAGACTCGCTTGAGCCCAGGAGTTGGAGGTTGCTGTGAGCAGTGAAGCCATGGCACTCTACCCAGGGTGATAGCTGAGGCTCTGTCTCAAAACAAAAAGAAAAGAGATCCAGTGGATTAAATATGATAGTTATTAAAAAGGACTCCAAAGCAATATAGAAAAATCATGAATTGTATATGTAAAGTATACAAGTGATAGATACTAGATTGTATTTCTTTTTTTGAGACAGTCTAACTTTGTTGCCTGGGTAGAGTGCTGTGGCATCATAGCTCACAGCAACCTCAAACTCTTGGGCTTGAGCAATCCTCTTGCCTCATCCTCCCGAGTAGCTTGGATTACAGGTGTTTACCACAATGCCTAACTATTTTTAGAAACAAGGTCTCTCTCTCTCTCTTGCCTAGGCTGGTCTTGAACTGCTGAGCTTAAGCAATCCACCCGTCTCAGCCTCTCAGAGTGCTAGGATTATTAGCATCTTGCCCAGCCAGAAATTAGATCTTATATGAAGAGATGAAAATAGCAGTGTTGGGATTGTGAACAAATAGTTTTTTTCCAGAAAATCGGTGGGGAAACTTAGAATTTTTTGTTTGTTTGAGACAGAATCTCACTCTGTTGCCTAGGGTAGAGTGTCATGGCTTCAACCTAGCTCACAGCAACCTCAAACTCCTGAGTTCAAGAAATCCTCCTGCGTCAGCCTCCTGAGTAGCTGGGACTACAGATGCCCTCCACAACTCCTGGCTAATTTTTCTATTTTTAGTAGAGGCGGGATCTCACTCTCGTTCAGGCTAGTCTCAAACTCCTGTCCTCTAGCAAGCTGTCTGCTTGCCCTCCCAGAGTGCTAGGATTACTGAAATTTAGTAATTCTTTAATGTCCTAATTTTTGCTGAACTAAAGTGAACTTTAATATATAAGAGTAGCCTTTGAAGTCTGAGGCTACAGCCAGAAGAGACTGGTCAAGTTCTTAAATGGTTATAACCAGCAGAGTCAGGAGGGAAATGGAGAGTAATTAGTGCAGTACTAAAGCTGTGCCTTCTGGCTCCTGACATAAAGATGATGATGATGATGATGATGATGATGATGATAGCTAACCTGGAGTGCTTGTCATACATATGCCAGGCACTTTGCCACCACTTTCTTTTCAATGACTTGGTTAGTTTGCCCAAAGCCCCATTCACTTACCTCTCACTGGTAAGCTCTGATGCTATGAATGGAATCAGAATCTGCCTTCCTGATCCACAACAGTGGTACTCTTTACAGTGAGCTGTTCACACCTGCCTGGCTGCAGAATAGTCCACAGCTACCTCCTGAGTGGTCACTGGACCCCTGCTGCCTCTAACCTGGATGGGAATGATTTTGCTCCCTTCTCTTGCTTTCTGCTCATCTTAGAGCACTAGTGTAGAACAGAGCCCAGCTTTGAGGGTGAAACCTTATGCTAAAGAATTCAGAGCCACACCTAGTGTGTCCTCTCATCCCAGGTCTGGGTCACTCACTTCCTGCTTGCCCCTGTTTACTCTGTTCCATTGTTCCTAGTGCTGAAGTAAATTTTTGTTCTATGAGCTGAGGGAGGACAACTATCAGGACTATGAGCCACCCTTTTAAAGCTCTGAAGGTACAGCTAGGACAAAGTCCACACTTGTTACACCCTTTTTGGCTGTTGTCTTTTCTTCTGTGATTTTTTTTCTCTTACCTCCAATCTGCCAATGTACCAAACTATTTCCCAGAAATGCTTTTGGCATTTTCAAAGTTTTATTGTGTAACTGCAGTTATTACCTCATTTAATTCTTTTTTTTTTT
>NW_003852445.1:8083010-8094900 GCF_000181295.1 Otolemur garnettii
GATTCTCTTGCCTCAGCCTCCGGAGTAGCTGGGACCACAGGTGCCTGCCACAGTGCCTGGCTATTTTTTGTTGCAGTTTGGCTGGAGCTGGATTTGAACCTGCCACCCTTGGTATATGGGGCCAGTACCTTACCCACTGAGCTACAGGTGCTAACTTTTTTTTTTTTTTTTTGAGACAGAGTTCCACTATGTCGCCCTCGGTAGAGTGCCATGGCATCACTCTCACAGCAACTTCAAACTCTTGGGCTTAAAACAATTCTCTTGCCTCAGCCTCCCAAGTAGCTGGGACTATAGGTGCCCGCCACAATGCTATTTTTTGTTGCAGTTGTCATTGTTGTTTTAGTTGGCCTGGGCTGGGTTATGAACCTGCCAGCTTCGGTGTATGAGGCTGGCTCCATAACCAGTATGCTACAGGTGCCAAGCCATGCCCACTTAATTTTTGTGGTGATAGGTGGGTCTCACTCAGGCTGATCTTAAATTCTTGGCCTCAAGTGATGCTTCTGCTTGGCCTCCCAAAGTGCTAGGATTTACTTATTTATTTATTTTGATACAGAGTCTCACCTTTTTGCCCTGAGTAGAGTACCATGGTGTTGTAGCTCACATCAGCCTAAACTTTTGGGCTCAAATGATCTTCTTGCCTCAGTTTTTTTCATTTTTTTAGTAGAGATGGGGTATTACTCTTGCTCAGGCAGATCTCGAACTCCTGAGCTTAAGCCATCCATCTACCTTGGCCTCCCAGAGTGCCAGGATTTACAGGTATAAGCTACCACACCTGGCCAGCCAGCACACCCACAGTGCTAGGATTACAGGCATTAACTGTTGAGCCTGGACCTGAGATTCAATTTTGATTGCTGTTTAATTTTCTAACCCCTTTCATTCTTTAGCTTTTAAACTTGCTGTATTGATCTCTAAAGACAATTTAATTTATTATTATTGTTGGTTTTTTGAGACAGAGTCTCACGGCAGGAGTTTACCACCAAGCCCATTTAATTTTTTTTTTGACAGTCTCACTATGTTGCCCTTGGTAGAGTGCTATGGCGTCACAGCTCACAGCAACTTCCAACTCTTGGGCTCAAGTGATTCTCTTGCTTGAGCCTCTTAAGTAGCCCACCACAACGCCAGGCTATTTTTAGAGACGGATCTTGCTCTAGTTCAGGCTGCTTGAACCTGTGAGCTCAGGCAGTGCACCCACCTCAACTTCCCAGAGTGTGCTAGGATTACAGGCATGAGCCACCATGCCCAGCCCTATTTATTTATTTATTTTTTTGGAGACTGTCATCTAGGCTAGACTGTAGTGGTGTGATCATAGCTGACTGCAACCTTGAAATTCTGGGCTAAAATGATCTTCCTGTCTCAGGCTTCCAAGTAGCTAAGACTACCAGCACATCACCACACCTGGCTCATTTTTTTATTTATTTTATTTTATTTTATTTATTTATTTATTTTTGAGACAGAGCCTCAAGCTGTCCCCCTGGGTAGAGTGCTATGGCATCACAGCTCACAGCAACCTTCAACTCCTTGGGCTCAAGCGAGTCTCCTGCCTCAGCCTCCCAAGTAGCTGGGACCACAAGCACCCACCACAATGCCCGGGTATTTTTTTTTTTTGGTTGCAGCCGTCATTGTTGTTTGGTGGGTCCGGGCTAGATTCGAACCCACCACCTTAGGTGTATGTGGCTGGCGCCTTACCCACTTGAGCCACAGGCACCGAGCCCATTTTTTTATTTTTTATAAAGATGGCGTTCTTGCTATGTTGTCTGGGCTGGCCTCCAGCTCCTGTTTAGAGGCAACTTTAGAGTTTCTGTATCTCCCTAGCTTTCTCACTTTGAAGCATTTGACAGTAGGGGATGGGTTCAGTTCAAGTGAGGGCTACCTTCCCAGCTGGGACTAATTTTGTGCTCTTTAGTTTCCCACAGTCAGATCACGCGCCTCTACAGCCGATTCACCAGCCTGGACAAAGGAGAGAACGGGACTCTCAGGTAGGCAGTTCCTTTCTTTATTTTCCTCACAGAAACTAGAAACTTCCTGGCAAAGTCTGAGTACTTGCCTTTATCCAAAAAGCAGGCATGATAGGCATCCTGCATTCAGAAGGCAAGAGATATTCTTCACTGGTCTTGAGCATCATTTATTGATTCACAAGGGAATTAAATCAGCAGAACAGTACCATTAAATTTATCACTGGCTGCTTATTGCTTTATTCCAACTTCCTTTAGCTTAAGCAGCCATTATTCTGGTCTTAAGAATATACTTTTGAGATTTCAGCTCTCGGCTCTCTGCTTGCATTTTATTTTCTTTTTCTTTCTTTTTTTTTTTTTTTTTTGAGACAGTCTAACTTTTGTTGCCCCTGGTAGAGTGCCATGGCATCCTGCTCACAGCAACCTCAAACTCTTGGGCTCAAGCAATTCTCTTGCCTCAAGCTCCCAGGTAGCTGGGATTATAGGCACCTGCCACAACACCCAGTTATTTTTAGAGATGAGATCTTGCTCTGGCTCAGGTTGGTCTCCAACTCCTGAGCTCAGGTAATCCACCTGCCTCGGCTTCCCAGAATGCTAGGATTATAGGTGTGAGCCACTACACCTGGCTCTGCTTGCTTTTTCTAAACATTGATTTTTATGAAGTTGATCTATGGCAATCCCAGCAATCCAAGGTGTTGGAGGTTGCTCTGTCTTCTTTTCATTTCATAAACCCTAGGGATTATGGATTGAGTTAGGAAAGCCATAATCCCTAGGGGGATCACCTTAGGTCAATTAATGTTAGTCAAGATGTTCAGTATTTTAGTCTAGCACAGTGGTTCTCATCTGAGGACCATTTTTCTGCCGAGGGGCAAAATGGAGACATTCTTTGTTTGTTTGTATTTTGCTTTGAGACAGAGTTTTACTATGTTGCTCAGGCTAGAGTGCTCACAGCTCACAGCAACCTCAAGCTCTTTGGCTCAAGAGATCTTCCTGCCTTAGCCTCCTGAGTAGCTTGGACAATAGGCATTCACTACCCCGTCTGGCTAATTTTTCTGTTTTTAGTAGAGACAGGGTCTTACTCTTGCTCAGGCTGGTCTCAAACTCCTGAGCTCAAGCAATCTATCCGCCTTGGCCTGTCAGAGTACTAGGATTACAGGCATGAGTGAGCCACTGTGCCTGGCCTTCCTTTTTTTTTTTTGAGACAGAGTCTTACTTTGTCACCCTCCATAGAATGCTGTGGTGTCATAGCTCACAGCCTTATTTATGGGGGGAGGGGATAAAAGAAAAGAAAAAAGTAATTAATTATTTTAAATACTGCTTCCCTTACCTGGCAACTCTGAGTGTCTTGCTTCATGAGATTCTGTAGGGGAAAATGGCTCTCAATTCTACTGCAGCCTATTTGTGGAACTTCTACTCCAGCTTACTTGTTACTACATGCACATCTTCTTTCTGAATTCCAGATTTTGTCAACGTCTTCCATCTAGCCAGGCACGGTGGCTTACACTTGTAATCCCAGGACGTGGGTGGATTGCCTGAGCCAGGTGTCCTCAAACTACGGCCCGCGGGCCACATATGACCCGCCGGGTATTTTTGCCGCTGCTGCCTGTCCTGCTTAGCAGCTGACTCGTCTGGGGCCTGCAGTCCGGCCCTCCAACAGTCTGAGGGACAGGGAACTGGCCCCCTGTTTAAAGAGTTTGAGGACCCCTGGGAGCTCACAGGTTTGAGACCAGCCTGAGCCAGAGTGAGGCCTTATATCTAAAAATAACCAGACGCTGTGGCTGGGGTCTATAGTTCCAGCTATTCAAGAGGCTGAGGCAAAAGAATTACTTCAGCCCAGGAGTTTGAGGTTGCTGTGAGCTGTGACGTCATGGTACTCTACCAAAGGTGACAAAGTGAGACTCTGTCTCAAAAAAAAAAACAAACTTCTTCCACCCTGATTGTTTTTTATTGTGAATATATTCTCCTATGTATTTTTTTTTTTTTTTTTTTTTTGAGACAGAGTCTCACTGTGTCGCCCTCTGTAGAGTGCCATGGCGTCACATCTCACAGGAACCTCAAACTCTTGGGCTTAAGCAATTCTCTTGCCTCAGCCTCCCAATTAGCTGGGACTACAGGTGCCTGCCATAATACCCGGCTATTTTTTTGTTGCGGTTGTTGTTGTCATTTAGGAGACCCAGACCAGATTCAAACCCACCTTTCTCAGTGTATGTGGCTGGTGCCCTAACCACTAAGCAATGGGCACCGAGCCCCTATGTACATTTTTTTGGTGACACTTTGTTTTAGAAGAATGAGAAGGCTCAGCGCCTGTGGCTCAAGTGGCTAAGGCGCCAGCCACATACACCTAAGGTGGCGGGTTCAAATCCAGCCTGGGCCCACCAAACAACGACAGCTGCAACCAAAAAAAAAAAAATAGCCGGCGTTGTGGGGGGGGCCTGCGGGCCCAGCGACTTGGGAGGCTGAGGCAAGAGACCCCCTTGAAAAAAAAAAAAAAAAGAAAGAAGAATGAGAAGAGATAAACGAGCGCGCGCACCTCCCACCTCCCTCAGGTGAAAGTCAGAATGCAACCTTGCAGAAGCCAGCCTAGCCTTAGAGCCCTAAAATAAACAACTAGCAGACTGGTTTTGACTTTTATTGTTAACTGTTGATTAAATGCTTTAGTTAGTGGAAATTGTTATCATTTCTCTGTTAATAAATATCTTGTACCATATGACTAACCTCTTTTATATTACTTAATCTCCTGTGTATGAGTCATCTAAAACATCGACTTCTGAGTACCTGAAATAGAAGGTAACTGTGAAGCAGTATCTCCAAACAACAGAAGGATTTTGCACAATGAAGGAGATCAGTATAGAGCAGTGGTTCTCAACCTTGCTAATGCTTCATAATGCTGTGTCCCTTTAATACAGTTCCTCCTGTTGTGGTGACCCCCAACCATAAAATTATTTTCATTGCTACTTCATAACTGTAATTTTGCTACTGTTATGAATTGTAATGTAAATATCTGATATGCAGGATGTATTTTCATTATTACAAAGGGGTCATAACCCACCGGTTGAGAACTACTGGTATAAAGGGATGGCATTTCTGATTGCTAAGAATTTCTCAGACTCTGTTTTTTCAGAGCATCTCCATGCCCTTGAATGTCTAGAAACCCATTCCTCACTGGGAATTTTTTGGCCACCAAGTATGCCATATACATGGTTCTATACTCAGACTTGCCTACTATCATTTTTTTTTTTAATTGTTGTTGTTGTTATTGTTTGAGACAGAGTCTCACTTTCTCATCCTTGGTAGAGTGCCATGGAGTTAGACAGCTTACAGCAACCTGAAACTCGTGGGTTTAAGCAATTCTCTTGCCTCAGCCTCCTGAGTTGCTGGGACTATAGGTGCCCACCACAGTGCCCGGCTATTTTTTTTTTTAAGAGATGAGGTCTCACTCTTGCTCATGTTGGTCTCAAACCTGTGAGTTCAGGCAGTCCACCTGCCTCAGCTTCCCAAGTGCTAGGGTTATAGGTGTGAGCCACCACATCCAGCCACCTACTATCATTAATAATATCTTTTCCTCAAAAAAACTTTGAAGAAGATTTTCCTGGATAGACTATGAGGCAGACTATAATGTCAGTATGTTTTTTAATGAGTACATACAAATCTGCATTTCAAATGGATCTTGTACTTGTGGTTTGTGGGCCACTTTGGAGTATTTATTTTTTCTATTAGTTTCGTGTTGATGGGCAAATTTGAAAAGCTAAGTTTAGAGAAACTGCCCTGCATGATCTATATTCTACTTTTGAACAACTAATAATGTGTATATTGTTTAACAGTTGACAAACTATTTTTTTATACTCTGATTTTTATTTATATACATTTAGCAGTATTCCCTTGTTCTGGTGACTGGAACCACACTGTAAATTCTAAGACTGGAGTTAAATAGTATCAAAGGACAGGATTTAGATCCTTATTAAGATTGGAAGTCCATGTCTAGATCCCCTTATTGAGTTGAAAAGAGTTGAGGCTAGCTTGTGCACCTGTAATTTGATACAAGACTTGGTATTTAAACTGTGCCTCTTCTCAGCTAAAATTACGTAAGCTTGTTAGACATTAAACTGAAGTATGTGGCCGTACAATTCAAATCAGCCTTAGTCTTCATTTAAAAGGAAGTATTGTTTCTTAACCTCCATTAAGAGGACCACATTTTGGTAATAATATGGACTTTGTGTTATAGAACAAGTTATGTAATAAAAGTCTAGCACATATTTGTTGAATTAATCAGGACCTCAGTAATTTTTTTATCTTATCATCTTAAGCAATCTAATTATTTTATGACTGGCTTTTTCTGGTTCATTCCTTGATATAAAAATTACTACTCTAAATGAATCAAAGAAAATCAAGTCCAGAGTTGTTTTTTTTTTTTCTGATTCAGAGTCTTAACTCTATTGCCCAAGTTGGAGTGCCATGGCATCAGCCTAGCTGACAGCAACCTCTGACTGCTGGGCTCAAGTGATCCTTTTGCCTTAGCCTTCTGAGTGTCTGGGACTACTGGCACATAACCAACACGCCTGGCTAACTTTTCTATTTTTTGTAGAGACAGGTTCTTGTTATGTTGCTCAGGTTGGTCTCAAACTCCTGGCCTCAAGTGATCCTGTCACCTCAGCCTCCCAAAGTGCTAGGGTTACAGAAATTAGCCACTGGGCCTGGCCAGAGTTATTCTTGAAGAGCTTTATGCTCAGTCTACTAGGTTAGCTTGTGTCAGCAGATGTAGGGGAGATGAGCTTGTTGAATTAATTTAGGAACATGTAAATGTTAAACCATAATAGGAACAAAGTATGAAGACCCTTGGGTTAAAATAGGACCATTTCATGACTATTTCTTCCATCTTAATTAGCATTTAGCATAAAGTAGAGGAATGTGTTATACCTCTGTGTCAGCAAACTTCTAGATGACAGGAATCAGATAAGTTCAAGTTTATGTTAGTGTGTATATAAGTGTTTATGTAAGTGTTTTTTTAGGGGGGGCAACTCTGGTGGGATACGAACCCTCTTTTCTTTTCTTTCTTTTTTTTTTTTGATACAGAGCCTCAAGCTATCCCCCTGGGTAGAGTGCTGTGGCATCACAGCTCACAGCAACCTCCAACTTCTGGGCTCAAGCGAGTCTCCTGCCTCAGCCTCCCAACTAGCTGGGACCACAGGCGCCTGCCACAACGCCTGGCTATTTTTTTGGTTGCAGCCGTCATTGTTGTTTTGGCAGGCCCAGGCTGGATTTGAACCCGCTACCTTAGGTGTATGTGGCTGGTGCCTTAGCCACTTGAGCCACAGGCGCTGAGCCTCTTTTTTTTTTTTTAGAGACAGAGTCTCACTTTGTCACCCTTGGTAGAGTGCCATGGCATCACAGCTCACAGCAGCCTCCATCTCTTGGGCTTAGGTGATTCTCTTGCCTCAGCATCCTGAGTAGCTGAGACTACAGGTGCCCGCCACAACGCCTATTTTTTTTTTTTTTTGCAGTTTGGCCAGGGCTGGGCTTGAACCTGCCACCCTTGGTATATGGGGCCAGTTCCCTACTCACTGAGCCACAGGTGCCGCCCCCCTCTTTTCTTTTTCTTGAGATAGAATCTCACCCTGTTGCCCAGGCTAGAGTGCCATGGCATCAGCTTAGCTCGTAGCAACCTCAAGTACCTGAGCTTAAACCATCCTCTTGTTTCAGCCTCCAGAGTAGCTGGGATTATAGGTGCCTACCACAACACCTGGCTGAATTTTCTATTTTTAGTAGGGACAGGGTCTCTGTCTTGCTTAGGATGGTCTCAAACTCCTGAGCTCAAGTGATCCTCCCACCTTGTTCTCTCAGAGGGCTAGAATTACAGGTGTGAGCCACAGTGCCCACTAGAAATGCAGTTTTTAAAGAGAATACATACAGACCTAGATTTACATCACATTTCTGCTACTTAGTAGTGGTGTGCCACTGGACAAGTTACTTCATCTTACTGACTCTCAATTTCCTTAGCTCTAAAAGGGTACAGATAAAACACTGGCGTGAGATACATGAGATAATGTATATAAACAGCAGCACATGATGTATGTGCAGTGAATGGTAACTAACATTCACTTCAACATAATCTCACCTAAATTACACGGGGATGACTGCTCTTTGTCATGTTGTCCGTTGCCTCCACAATTCTAGTGTAGAAGTGGATGGAAAAAAAGCCAGAGACAGAACAAAGAAATACAGAAATCAATGGGTTCTCACATTCTTTCCCTGAATATAAATATTGGCTAAGAATTCCTCACATCTCATAGGTCCTTTAGAATTTTGTTGTTGTTTGTTCTTTTATGTTTTTTGAGACAGAGTCTCAGTTACTTGGGTAGAATGCCACGGCATCATAGCTCACAGCAACCTCAAACTCTTGGGCTCAAGTGATCCTCTTGCTTCAGCCTCCCAGGTAGCTAGGACTACAGGCGCCCACCACAATACCTGGCTAGTTTTTCTGATTTAGTCTAGCTCTTGCTCAAGCTCTGTTAGATTTTCTTTCCTTTTTTTTTGACAAACTCACTTTGTCACCCTTGGTATAATGCTGTGATGTCATAATTCAGCAATCTCAAACTCTTGGGCTAAGCCATTCTCTTGCCTCAGCCTCCCAACTAACTGGGACTGTAAGTGTCCACTACAATGCAGGCTATTTCTAGAGACCAGGTCTCACTCTGGCTAAGGCTCGTCTTGAACCTGTGAGCTCAGGCAATCTACCCGCCTCAGCCTCCCAAGTGTGGGGATTATAGGTGTGAGCCACTGTCCCTGGCCCACTGTTAGAATTTTTAACAGGATATGGAGAACCCTCTAAATATTTTCCTGTGTATTTAAGTTCTATAGTGTTTGATACTTTTCATTTGCTATTCAGTCTCCAAACTTAATAACTAAGTACAAAATGGTAATGTTCAAGGAATCATTTACTAAGGGACAGCTTAGTGTTTGCTTATCAGTTGGTTTATTGTGTGCTAAATCCACTGAAAGGTGGAATATTCAAATTTGGCTTCTGTTTCTGAGTTGGTACAAGAAAACACTTGGCAGCTATTGAAGTGCTATTCTTTGCAGTTATTTGGTACAATTTGCCACAGAAGTAAATTCCAGGAGGTAATATTCTTACGAGGTTGTACCCTCATTTAGACTGAAGGAGTTCATGCTAAGGGTCAATGGTCTGTAACTCAAGGTGATTCTCTTGGTAGCCGGGAAGATTTCCAGAGGATTCCAGAACTTGCCATTAACCCACTGGGGGACCGTATCATCAATGCCTTCTTTCCAGAAGGGTGAGTCAGTCAATTGATGTACTTCATTCCTGAGGCTGTCTTGGCCTAAATTAATTGCTAATCTGAAATGATGACATTGGTTGGGTCATTTCAGACTGTGATCTCCCTAATTATATCTCCTTTCATTTTAAACTTCAAATAGATATGTAACCCTATCTTCAAAACTATCTTTATTTTTTTATTTCCTTTCTTAACAATAGTTTTTTGCCTTCCTCTGCATATTCTAATTTTTTTTTTTTTGAGATAAAGTCTCTCTCTGTCATCTAGGCCAGACTGCAGTGGCATCATCATAGCTCACTGCAACCTCAAACTCCTGGGCCCATGTGATCCTCTGACCTGGAGCTCCCAAAGTGTTAGGATTCCTGGCATGAGCCACTATGTCCAGCATAATTCTGTCTTTTATCTGTTTACCACTGATGTAAAACTAGATTTTTAAAAGATGTTTATTTGGAAACAATTTTAAATTCAAAAGTTGTAAAAATTAAAAACAGTACAAAGCATATCTGTATGTCTTTTATCCAAATGCATCTACTATATTAACTTTTTGCTTCATTTGTATGTTTTCAATAGTAGCCAATGAAAATATAATGAAAACTATATGTATAATTACATATTTTCTAGTAGCCACATTAAAAAAGTAAAAATAGGCTGGGCGCCTGTGGCACTCAATTGATAAAAAATTTTCTGTCAGCTTAAGTACTGAAAGGGCTTTATATACAGAGATGTCTTTGAAAACATTATGATAATGAAAAATGAGGGGAAAAGTTCAATTATGGGGTAATAATAAAATCATAATATGTCTGGCTCGGCACCTGTGGCTCAAGTGGCTAAGGCACCAGCCACATACACCTGAGCTGGCAGGTTCGTATCCAGCCTGGGCCGCCAAAGAACAATGAGGTCGGCTCGGCACCTATGGCTCGGCCGGCTAGGGCGCCAGCCACGTACACCTAAGCTGGCGGGTTCGAGTCCCCAGCCCGGACCCGCCAAACAACAATGACGGCTGCAACCAAAAAAAAAAAAATAGCCGGGCGTTGTGGCGGGCGCCTGTGGTCCCAGCTACTTGGGAGGCGGAGGCAGGAGACTCGCTTGAGCCCAGGAGTTGGAGGTTGCTGTGAGCTGTAATGCCACGGCACTCTACCCAGGGGGACAGCTTGAGGCTCTGTCTCAAAAAAAAAAAAAAAAGAACAATGAGGTCTGCCACCAAAAAATAGCTGGGTGTTGTGGTGGGCATCTGTAGTCCCAGCTACTTGGGAGGTTGAGGCAAGAGAATTGCTTGAGCCAAGATTTGGAGGTTGCTGTGAGCTGTGATGTCATGGCACTCTACACAAGACGACAGCTTGAGGCTCTGTCTCAAAAAAAAAAAAAGTCATGATATGTCTACATCATTATTATGCAGACATTTAAAATATCTCAAAGTGTTTATATTATTTGAATTAGAGAAATGCCTTTTTTTTTTTTTTTGAGACAGAGTCTCAAGCCCTGGGTAGAGTGCCATGGCATCACAGCTCACAGAAACCTCAAACTCTTGGGCTGAAGCGATTCTCTTGCCTCAGCCTCTCAGGTAGCTGGGTCTACCTCTGCCACAATGCCTGGGTTTTTTGGGGGTTTTTTTGGTTGTAGTTGTCATTGTTGTTTAGCAGGCCAGGGCTGGGATCGAACCTGCCAGCCTTGGTGTATGTGGCTGGCACCCTACTCACTGAGCTATGGGCACTGAGCCTGGAGAAATGCTTAAAAATATATATATGTACATAGTGAGACAAAGTCTCACTATGTTGCCCTTGGTAGAGTGCCATGGCATCACAGCAACCTCAAACTCTTGGGCTTAAGCGATTCTCTTACCTCAGCCTCCCGAGTGGCTGAGACTATAGGCCTCCGCCACAACGCCCAGCTATTTTTGTTTTGTTTGTTTGTTTTGTAGTTGTAATTGTTGTTTAGCAGGCCCAGGCCATGTTAGAACCTGCCAGCCCCATCAGCGCCCTAACCACTGAGCTACGGGCACCAAGGCTAAAATTTTTAAAAGTCCAGATATGGTGGCATGTTCCTACTGTCCAGCTATTTGGGAGGCTGAGTTGGGAACACTATTATCTGAAAAGCATGGGAACATTATTAGAAGAAAATATATTAACAAGAGTTGTAATTGGTAAGAGTGATTTTTTTGTTCTATTTTTCTTTTTTCCAAGTTTTCAAATACTTGTTTAATTGCTTCTATAACTAAACTTTATTTTAAAACAGCTCTTCCATACTGTGCCTTAATTTAAAAACATCTCTAGTTATACATTACTATAGGGGAGAGATTGGAGGTGGTTGAGAAGTCACTGGGTTGAAATGACTAACTTGTGGCTCATTGCAGAGCTCAAAGCAGTAAGTTCAGGTTCTGGTTCTCATGTTTGTTGTAGCCCTGGCACACAAATTCAAATCTTTTTTTTTTTGAGAGAGAGTCTCACTTTGTAAACCTGGGATTGAGTACCATACGTCATGTGTCATCTTAGCTCACAGCAACCTCAAACTCTTAGGCTCAAGCAATCCTTATAACTCAGCTTCCCAAGTAGTTGGGACTACAAGTGTCTGCCATGACGCCTGGCTAATTTTTGTATTTTAGTAGAGACAGGGTCTCAGTCCTCCTATGTCTAGTCTTTTTTTTTTTTTTTT
>NW_003852445.1:8096113-8098437 GCF_000181295.1 Otolemur garnettii
CAGACCTGGAGGGTTTGAATCTAGCCCAGCCCAGCTAAACAACAATGACAACTACAGTCTAAAAATAGCTGGGCATTGTGGTGTGCACCTGTAGTCCCACCTACTTGGGAGGCTGAGGCAAGAGAATCACTTAAGCCCAAGAGTTTGAGGTTGCTGTGAGCTATGACACCACGGAACTCTACCCAAGGCGATAACTTGAGACTTTGCCTCAAAAAAAAAGAAAAGAAGGGTGGTGCCTATAGCTCAGTGAGTAGGGCACCAGCCCCATGTACCAAGGGTAGCGGGTTTGAACCCAGCCCTAGCCAAACTGCAACAAAAATAGCCAGGTATTGTGGCAGGTGCCTGTAGTCTCAGCTACTTGGGAGGCTGCAGTAAGAGACTCACCTAAGCCCAAGAGCTAGAGGTTGCTGTGAACTGTGACGCCACAGCACTGTACCGAGTGTGACAAAATGAGACTCTGTCTCTTAAAAAAAAAAAGAAAGAAAGAAAGAATCACCTTGATTGACATGGTATTCTATTTTTCATATTTTCCCATCAGAGAGGACCAGGTAAACTTTCGTGGATTCATGAGAACTTTGGCTCATTTCCGACCTATTGAGGATAATGAAAAGAGCAAAGATGTGAATGGACCAGAACCACTCAACAGCCGAAGCAACAAACTGCACTGTAAGGAGCAAAAGTCTTCTGCTTTAAAATATTTGCTTTTCATTCCTTACAAATCATTTATTTGCTTATTTATTCATTCAACAAGCATTTAGAGGGGTAGCACCTGTGACTCAGCACCCCCCATATACCAGGGGTGGCAGGTTCAAGCCCAGCCCTGGCCAAACTGCAACAAGTGTTTACAAGAGCTAAACTGGCCGAGTTTGAGTCCCAGCTCTGCCACATTTTGGCCTTGTGACTTTGAGCAAGTTACTTACAAATCTTTTTACCTCAGTTTCTTCTTCTGTAAAATGTGACATTAAGGTGTTCCACATCAGATTGCTGTGACGGTTAAATGAGTTGGTGTATATCAAGTGCTTCAAAGAGTGCCTGACATATATTACGTACTCACTAAGTACTACCTATCATAATTCATTGAGCACCTACTGTGTACCAGGTCTGTGGTAAATGCTAGAGTGGAAGTAGTGAATAAGGCCCCAGCCACATCTGTAAGGAATAATAGCAATCTTCAGCTCATGTAGAATTTGATAGACACTGGATGTGACTTAAGTAGGGGTGGACAGCTGGATTAGTGTAAGATTTAATTTTGTCCCCATGCCTTTTGACTTCTTTCCTTGGGTACTTAATACATTTGCCTTCTGCTCTTGTTGGTTCATTTATGATATTGCCCAATCTCTTACAACACTTCTTTAAGCAATTGAAATTTCTCTTAATGTTCAACATAAGTTGAAACTAAAATTATATTAAACTGACTGAGCCCAAGGTTTTTTATTTTTACAAATGTGCACAGTGGTATACAGAAAGGTTTGTGAAGCCACAGAATAAATGGGATCCATGAAAATTGTACTTGGTGATTTCAAGAAAAAGGGCCATGTGCAGTGGCTCACACCTATATTCTTAGCACTCTGGGAGGCTGAGGCAGGTGGATTACCCTGAGCTCATAGGTTTGAGACCAGCCTGAGCAAGAGAAAGCCCAGTCTTAAAAAATAGCTGGGCGTTATGCTGGGTGCCTGTAATCCCATCTACTTGGGAGGTTGAGGCAAGAGGATCACTCAAGCCAAAGACTTTGAGGTTGCTATAAGCTGTGATGCCATAGAACTCTACTCAGGGCGACAGCTTGAGACTCTGTCTCTTAAAAAAAAATGAAAGAAAGAAAGCTGAAGTTCTTTTTTTTTTTATTTTTTTGGCCAGGGCCGGGTTTGAACCTGCTACCTCTGGTATATGGGGCTGGTGTCCTACTTCTTTGAGCCACAGGCGCCACCCAGCTAAAAGTTTTTTTTAAATATTAAAACAAATACATATAAGTTATAGAATATAATGCCAAATATATATAATTAAAGTTTTTTTTTAAGTTTAGTTTGTGGCCCTTGGGTTATATCTCCTGATCTCCTTGGGTATAAGAGTATGAGTTCACTCTGCCATTGATATGTTAGAAGAAGAGTTTGAGGAGCACTGAAACAATTTTTGTTTATAACATAGGAAAGACTGAACCAAAATACTAAAGTATTGGTCAGCCTTACTGCAAGATCATGTATCTTTTTTTTTTTATTTTTTTTATTTTTATTTATTTATTTATTTATTTTTTTGAGACAGAGCCTCAAGCTGTCCCCCTGGGTAGAGTGCCGTGGCATTACAGCTCACAGCAACCTCCAACTCCTGGG
>NW_003852445.1:8100245-8106331 GCF_000181295.1 Otolemur garnettii
TTTTTTTTTTTTTTTTTTTGCAGTGTTTGGCGGGGCTAGGTTTGAACCCGCCACCTCCGGCATATGGGACTGGTGCCCTACCCTTTAGAGCCACAGGCGCAGCCCGAGATCCCATTTCTTAAAATTGCCAGGCATTGTGGTAGTCACCTGTATCCCAGCTACTTGGGAAGCTGAGATAAGAGGATGACTTGAGCCCAAGAGTTTGAGGTTTCTGTGAGCTATGAAGCTCTACCAAGGGTGACAATGTAAGACTCTGTCCAGAAAAAAAGAAAGAAAGAAAGAAAAAGTGGGTATAGCATAGGCTGTAGAAAAAAAAACATGGTTCAACATTTTATTTTACCTTAAAGTATTTTAAAACACATCACCTGCTAGTCTTTTGATGTAGTAGCGTCAAGGGTTATTTTGTTTAGTTTAGTTTTTATGTTAGTATAGATCTGCTGATGGGACTTGTATGACATTTTTTATATAGAACATACCTATAAAGTATCATCTTAGGTTTCTAGTTCCACTTTCTTTTAAGTGGAAAGATAATTTAAAGATACTCAAAGCATTCTTTTTTATTAAGTTTATTATTTTTTTATTTTTTCCTTTTTTTTTTTTTGTTTGGGATTCATTGAGGGTACCAAGAATTAGGTTACACTGATTGCATTTTTTAAAATATGGAACACTTCATGAATCTGCATATCATCCTTGTGCAGGGGCCAAATCTTCTCTTTATCATTCCAGTTTTAGTACATGTGCTGCTAAAGTGAGCACTCAAAGCATTCTGAGAATAAAATCTTTCTAGGGATTTACACTTTTTCTCTCAATATTGTATTGTATTGTATTTTAGAGAGAGTCTCACTTTGTCACCCTCAGTGGAGTGCTGTGGTGTCATAGCTCACATCAACCTCAAACTTTTGGGCTCAAACGATCCTCTTGCCTCAGCCTCCCCAGTAGCTGGGACTACAGGTGCCTGGCACAACACCCAGCTAGTTTTTAGAGACCAGGTCTCAGTCTTGCCCAGGCTGGTCTCTGGGAATTTAATTATGAGTCTTTTAGAAGTAGTCAATCTAATTTTTATAGAAACAATAGCTTTCTTTTTTCATATTCATGTCTCATTTTTTATCAAATTATATAATTTTATTAAAAGTGTAAATAACATCAACATTTTTTTAGCCAGACACATCTGACTCTTAGTAACCATCCAACTTGACAGGTAGATAATGTGGATACTCAAAAGTAGCCAGTTATTTTGAAATATAATTAACAAACTATAAAAACAACTGGCATAGTAATATAAGTGCTGCTTTATTATACATTAAATAAAAGAATGTAGCACTGGGTCAAAGAATAATCATTAATTTTGAAAATGGTGAACACAAATCATAAATTGAGGAATATATAACAACTGTGAAGCATAAACTGCACGTAGCCTTACCTCTACTCTGGCAACCTCTGTTATAACTCCTTAATTTTATCATTTTTTTATCATTATTTTTTCTTTTAGAGACAGAGTGTCATTTTATTGCCCCTTGGTAGAGTGGCCTAGCATCACAGCTCACAGCAACCTCCAACTCCTGGGCTTAGGCGATTCTCTTGCCTTAGCCTCTCAAGTAGCTGGGACCACAGGCGTCCACCACAGCACCCAGCTATTTTTTTGTTAGTTTGGCCGGGGCTAGGTTCGAACCCACCACCGTAGGTATATGGCGCCCTACCCACTGAGCCACATGTGCCACCTGAAAACCAAGAACTCAGCCTGAGCAGAAGCAATACCCTCTCTCTACTAAAAATAGGAAAAAAATAAAAAGAAAACTGGCCAGGCATTGTGGCAGGCACCTGTAATCCTAGCTATTTGGGAGCCTGAGGCAAGAGGATTGCTTATGCCCAAGAGTTTGAGGTTCCTAGGAGGTATAATTATGCCACAGCACTCCACCTCAGGGTGACAGAGTGAGATTCTGTCTCAAAAAAAAAAAAAAATACACATATATATTACATATATTATATAAATGTAATTATAAGGTATGTACTCTTGTAAGGATTAGCTTTATTTTACTCAGCATAATTCTTGCATGTTATCAGAATTCTTCCACTTTATTGCATTTATCTATTTCATGTTGGATGTACAACAGTTTGTTAGCCATTTACACACTGAGGATCATTTTGGTTGTTTTCAGTTTGGGACCATTATGAATAGAGCTACTGTGAGCATTCATGATATAGGCAACTATGAGACTGTTTTCCAGAGTGACTGTTTCATGCCTGTAATCCTAGCATTCTGGGGGGCTGAGGCAGAAGGTCCTTTACGCTCAGAAGTTTGAGACCAGCCTGAGCAAGAGACAGACCCCATTGGTACTCGAAATAGAAAAATTAGCCAGGCACTATGGCAGGCACCTATACTCCTAGCTACTCAGGAGGCTGAGGTAGGAGGATCACTTGAACCCAGGAATGTGATGTTGCTGTGAGCTAGGCTGAGGCCATGGCACTCTGCCCTAGGCAAAAGAGTGAGACTCTGTCTCAAAAATAAAAGGAAAAGTGGGTGGCACCTGTGGTTCAGTGGGTAGGGTGCTGGCCCCATATACCGAGGGTGGAGGGTTCAAACCCAGCCCTGACCAAACTGCAACAAAAAATATCTGGGCATTGTGGTGGGCACTTGTCGTCCCAGCTACTCAGGAGGCTTAGGCAAGACAATTGCCTAAGCCCAAGAGTTGGAGGTTGCTGTGAGCAGTGTGATGCCATAACACTCTACTGAGGGCTATAAAGTGAGACTCTGTCTCTCCAAAAAAAAAGGAAAAGTAAGGCTTAGGATATAAAAATAGAGATGATTTTATACTAGGTCCCTGTTTTCCCTCCTGAATCTGTAGATGATAGTCTGTCAAGGAAGAAGTTTTGATTGCCACAGAAATGACAAACTTTAGGATGACAGAGAATGGGGCGGTGCCTGTGGCTCAAGGGGGTAGGGCACTGGCTCCAGATGCTGGAGGTGGCAGGTTCAAACCCAGCCCTGGCCAGAAACTGCAGAGAGAAAAGAAAAAAGCCTCAATGGCTTCTCAGTACTAATGAATTAAGGATGACAGAGAATGACAGTGCTGTGCAAGCTATGTGTAGTTTTTTGTATTACATATTTTAGTTTTGGCTCCTGGACTATTATAGTAAGCTGAAAATCAATTAGAATTCTGCTGCCATTGTGCCAGCTGACTTTCTTTTTATGAATTTTTCTAATTTGTTGGAAGAAAGGTCATATTTCATCAAGTAATTGCAGTTGCTATTGTAAAATCTATTAATAGGCTGTCAGTTTTTGGTCTAGTTAGCCTTTTCATATTTAGTGCCTTGAGAAGGGGAAAACACTACAGAATTTCCACTAACTTCTTATTTTTTCCTACCAGTTGCTTTTCGACTATATGATTTGGATAAAGATGACAAGATCTCCCGTGATGAGCTGTTACAGGTATGTGGGAGATCTGGATAGATTGTGTTTGGGCCCTGCCTGCTTCTTTTTGTCGGCAGGAATTGTTTTTTCTTTCAGTAAGTAGTTGTTTAATTCCTGTTGTATGCTAGATATAAGGCACAGTAGATGGCCTGGGAAAACTTAAAATGGCTCATAGAGTTTTCACAAGTAGATGTCTCTACTATTTAAAAGCTAATTAAATGTCTTTTAGATAATGACAAGCAGAGCTAAAATACGCAACATGGTTTATCAGATAGTTCAGTACTGCCAAATCAGCTTGTTGGGAACCAGGTAATAGTTAGGTAAATACTGCTGCTATTTATTCTGTCCTTAAGCTTGAAATAAGAGTGAAAGAACTACTACTATGCTGGTGTACCATGAGTTAACTGTTCCTGTCCTTTGTTGTTCCTTCAGACAATTTCTGATCCAGCTAGCAATCACTGGCATTTCATCCTCTTACCATCGCCCTTTTCTTTTTTTTTTTTTTTTTTTTGAGACGGAGCCTCAAGCTATCCCCCTGGGTAGAGTGCCATGGCATCACGCTCACAGCAACCTCCAACTCCTGGGCTCAAGCGAGTCTCCTGCCTCAGCCTCCCAAGTAGCTGGGACCACAGGCGCCCGCCACAACAGGGCTGCAGCCGTCATTGTTGTCTGACGGGCCGGGCTGGGGATTCGAACCCGCCACTTTAGGTGTATGTGGCTGGTGCCCCAGCCGCCTGAGCCACAGGCACCGAGCCACCATCGCCCTTTTCTTCTCCCACCATTTAAGTTTAGGATATATTTTTTTAATTATTATTTTTTTAGAGACAGAGTCTTTGTTGCCCTTGGTAGAGTGCTGTGGCATCACAGCTCACACTAACTTCCAGCTCTTAGGCTTAGGCGAGTCTCTTGCCTCAGCCTCCCAAGTAGCTGGGACTATAGGCACCCATCACAGTGCCCACCTATGTTTGTTTGTTTGTTTGTTTTTGCAGTTTTTGGCCAGGGCTGGGTTTGAACCCACCACCTCCGGCATATGGGGCTGGTGCCCTACTTTTCTTTGAGCCACAGGCACCACCCAACACCCAGCTACTTTTTGTTGCAGTTTGGCTGGGGCTGGGTTCAAACCCGCCAGCCTTGGTATATGGGGCTGTCACCCTACCCACTGAGCCACAGGCACCACCCGATTTTTTTTTTTTTTTTTAATACAGGGTGTCACCCTATTGCCCTGGAAGAGAGCCATGAAGTCACGGCTTACTCAAACTCTTGGGCTCAAGTGATTCTCTTGCCTCAGCCTCTCAAGTAGCTGGGACTATAGGCGTCAGCCAAAACACCTGGCTGTTTTAAAAGATGGGGTCTCCCTCTTGCTCAGGCTGGTCTCAAACTCCTGAGCTCAGGCAGTCTACCTTCCTCAGCCTCCCTGAGTATTAGGATTACAGGCATGAGCCACCTCACCTGGCCAGTGCTTTTTTAAAAAATGTATAAGTTTATGGTTTACATGCCGTGATCTAATTTACAGAACCACATTTTTTTTAAACATTCTGGGATAAGAAAAAAGACATTGGTTTTCTCTTTTTATGAAGCTTTCTGATCTTTTGGAAGAGAAAACATATTTCATCAAATCTAAGATGACTGGGGTCTAGAGGACCCTTGGAGGCTAACACATTTAGCAATTTCCATGAAAAGATTTCTCCATTTCTAGATACACCTAAAAAGTAAAGTGATTTTTACTTATACCCTTAACTAAATCTGAATTTATTCAGTGTCTTGAGAAGTTTTTGAAGTTGAAGATTATTCAGGACCACCCAAAGTGTTCCTACATTTCTATGTATAAGCAAAAAATAAAACAGTCTGCAGGTCAGTTGGTGTCCCTTACTTTTGAGTTGGGAATTAATTTCTTCAGTGAGAAGGACTGTTTTAGGCTCAGCACCTGTAACTCAGTAGTCACAAAAAAAAAAAAAGAAACAAACCCACACTGGGGCTGGCAGGTTTGAACCTGGCCTAGGCCTGCTAAAAAACAATACAACTACAAAACAACAAAAATAGCGGGGCATTGTGGTGGTCGCCTGTAGTCCCAGCTACTTGGGATGTTGAGGCAAGAAAATCACTTATATCCAAGAGTTTGAGGTTGCTGTAAGCTGGGACTCTGTCTAAAAATAAAACAAAACAGAATTTGTTCAGGTGCGGTGGCTCATGCCTGTAATCCTGGCACTCTGGGAGGCCGAGGCAGATGGATTGCCTGAACTCACAGGTTCAAGACCAGCCTGAGCAAGTGTGAGACCCCATCTCTAAATGAGTTTGAAGTTGCTGTGAGCTATGAGGCTTGGGCTATCAATCCCAGGGCAATTGAGTGAGACTCTGTCTCAAAAAAAAAAGAAGGCTCAGTGCCTATAGCTTAGCAGCTAGGGTGCCAGCCACATACACTGAGGCTGTAGAGTTCAAACCCAGCCCGGACCTGCCAAACAACAATGACAACTACAACCAAAAAATAGCTGGGCATTGTGGTAGGCACCTATAGTCCCAAACTACTTGGGAGGCTGAGGCAAGAGGATCACTTGGGCCCAGGAGTTTGAAGTGTCTGTGAGCTGCGATGCCATAGCACTGTACCGAGGGTGGCATTGTGAGACTCTTGTCTCAAAAAAAAAAAAAAAGGGCTCAGCGCCTGTGGCTCAAGTGGCTAAGG
>NW_003852445.1:8107944-8126243 GCF_000181295.1 Otolemur garnettii
TGATGCCATGGCACTCTACCCAGGGGGATAGCTTGAGGCTCCGTCTCAAAAAAAAAAAAAAAAGTTTATGATGTGCCAGGTGCAGTGGCTCATGCCTGTATTCCTAGTACTCTGGGAGGCCAAGGCAGGTGGATTGCCTGAGCTCAGGAGTTCAAGACCAGCCTGAGCAAGAGGGAAACCCCTTTCTCTAAAAATAGCTGGGTGTTGTGGCATGTGCCTATAGTCCCAGCTACTCAAAAGGCTGAGGCCAGAGAATTGCTTGAGCCCGAGTTTGGGGGTGCTGTGAGCTATGATGCCACAGCTCTCTACCAGTGGTGTCAAAGCAAGACTCTGTCTCAAAAAAACAAACAGGCTCGGTGCCTGTAGCACAGTAACTGGGACTACAGCTTTGTCTAAGGGTCAAATGGTTAAATTTACTTATTTTGTTTAAGGTATCAATTTGCAAAATATGTTGACACCCAAATATATTAGTATAATAGCAGGGAGGTAGGGGGGAAAAGCAGGGTATCTTGGTTAGACAAATTTGATGAAACAATGTTAAATTCTTTTTACTCAGTTCTCACAACCATTTAAACATGCTTGTTATTTTCCTAAGAAGGGGATTTATCAAAAAAAAGGGGTGAGGGATTTATCATTTAACCCTTCAAGCATCCTTATGTTTCTTTCTTTTTTTGTTTTGTTTTTGTAAGAGAGTCTCACTTTGTCACCCTTGGTCGAGTTCTGTGGCATCAATAGTTCACAGTAACCTCAAACTCTTGGGCTCAAGCGATTATCTTGCCTCCCTAGTAGCTAGGACTACAGGCACCTGCCACAGTGCCCAACTACTTTATCTTTTTTTGTTTAGCAGGCCCCGGTTGGGTTTGAACCTACCAGCCCCGAAGCATGTGGCTCTAACCACTGAACTGTGGGCGTCCCATCCCTCCTTATTTTTCTTGAAGCCGGCCATGTTTTAGGAGTGCGTTTGGGTGGGATTCCAGAGAGCCCCACTAAACTGGCTTAAATCAATGAGGAGCTAGTTAGCTCCATCTAATAAGAATTCTAGGGACAGACTGTCCATGCTCTCCTGGAATCGAGCTGCTTCTATATTCTTGCTCTGGCATCCATAGCACATGAGTCACCTCCTGACTCTAGGAGGGCTGCTATGCCACAAGACATATCGGTATTCTGGGCAGGAAGAATAAGGAAGAGCAAAATGCAAAGGACACACTCCTTGTGAGGCATTGTTTTCTTATCCAGTGACCTTGCCAGAAAGTTCTGCATACATTATTATCTAGAATGTCCTAGATGAAAAGATAAGGATTTTAGCTTTCTAGCTGTTACACAGTCATGACAGAGATAGGTCCTGAGAAATGTGTTATTAGGCAATTTGATTATGGTGCAAACATTATAGAGGGTACTTCACAAACCTATATGGGGTAGCCTGTTACTCCTAGGCTGTAAGCCTGCACAGCATGTTATTATACTGACTGCTCTAGGCACTTGTAACACCATGGTAAGTATTTGTGTATCTAAACATATCCTAACATGGAAAAGGTACAGTAAAAATATGGCAATAAAATCTTATGGGACCACCATTGTATGTGCAGTCTGTCATTGACTAAAACATCATTGTGCAAAGCATGATTATATTTGAAGTCATCATAGGAAAAGTGGAATGGGGTGACTTTATCATTGATGCTAGTAAGAGCTGCTCTGACTTCCAAGTCCCTTCTAATTCCTGGCTCTTATTCTTGCAGGTGCTACGCATGATGGTTGGAGTGAATATCTCAGATGAGCAACTGGGCAGTATCGCAGACAGGACCATTCAGGAGGCTGATCAGGATGGGGATAGTGCCATATCTTTCACAGAATTTGTTAAGGTTGGTCATCACCTCTTTGTTTGAAAAAGTTAAATTCTACTGCACAAGAGGGAGGGGGAAAACCATTCAGAAGAGGGGACTATTGCATCCTTCATAACTATAATTGGTTTCTTCCCCCAGGTTTTGGAGAAGGTGGACGTTGAGCAGAAAATGAGCATCCGATTTCTTCACTAAGGGATGAAACCAAATTGTTCGTTGCTTTCTAGTATTTAAGAACTGGAACTTGAGAGTCCTCCTGTCTACCAGCCCTGCCTCTACCCCATCATTCCCCTTTCCTAACTTACTACTGCTGTTGCATGACAACCCCAAATACGATCTGTCAACACAAACCAGCCTTTAGTATGTAAACAGGGCATTACAGAATGGTACACCCAGTCTATTTCTATTCATTATCCATTCACCAGTTCTCCATTTATATATATTGTCTTGCTAATGAATGCTACACATCCATCCAGTCTGAGAAAGTAAGAGGCCATCATGCCAAGGTCAAGCCAGCAAAGGTCTTTCACCGGATGTGAACTGTAGCCATGCTGCCTTCTCTCCAGTGAGGCCTTGGCATACTTCTCATTCTTTTTATATGTCTTTTGCTTCCTACTTCTTTTGTTACCCCACAAACCATTTACTTAGTCTTACTGTCCCTCTCCTTTTTACTGAGTCTCAAAATCTCTGTTCTCCTTGACATCCCGAACTATACCTGTTAAATATATGTCTGACTTGGCAGGATAGTTGGGTGGTCTGGCTATTGTTATCACCATCATACTTCAGTGGGTTTCTAGGATGTTGCCTCTTCAGGAGCTTTTGGGTAACCAACATTTCTTTCTGAAGAATGAAACCATATTTTTGACCCTTGCACTCTGTTCTGTCATCAAAGGACTGTTGGGTAGAGATATCCTTCTTGAAAGATGGTCTTGGTGAGAGATGTAGAGCCAAGTCTTGCCCAGGTCTCTTTACCTGTGGCCTTTCATTCTCAACTTACATACCTACATGGCTCCTCTTATCAGTACAGTGTTATTCAGAAGATAGCCATATGCCTGCAGGTTTGCTTAGTTTGGAGACACCATTACTACCAGAATGGCTGCTATGACAATGTGCTTGGGAACTTCCTCATGGGTTCTTGAACAAGGAGGGTGGGCACCCTCTAAAGCCTCCTGAATTCACACCTGTGCAGCATGGTTCATGCCTCAGTGTTACATGCACTGGAATATTTTCCACTTTATGTTTCCAAGTAGAGAAATTAGTATTATGGAAGTGCCTAATTTATCCCAGTCCAAAAGATTTAAAGATTCTCCTTAGCATCTTGAGGTTTTACACAAAATTCTTTATGAATTTTACACTTGGCAAAATGTTCATGCTGGAAGCCATAGTCAGCGCCTAATGCAGGTCCAAAGCATTGAATGTATTGTATCATTAGCTGCCTGGTTATCTTAGCTTCCTAGTTCTAGTAGACCCCTGCTAATCCCTTGGAAACAAGGGGTCTTCCACTGGTGGCTCAACCTAAGGTAGCATTATAGGTCTTTGAGCAAGCCACAGCAACTTCTCTGCCAGTCAGCTTAGTTTAAGCTTAAATGAATCAAGCCATTGCCATCCTAATGTATGTCTGTATGAGTCTATTCATCCATGTATCTGCCCTTGACTGACTTTCTCTTACTCATTGCCTCCTTGCTTGCTTGCTTGCTTGTTTGCTTGCTTTCAAAGGCTAAGATGTGTACACAGTTCTTTAGGAAGAGGATTGTGAAAAATGCCACTGCAAAAGGATGGAGAATGATAGGGAATAGGGCAGTGGCCAGGCTGGATGATTCAAGTATAAATGAATGAAGAATTCTTTATGAAACATCAGTCTGACTTTGTGATCAAGTGATGTAATATAGGAACTGTATAAAAGGGAAGAATTACCTGATACTGACCTATAAGAGAGGTACTTCAGAGGCTCCTTGATTTAAATATTTAAAGTTTCTAAGATTATGGCTTTTCCCCCCTTTTGGCTGTACAGCAAACTGTTTTAATCCACAGTTGTGCCTTATTGTTCCATTAAAATTATATCATCAATCCATCAATAAATACTTGTGATTAAAACAAAAGAACTTGGTTGATTCTGTCTGTTTTATAAGAAATTTGCTTAACTCAGTACCATTGAAGTTGGAGATCACAAATAGTATCTCCTTTACGTAAATTTATGTCTGTAATACCAGCTGCAGGTCTACTCTGCCACTTCCTGGACATATAAAATGGAAGCATGCATTTGGAGGCTAGCACAATCTGTCCCTAGGCACAGTTTTGTCAGCCTCAGCTACTTACCATTCATTCCAGGTAAGATAGAATTTCTATTCTTGACTCTTGGGCTCCTTAAAATGTAGACAGGGGCTGAGCAGGGTAGTTCACACACACCTGCCCAACAATAGGACTTGCAATGCTGAGCTGAGAGATGCACTTGAGGCTAGGATCAGTGGACAACCAGTGAGACCCTGTCTGCCTGTCTGTAAAAAAAAAAAGGACATTGATAAAACAATGTATTCTCAGGGAGCAAAATGGTGAGGAGATTAATGGCAACTTGACAATTTATTGTTTTAGACAGTTTTAGGAACCACCATGGTTTTAACCCAGGGAAAAGAAAGATGATAGATATGGTAACTACAAGTTCTGACAATTAAGTTCATGAACTCATCCTAGAAAAAGTGCCACATACCTCATTGCTGCATATCACTACCATCACCTTCAAAGTATTCCCTTTGTGAAGCTATGGACCTAGTTCATCCTGCAGAGCAATTTTGGAACTCTCTGAAATCACCATCCCAGCTGTTATTCTACAGCACACAAAACACCCAACAACAATAATGAATACCACTCAGCAAAACACCACCATTCTCAACATGAACATAGCTGTGAGACACTGATATACCAACGCTATGAAAACCCTACTGAGTTGTTTGTACAGTGCTGCCAACATACGTGCATGATGGCAAGTTCGAGAACTTAATCATCACACCTTCATACAATGACAGCTATGATGGTCATTCCAGGAAGAGTTCCAAAATTGCTTTGAAAGGTGGACTAGGCTCTGGCATTAGTGCACATCTTCCCAAGGGTGGTACTTCAATGGTCATCACCATGATATTCAGTAATGGAGGTAGATAGCACTTTTTCTAAGACACGTTTACACCTTAATTGTCCGACCATCATATATTCAGGTAGCAAAGGACTTATCCTCTGAAAGTTCCTCTGTTATATTTCACTTTTTTTTTCTTTTCTTTTTTGAGACAGAGTTTCACTGTGTCACCCTCGGTAGAATGCTGTGGCATCACAGCTCACAGCAACCTCTAACTCTTGGGCTTAAGCGATTCTCTTGCCTCAGCTTCACAAGTAGCAGGGACTACAGGCACCCACCACAATGCCCAGCTATTTTGTTGTTGTTGCTGTTGTCATTGTTCTTTAGCAGGCCTGGGCCAGGTTTGAACCAGCCTACCTCTGTGTGTGTGGCCAGTGCCCTAACCACTGAGCTACAGGCACCGAGCCTTTTTTCTTTTTTTGAGACAGATTCTTACTCTGTTGCCCAAGCTAGAGTGCCATGATGTCATCATAGCTCAAGCAACCTCAAATTCTCTTGCCTCGGCTCGGCGCCTGTGGCTCAAGTGGCTAAGGCGCCAGCCACATACACCTAAGGTAGCGGGTTCGCATCCAGCCCAAGCCTGCCAAACAATGATGGCTGCAACCAAAAAAAAAAAAAAAAGAAAGAAATTCTCTTGCCTCACCCTCCCAAGTAGCTGGAACTACAGGCAAGCACAACTATGCCTGGCTAATTTTTTCTACATTTAGTAAGAGATGGGGTCTCACTTTTGCTCAGGGTGGTCTTGAACTCCTGAGCTCAAGCAATCCAACCCATCTCAGCCTCCCAGAGTACTAGAATTAGGCATGAATCACCATGCCCAGCCTGGAATTGCAATTGATTTTTGTATACAGATCTTGATTACTAGGACCTTTCCACATATATATATGTATATATACTTACTAGTTCTGGTATTGTTTTTGTTAATTCCTATTATTTTCTACAGAAAGTCACATCATCGGCAAATAAAGGCAGTTTATTTCTTCCAATCTGGATACCTTTTTCATTTTTACTGGCTACGCCTTCCAGTACAATTTTGAATAGAAGGGGTGGGAGCTAGTGTACTTGCCTTGTTCCTGACCGTAAAGACAAAGTGTGAAGTCTTGCCACTAAGGTATGATGTGAGCTATAAACCTCTCCATAGATACCCTTTATCATAAGCTTCTGTAAAAATAAGATTTCTCGGCCTCCTTGGAAGACAGGGTTTTGGATCTTAGAGAAGTGAAGCCTTAAGAATACATTTCTAAGAAGCGATCCAGATGACAGCTTAGCGGGGTTTGGGACCCACTGTGGAATGACGTCCTTACCCAGACACCACCCTATTACTCTCTCTGCTTCTCCTGAGACCATCGCAGAAGAAAGGATCTGAGTCCTACAGATGGGTGTAGAAAACAACAAAACTAATTGTAAGTTTTTCCCTTTGGCAGGTGGGCCCTCAAGAGTGACAAATCTAAATCCTGCTCTCCTGTTACTGACCAGCGCTGTAAACAACAGGCCAACCTCGAGGCTCTTATTTTTACTTTTAGGGTCTAAATAGGTCAAACAAAGTCGAAGACAAACTGGAACCATTAAATTCTTTGCCTGGATGTTACGTGAAGCCTAGGATTAAAACCTCTCTGCCGTGAGAATGAAATCCGTCCAATAGTTTAATAATGGCTTAAAATAGCCATGCGGCCCAGCCAGGCTATCTTACGATTAGGTGACACTGCTTCTACGCGGAAATAATTTTACATTCTTAACAAATGACTTAAAGCATTTGCCCTATTACCTCAACCCAAGACCCAATCCGATCCCGTGGGGCTAGCGTTATTGATCGACGTGCGTTCCCAACCAATATACGACTGAAGGAGAGCAAGCGCGAGCAAGCCAAGGTCCAATCAGTACTCAGCAGCAGAGGCGGGGGCGGGGCTTGAGAAAACTGCTCGCCCCAGGGTTGGCGGACTGGAGAAGGAGCGAAGATGGCGGAGTGAGGCGTGCGGCTGGTGACTGGCCTCTGGGCCCGGGGCGGGCCGGCCCCTAGGAGGCCGAGTGCGTCTGTCCGGCCGTGCGAGGTAAGCCGAGAAGTCTGGAGACAGGGGTACGAACAGGCGATGAGGAGGTGGCGCAGTCTATACCAGCCTGAAAGAGCGCGGGAGCCTACTGGTAGCCAGCCCGGGCCTCGCCCCGTCCGGGGTTTCAGCCCTGGACGGCCCTGGCGCGTCTGGCACCCGCTTTCTGGGCCTGTAGCCAGCCCACTACCTCCTTGACCTGCCACAACCCTTTCCAGTACAGTACTTTTAGCTGCCTTTGTGCGGCCAGCTTGTTTCCCAGGGATTGCACCCACGCAGGGCTATAGGTAGCAGCTGCTGCGTCGGCCGTCAATTTATTTTTTGAATATCTTCGTTTTATTGATTTATTTATACTCCTTGCCTTAAGATTTGGTGCCCGTTCTTTTTGCCCTGAGGTTCCGATATGTATCGAGGCCTCGTGGCGGTCCCGAGTACTTTGACCTTGAGATGTAGTATAACTGATTCCCTTTGGGATATTCATTCGAGTGTGTGTAGTAGCGGACATCCTCTTACAATCTTTACTATATCCATTTGCTCCCACTCCTACCCCTCAAACTTTTATGATCTGAGTAAGCAGTTTTGTCCTTGTTTGTCCTGATAATGTCCAAATAGTGCACTAATTTTTGCTGATGCTGAGTCTTCGTAGAACTTACTGGTTTTGTTTTCTGACCCAGAACCAAAGGAGTTCGGTGTACAAATTTTATTTTATTTTATTTTGAGATAAAGGCTCACTTTGTCGCCCTCGGTAGAGTGCCGTGGCGTCATAGCTCACCTCCAACTCTTGGGCTCAAGCGCCTCTCGCCTCAGCTTTCCGAATGGCTTGAGGCCACAACTCGCGGCTAGTTTTTTCTATTTTTAGTAGAGGTGACATCCCACTCTTGCTCAGGATGGTCTCAAACTCCTCTGAGCTCAGGTGACCCCCCGCCCACCTCAGCTTCCCAGGGTGATAGGACTACAGGCGTGAGCCACCAAGCCTGGCCTACAATATTTTTTTATAGAGAGAGAATAAGAAATAATTTGGAGATATGTTACTAGAACATAATTTGTGTAATATGGCAGGGTTGTAGGTCAGTACTGCCGGCATTTGCATTAGGTTCTTGTTTAATTTCATGAGTTATCTTTTTATAAGTTGGATTGTTACACCTTCAATGCTTCATTCTCTGTGTTAAATTCTAGTTAAGGTCCTGTTACTAGGTTTCTGAACTGGTGAGGCCTCTTTAAATCTGTAACAGGTTAGGTTCAGGGTTTTTTTTTTTTTTTTTTGAGACAAAGTCTCATTTTGTCTTCCCAGGTAGAGTTCCTTGGTATCATATCTCACAGCAACCTCAGACTTTTGGGCTCAAGCGATCTCTCTTGCCTCAGCCTCCCAAGTAGCTGGGACTACAGGCGCCCACCACAATGGCTGGCCATTTTTAGAGATGAGGTCTCACTCTTGCTTGGCCAGGTCTCTAACCTGTGAGCTCAGGCAATCCACCCACCTTGACCTTCCAGAGTGGTAGAATTACAGGCGAGAGCCACTGTGACGTCAAATTTGAATAGATATACCATAATAAAATGAATGTTGTTGGCAAATGATGTGCCCTTTGCTGGCCCCAGATTTAGCAGAGCTGCAAATACCAGGTAAACACTTTTTAAATTTTTTATTTTTTTTTTTTGAGACAAGCGTCTTAACTACAATTGCCCTTGGTAGAGTGCTGTTGGTATCACAGCTCACAGCAACCTCAAACTCTTGGGCTTAAGTGATTCTCTTGCCTCAGCCTCCCAAGTATGGGACTACAGGCATCCACCACAACGCCCAGCTATTTTTTTGTTGCAGTTGGCATTGTTGTTTAGCTGGCCGGGGCCAGGTTCCAGTCTCAGGCTGTCGCTCTGGGTAGAATGCTGTGGCATCACAGCTCACAGCAACCTCAAACTCTTGGGCTCAAGCAATTCTCTTGCCTCAGCCTCCCAAGTAGCTGGGGCGCCTGTGGTTCAGTGAGTACAGTGCCAGCCTCATATACTGAGGTGCCCACCACAATGCCTGGCTATTTTTCTGTTGCAGTTGTCATTGTTGCTTTAGCTGGCCCAGGCTGGGTTCAAACCCACCAGCCTTTGTGTACATGGCCTGTGCCTTACCCACTAAACTATAGGTACCACCCAAGGTAAACATTTTTTTTTAAATACAATATATTTTGGGTTTCACTTACAATTGCACAGAGATTGAGAGGTCTGCCTTTTTTTTTTTTTTTTTTTTTTTTTTTTGCAGTTTTTGGCTGAGGCTGGGTTTGAACCCGCCACCTCCCATATATGGGGCCAGCGCCCTATTCCTTGAGTCACAGGCGCCACCCCAAGGTAAACACTTTTAAATGTGACTTTTTTGTTGCTTTTGTCAGTAGTTTTCATCTTATCTTAGAAAAGAAAAAAGGTACAGGCCCAGGAAAGGAGCGAAATGAGTGGCATGTTCTTCCTGCCTTACACTAAAGCCAAAGTTGTTAGGTTAGCAAGGGACTATATACTACTGGATATTTTATGCACAATTATACATTTTTGTGGGAAGAAGAGGGCCTATAATATCAGCAGATTCTTGAACAGTATTCCATAAAGACTTGAGAGTCACTGCTGCAAGACTCTGGCATCTTTTAAGATTATACCAGTGTAGGTAGAGATTGCTTTTTGCTCCTTTTGAATAGTTTATAACAGTCTTATTTTATTAGAATACTTGATTTGTTTGAATAATTTTGTATATGAATGCATTTGCCACCAGTGGGGTTATATCCTAATGTTCTTTTTATTTTCAGGTTCCTTATCACAGGAAGAACATTTTCCTTGACCTTTAGGTGCTTTCGTATTCATCTCAAAAACAAAATGCTAAACTCAGGACTTGGAAAGTAAGTAATTCCAAATACTGTTTAAGCAGCTTTAAAATAGCTAGAACAATGAACTGACAGCTTCACAGAAGATGAACATCAAAAATAATTAGAACCTGGGCCCTTTGGGAGGTTAAGTTAAAAGGATTGCTTGAATCCTGGGTGGTGCCTATGGCTCAGTGAGTACGGTGCCAGCCCCATACCGAGGGTGGCGGGTTCAGACCCAGCCCCGGTCAAACTGCAACAAAAAAAAAAAAAAAGAAAGATTGCTTGAATCCCGAGTTTGAGATTAGCCTGGGCAATAGAGCAAGACCCTGTCTCTATAAAAAGTAATAAAAAGGTAGCCAGATAATGGTGGTATACTCCTGTAGTCCCAGCTATTCACAGGCTAAGGTAAGAGGATTGCTTCAGCTCTGGAGGTGGAGTCTGCATTGACCTATGATCATACCACTGCAATCCAGCCTGGGTGACAGCAAGACCCTATCTCAATTTAAAGAAAGGACGCACTTATTGATAATAAAGTAAAAAATCTTGTATTTTTCAACAGATGTATTAGAGAAAGAGAAAAAAGATTATTATTTGCCCAAACCAGTAATATTTATTTATTTATTTTTGAGACACATTTTCACTATGTTGCCCTGGGGTAGAGTGCTGTGGCATCACAGCTCACAGCAATCTCAAACTCTTGGGCTTAAGTGATTCTCTTGCCTTAGCCTCCGAAGTAGCTGGGGCTACAGGCACCCACCACAGTGTCCAGCTCTTTTTTTCTGTTGCAGTCATCATTATTCTTTTACCTGGGCTGGGCTGGGTTTGAACTTGCCAGTCTCAGTGTATGTGACTGGCACCTTACCCACTAAGCTATGTGTGCAACCAATAATTTTTATTTTTAAGAGAGAAGAGTCTAGTGTGCACCACCATGCCCAGCAAATTTTTCTTATTTTTATAGTGACAAGGATCTAAATATTTTACCCAGGCTGGTCTCAGAACTCCTAGTCTCAAACAGTCCTCCCACCTCACCCTCCCAAAGCACTGGGACTACAGGCATGAGGGAAGAGGATTGCTAAACCCTAAGAGTTTGACGTTGCTGTGAGCTATGACACCATAGCATTCTAATACAGAGTGACAGAGTAAGACTCTGTCTCAAAAAAAAAAAAAAAAAAAGATACAGCTTTAATTAGATTGAAGGAAATCAACTTATTAAGAAGATAAGCGTTGGCTCGGCGCCTGTGGCTCAAGTGGTTAAGGCACCAACCACATAACACCTAAGGTGGCGGGTTCAAATCCAGCCCGGGCCCGCCAAACAACAATGACGACTGCAACCAAAAAATAGCCAGGTGTTGTGGCAGGCACCTGTGGTCCCAGCTACCTAGGAGGCTGAGGCAGGAGACTCGCCCAGGAGTTGGAGGTTGCTGTGAGCAGTGATGCCATGGCACTCTACCCAGGGGGACAACTTGAGGCTCTGTCTCAAAAAAAAAAAGATAAGTGTTGGCTCAGTGCCTGTAGCTCAAGCGGCCAAGGTGCCACCCACATACACTGGAGCTGGCAGGTTTGAATCCAGGCTAAGCCTGCCAAACAACAATGACAAGTACAACCAAACAAAAAAAAATAGCCGGGCATTGTAGAAGGTGTATGTAATCCTAGCTACTTGGGAGGCTGAGGTAAGAGAATCACTTAAGCCCAAGAGTTGGAGGTTGCTGTGAGCTGTGACGCCATGGCACTCTACCCAGGGGGACAGCTTGAGACTCCAGAAAAAAAAAATATTACTGAACAAATTTATTTAAATTAATTTTATTATGTATATTTAAGATATATAGCATGATGTCATGGGATAACTTATAGTGAAAAAGGTTGCTATAGTAAAGGATTTAGTGTCCATATCCATCCTCTCCACCTAGTTACTTTCCCCCCTTTTTATTTTTTTGTGACAAGAGAAATTAACATTTACTTAACTCATTTAGCATGAATCCATCTATAGTGCAATTTTACTACCTTGAGAATTTATAGTTCTCATAATATACATGTGATTTCTAGACTTGTTCCTCCTATATATATCTGATACTTTTTATATATATATATATATATTTTTTTTTTTTTTTTTGAGCCAGATCCTCAAGCTGTCCCCCTGGGTAGAGTGCCGTGGCATTACAGCTCACAGCAACTCCAACTCCTGGGCTCAAGTGAGTCTCTTGCCTCCGCCTCCCAAGTAGCTGGGACCACAGGAGCCCACCACAACGCCTGGCTATTTTTTGGTTGCAGCCGTCATTGTTGTTTGGCGGATCTGGGCTGGGGATTCGAACCCGCCACCTTAGGTGTACGTGGCTGGCGCCTTAGCCGGTTGAGTTATAGGCACCGAGCCTGATACTTTATATTCTCAAACTACATCTCTCCATTTCCCAACCCCCAGCCACTGTTTTGTTCTGTTACTCTGTCTTTGATTTTTTTTTTTAAATTTCAAATGTAAATGAGATTGCAATATTTTTCTTTCTTTGTCTAGCTTATTTCAGTTAGCATGATGTCCTGCAGGCTTATCCATGTTATGGCTAATGGCAAGATCATGCTCTCTTAACGGTTGAGTAATATTCCATGATAGTATGTATTGTCATTTCTATAGTATTTTCATCCATTCATCTGTTGATGGACACTTAGGTTATTTCCATAACTTAGCTTTTTATGAATAATGCTGCGGTGAACGTGGGAGTGTAGTTACCTTTATCAGGTGGTTATTTCATGTCATTTGGGTATACATCCAGAGGGATTGCTGTGGGTCATACAATATTTATATTTTTAATTTCTTTACAAACTTCCATACTATTTTCCATAGTGGCTAAACCAGTCTATATTCCCATCAATAGTAAATAAGAGTTTACTTTTCTTTACAGCCAGGAAAAATTTAGAATGTTTTTTCTTAAGTTTTAATTATAGGCTATTTATTTATTTTGAGGTAGTCTCACTTTGTTGCCCAGGGTAGTGTGCCATGGCACCATAGCTCATAGCAACCTCAAACTCTTAGGCTCCAGCGAAACTCCTCCCTCAGCCTCCTGAGTAGCTGGGGCTACAGGCACCAGCCACCACACTGCTTATTTTTCTATTTTTAGTAGAGACAAGGTGTCGCTGTTGCCCAGGCTGGTCTAGAACTCCTGAGCTCAGGCAATACACCTGCCTCAGCCTCCCAGAGTGCTAGGATTATAGGTCTGAGCCAGCCCAGCCACCAAATAATATTTTAATTTTTAGTTTCTAGAAAACTTTTCTGTTTACCTGTAACATTCCTCGATACATATTTGTTTTGTGCCAAATGTTGATATCTTCTGAATTTACCACAGAAGTAAAGAAGGTTCTGTTGCTCAAAGAGCAAAAGTTGTGTGCTTTCTTAACTGTTAGTTACTTCATATCTACAAAATAGGCTTCATACCCACTGTATTAGTTTCCTTCACCTGTTGTAACAAAGTACCACAAACTGAGTAGCTTAGAACAACAGAAATTTATTGTCTGGCTTCTGAGCTCCAAGGAATCCTCCTTCTTCTCATTTTTAAGAGTCTAGACAGATAACTCGCTGGAGTAAGAGTGAGACCCCAAGTCCTAAAAAAAATGGAAAAATCCAGCTGGGTGCTACATCAAGGACAGTGGCTTCCAGAGGCTGAGGCAGCGGGATGCCCTCAGCCTGAGTAGAGTAGGACTCTGTCTCAACAACAACAAAAGAATCTAGACAGTTTCCTGATTAAGGAATGATACTCTTTTGAAGGGCTTCTTTGGTTTATACAGAATTGTTTCAATATATTTACTTCCAGAAAGAACTAGCTAGTATCTTTCCCTTTCAGCATTACTGTCATTTATTTTCCCATTAGAATTGGATTGCAGAACAGCCAAGTGACTAGTACAAGCTTTGGATGAGTGACCTTCTATAATGTAGCAGCTTTGCAGCCTGTAGGATTCTGAAGGTGTATGTGTGTACCTTTATTTCTTCCTTTTATTTCCACAGCTTTTGCAACAAATTCAAATTCTCCAGTTCTCTTCCTAAATTATTCTGAAATAATTTACACTTGTCTTTCCTAAGATTTGAATCAGAAGCCTGTCTTCAATCAGAAGAGTTATTCAGGTTCATTTTAGAGTTGTGGTATATTGTTATGTATCTGACAGGCTAAAAACAGTGGGCTAGGAAGACTAGTTCGCCAATCACTATTGGCTATTTTTATAAACTCAAATCATTTAAGCCTTTGTATACATATTTATTGTTGTAAAACATAAGAAAATTTACCATTTTAACTATTTTGTCTTTTCCTTTTTTTTTTTTTTTAGAGACAGAGTTTCATTTTGTCACCCTCGGTAGAGTACGGTGGCATCACAGGCTTAGGTGATTCACTTGCCTCAGTCTCCCAAGTGGCTGGGACTACAGGTGCCACTGTTAACACCCGGCTATTTTTTTTGTTGCAGTTTGACTGGGGCAAACGAGGTTTGAACACGCTGCCCTTGGTATATGGGGCTAGCACCCTACTTACTGAGCCATAGCTGCCACTCCTTTGTCTTTTTTTTTTTTTGCAGTTTTTGGCCAGGTCTGGGTTTGAGCCTGCCACCTCCAGTATATGGGGCAAGTGCCCTACTCCTTGAGCCACAGGCGTTGCCCTTTCTTTTTGTTTAGTTGAGGTAGTCTCAAGTTGTCACCCTGGGTAGAGTGCTGTAGTGTCATCGCTAACTGCAATCTCCAACTCTTGGGCTCAAACGATCCTCTTGCCTCAGTTTTTCTATTTTTAGTAGAGATAGGGTCTTGCTTTTTGCTCAGGCTGATCTTGAACTTGTCCAGCCTTAGCCTCCTAAAATGCTAGGATTATACAGGCATGAGCCACCATGCCCAGCCAATTTTTTCTTTCTTTTAAAGAGACAGGAGGGCTGGGCCCAGTGGCTCACACCTATAATCCTAGCACTCTGGGAAGCCAAGGTGGGTAGATTGCCTGAGCTTAGGAATTGAAGGCCAGCCTGAGCAAGAGTGAGACCCTATCTTTAAAAATAGCCTTGCATTGTAGTGAGCATCTATAGTCCCAGCTACTTGGGAAGCTGAGGCAAGAGGATAACTTGAGCCCAGGAGTTTGAGATTGCCGTGAGCTGTGACACCACGACACTATCAACTGGGACAAAGTGAGACTCTGTCTCAAAAAAAAAAAAAGACAAGGTCTTGCTCTGTTGCCCAGGCTAGAGTGAAGTAGCAGGATCATAGCTCACTCTAGCCTTAAATTCCTGAGATCAAATGATACTTCTACTACCTCAGCCTCCTGATTAGCTAGGACTATGGGTACAAGCCACCAAGCCAAGCTAATTTTATTTATATTTTTATTTATTTTATTTATTTTTGAGACAGAGTATCACCATGTTGCCCTCAATAGAGTGCTGTAGCATCAGAGCTCAAGCAACCTCAAACTCTTGGGCTTAAGCAATTCTCTTGCCTCAGCTTCCCAAGTAGCTGGGGCTACAGGCACCCACTACAACACCTGGCTATTTTGCTGTTGTTGCAGTTGTAATTGTTGTTTAGCTGGCCTGGGCTGGGTTCGAACCCGCCAGCCTTTGTGCCTGGGGCCAGCGCTGTAACCACTGTGCTATGGGCGCCAAGCCTATTTATATTTTTAGAGACTGGGTCTTCGGCTCGGCACCTGTGGCTCAAGTGGCTAAGGCACCAGCCATGTACACCCAAGGTGGCAGGTTCAAATCCAACTCAGGCCCGCCAAACAACAACAGTGGCTGCAACCAAAAAATAGCTGGGCGTTGTGGCGGGCACCTTTGGTCCCAGCTACTCAGGAGGCTGAGGCCGGAGACTCACTTGAGCCCAGGAGTTAGAGGTTGCTGTGAGCTGTGATGTCACAGCACTCTACCCAGGGGGACAGCTTGAGGCTCCTGTCTCAAAAAAAAAAAACAAAAAAGAGAGAGACTGGGTCTCCCTGTGTTGCCTAGGTTTGTCTCAAACTCATAGGCTCAAGCAACCTTCCTTCTTCAGCCTCCAGGAGTTGGTGGGATTGTAGACCTGAGCTACTGTGTCTGGCCACTTTAACCACTTTCAAGTGTATAATTTGTTGATGCTAAGTATATTCTACATTGTTGTACAACTCTTAACCACTGTCTATTTCCAGAAGTTTTTCATTATCTCAAACAGAAACCCAGTAATCATTAATCAGTAACTTTCCATCTGTCTTCCCACAGCCCCTGGTAATCTATTCTATTTCTGCAAATGAATTTGCCTCTTCTAAGTATTTCAAGTTATACAGTATTATACAGTATGTCTTTCTTTCTGTTGTCACTTGTTTCTGCAAATGTAACAGTTTTACATTTAGCAGCAATCAACTTGGTTTAGTTGTTTTACATGCTTGCATTTGGTGATATTATTTTACTTGTGCTAATGTTTTAAAAACTTTTTATTGTGGCTCAGTGGCCTGTAGCTCAAATGGGTTCAAATCCAGCCTGAGCCCGTCAAACAACAATGACAGCTGCACCCAAGAAAAATAGCTGGGTATTGTGACAGGCGCCTGTAGTCCCAGCTACTTGGGAGGCTGAAGCAAGAGAATAGCTTAAACCCAGGAGGTGGAGGTTGCTGTGAGCTGTGATGCTACAGCACTCTACCCCGGGTAACAGCTTGAGGCTCTGTGTCAAAAACAAAAATTTTTTATTGTTCACTGTTGTAGTTGAAGGTCATTCAAAGTAAGATGATACATAATGGTTTTGACTGTTATAGAAATAGATATCTAAATTTGGAGTGTAGTGCTTCTTTTAAACATGTTTTATGTATATAACTTAAGTATATAAAGCTAGCTTTTTTTAATATGATGCTTATATATTTTTTCTGGCTACTACTTGTCTGATGACAATACTAAATTTGCTATTATGGTTGGACATTAATGTGTAATCCAAAATAGTCTTTTCTTATTTTTTAAATTGTGTTTTTAAAAATCAACTTATACAGAAGTACCAATTCTAATTTTTTTTTTTTTTTTGTAGTTTTTGGCTGGGGTTGGGTTCAAACCCACCACCTGCACTGCCTAATTCTAATCTATTTTAAATTTATTTTTATTTCCAGGTATCTCTGTGTTGTCTCTTATAGCGGGCAATCTGACTTCTTTTATCCAGCCACTTTCCCTGTTCTTGAAATGTGGATATCTCTTCTCTACACATTACCTCCACGATTTGGAATGGAAAAGACCAGGTTTTTTGTTCCACCTCTCAGATTCTACACAGAGAAGCCCCTAAAACGTGTTTATCCTGCCTACTTCTCCAGGAAGAGAGAAGCAACTGACATGGGTCTTCTGCTGCTGCTTGCTTAATTGTAAAGAAATTATTTTGGAAGCTAAAGGCTAATGTTTCATTTGAAACAGGTGCTTAGATGGTGGTATTTGTGAATATTTTATTATTTGTTCCAAATGAGAAGACGAAGTAAATAGCAAGTATGGATGACTTCAGGGTTTTTTAAATGTCTTCCAGTTTCAGCCACTATCATGATAAGAAGTTGAGACTGCAGAATAAATTCCAAATATGCATTCTAATTTGAAATGAAAGACGCTAAAAAGTTACATAATGATATACCTAATCCTGGCTCATCCTAAAACTGATTACAAGAGTAAACAAAGATACTGTTTTACAATTAAAGCTTCGATGTGATAAAAGCAGCATAGAAACCAACTATCAATTTCTTATGCAAACATACCTTCACAGTGTCTGTGCAAGTACAGTTTTACATGTGTAAATCCCCATTTTTGGATCAGAAGAGGGATTTTTCTCCAAGACAAAGAAGGTGTCTTCTCAAAAGGCTTTGGACATTTGATTTCTAAAAATGTTTTTTATTCTAAGGAAGTACCAGATTGTGCAGCAGTTAACCTGTGAGTGCATGCTTGGGTTTAGTGAAAGGATAGTAAAACAGTTTTGAGTCTAGTGATGGACCTTTTCTCCTTCCTCAGAAGAGAGGCTGCTTCAATTGCTTCATTCTTTTTTGTGGAATCTTATATAGCATTTTAGACTTTGTTTTCCACATTGCTAAGACTGGAAGAAAAGTGGCAGTAAGTGGTTTTTCAGTTCAGAAGATGTGAGAAGACCAGTAGCATGGCCTGTCTTCAACTTTGGACATAGAGGAATGGGGAGAAGGAGGAAAAATGAGAGAATTTTCCATTTGATTCCTTCTTAGAGGCAAAAATCCCTAATGTGGCTCCCTCTGACTTTACGGTGTATTCTATAGCCCCATTTTTTATAAAAGCATAAATAACTCTTTTCCTTAGGCCCAGGATGGATACTTGGATGTTTGACTTATTTTAGGTGATAGGGGTAATATTATATTGAAAAGGCTGGGACTCAGGTACTTTCCTTAGTTGGGACTGAATTTTCTCATCAAAGAAGGGGCCTCAGAAGCAATGTTCCCAAATTTGTGGTTGGGCCATTGTAGATTCAGGGTGTGGAAAAGAAACCTCAAACAAGAAAAATAGTT
>NW_003852445.1:8133859-8134557 GCF_000181295.1 Otolemur garnettii
CCGGGCTGGGGATTCGAACCCGCCACCTTAGGTGTACGTGGCTGGCGCCTTAGCCGGTTGAGCTATAGGCGCCGAGCCAACTTAATATTTCTTACTGTGGGACTTCAAATATTTTGATAGTAAATTAAGTTTTCAGTGCTTCATACTTAAAATTAGACTTCTTATCATTGTGTTGTTTGGTTTCCACACAAACAGAGGAAGTAAGTCATCCCATACCTAAATTTTCTCTTTGCCACTTACTAATAGCATGTCTTCCAACCAATAAAGGTTTAAGGATAGAGTTTCTCTAAATTCTCTGATTATTCCACAAAGATGTGTTAAAATAGTTAATATTGGAAAACCAAACATCACAGATGTCTCCAGGAACTCACATTTCCAAACAGTCAGAATAGGTATCTCAGGGTTCCAAACAGTTTTGAGTTTTGTTTCTTTTGGTGATGATTATGTCATGCTGTAAATTAAAATGTATTTTTCTCCCAGAAATAAGGAAAATGTTCTGGCAAAACATTATCATCAATTTGTAAATAACGGTAATAGTCCTGGTGCTTATCTTCAAATTACCCATTTCTTATAGTTAAAAAGATGAGTATTAAAGTGTCTTTTACATTATAGTTTATTTACTGTCCTGTATAATGTCCACATTACAGTTTACTCTTCTGTAAGGAGTTGCTCACTGTGTTTAACTTATCTTTACATTG
>NW_003852445.1:8134589-8136582 GCF_000181295.1 Otolemur garnettii
TCATTAGTATATATCATAACAATAAAAGAATTGTATGGAATATGTTTGAAGTATTACAAAAGGCAGGTTGCTTTTTACTCTATGCATTTTTTGAGATTTTGAAGAAGAAATTTTATTCTTTGATGTAAAAAGGAACTGTTATGAGGGTCAGAAACTCTGCACCTGTGTATATATATATTTTTTAGCAATAAAGCAGCATGGGCTGAGAATGCACTGAAATTTCATTGTGTGTTATTTATTACTTAAAACGAGTAATTTTTCACATAATGCAGAAAATTATGGGAGAAGGAACCTTTCCATAGACCTGTGCTGAAGTAGGCTCCAGACATCAAAGAACAAATAGAGGACTAGGTTTGATACCAGTTTCGGGTGTATGTTATCCTGTGGAAGAAACAGCCATCTCAAAAAAAGGGGCATCCCATTTCAACTTACCTCATTTGGCTATATTATCTTTTGGACCAACCTTATGCAAGGTCTATAAATAAATATTTAGTTTCTGGTTTAAGTATTGTCATGACACAACTATTGTAAGGAGTCCTTCCCACCAGAAATATGATATAAAGCATTTAAGGTGATCCTATCTAATATGCAAATGTAGGTTGAGTTATCTAAAGAGGTTTTAACTTAGAAGATGCTTCTCTTGATTCAGCAGAAAGAAAAGACGTTTTTGTTTTTTGAGACACTCTCACTATGTCGCCCTAGGTAGAGTGCCCTGGTGTCACAGCTAACAGCAACCTCAAACTCTTGGGCTTAAGATTCTCTTCCCTCGACCTCCCAAGTAGCTGGGACTACAGGCGCCCACCACAATACTGGGCTATTTTTCTATTGCAGTTGTCATTATTGCTTAGCTGGCCCAGTCTATGTTCTAACCCACCAGCCTCAGATGTAGCCAACTCCATAACCACTGTGCTACAGGTGATGAGCCAAAAAGATGTTTTTCAAGTAGAAAAGTTAAGTGTTACAGAGCTGGGCACAGTGGCTCACACCTATAATCCCAGCACTCTGGGAGGCTGAAGTGGGTGTACTGCCTGAGCTCACAGGTTCGAGACCGACATGAGCCAGAGTGAAACCACGTCTCTAAAAATAGCCAGGTGTTGTGGCGGGCTCCTGTAGTCCCAACTACTTGGAGGCTGAGATAAGATCACTTGAACCCAAGAGTTTGAGGTTGGTATGAGCTGTGTGATGCCACGGCCCTTTACCAAAGGCAACAAAAGTGAGACTCAAAAAAAAAGAAAAGAAAAATGAAAAAGAAAGGTGTTAACAGACTTCCTTGGGACTGGGTATTATCAAATGGGGAGGAACAAAGAAGCTGTGTGGTTTTGGTCATGCGGTTACTAATGTTACTTCCTTTGATTTATGAAACTATTCATTTAACAAATATTAATATACTTTACACCTCAGGCAATGTGTTAGATGTTGGGGTTACAAAAATGGAGAAGCATTCTGATATTAATTAAGAAGCTCAAAAGTTTACAACTTCAATATGCAATATAATGTTCTTATAGCCACATGGAATTTTGAAATGCTTTTTCAACATGTGTAAAATTGCCTTTATGTCTATACCTGTGTATCCATACACATGAAGGTTAAGAGCTAGTACTGAGCACTTACTATGTGCTAATAAGCACGGTTCTAATGTATTCATTAACTCATTCTCAATATACCTGTTTGCTGTTTTTATACCTATTTTACACAGAAGGAAATAAAAATAGAGTTAATTGTTAAAGTTGATGGCTAATAAGTACCTAAGCAACAGTTTGAATCCAAAGTTACATTCCAGAACCTGCTCTCTTAACAGCATGACATACAGTGCTTCCCAAAAAATGGAAAGGGAAGAAATGTACTTTAACTCTTTATTATGTCACACCATCTATATGTGAATTTTTTCTAGAATAAGCATGTAATTTGAAAAGTAAAAGTCAATTTAAAGTCCGCCAGATGGATTTGATGTCAGGTTTAAGCATTTAATTTTCTAGTCTCTCTCTCTCTCTTT
>NW_003852445.1:8137677-8138817 GCF_000181295.1 Otolemur garnettii
CATTATTGCCTTCTTAAGCTCAGTTTACAATAGAAAAGAGATAAATTATACATTATCCAGTCAATTTGCTTTACCTACAGAGTATTATGTATCTCCATTTTACATAAAAAGAAACATTTTTTGGTATTCATAACAATTGTCCATAGAGGATTATGAGTAGTCAACATCAAACCCATCTCTATTTTCAGACAAACCAACTTTAGATAAGAAAACACACATGACATCGTATCCTAATTCCTAAATTTGTAGTAAAGATGTGTTAGAGATTAAGTATTATGAAATTGATAAGCTAAATTAAGTTCTTTTTTTTTTTTTTTTGAGACAGACTTAAGCTGTCCCCCTGTGTAGAGTAAGGTGGCATCACAGCTCACAGCAACCTCCAACTCCTGGGCTCAAGCAAGTCTCCTGCCTCCGCCTCCCAAGTAGCTGAGACCACAGGTGCCCCCCACAAGGCCTGGCTATTTTTTTTGGTTGCAGCCACCATTGTTGTTTGGTGGGCCCAGGCTGGATTTGAACCCGCCACCTTAGGTGTATGTGGCTGGCGCCTTAGCCACTTGAGCCACAGGCACCGAGACCTAAATTAAGTTCTTAAGGCAAATAGCTATGAAACCTGGACAGAAAACTCCTTCATTTCTAATCTAAAAACAGCTTCACAAACCAGTTGGAAAAAAATCAGTCTAGCAGTAAACATAATTAACTACACCCCTGCTCATTCTTTAAGCCAATCGTTTTCAAGAAGTTATTGAAGACAGCACCTGTTATTGAAGACAGCAATGAAGCCTGAAGCTGATACTTGAGCCTTGGTTCTGGATCAGTTTTCTGGCTTAGACTGATTAAGAGTCACTTCCTCCAGAATCTTCATCAGCGAATTTAAGCGAGTATGCGTTAACATTATCTTTTCTTTCAGCTAGGAAGAGAGAGAATAGATAACAGAGCATCTTAAGCTTAACTTCCATTATGGTAGTTGTAAATCAACTTTATTTTTATTTTTATTTATTTTTTTTTGAGACAGAGCCTCAAGCTGTCCCCCTGGGTAGAGTGCTGTGGCTTCACTACTCACAGCAATCTCCAACTCCTGGGCTCAAGCGAGTCTCCTGCCTCAGCCTCCCAAGTAGCTGGGACCACAGGCGCCCGCCACAA
>NW_003852445.1:8139909-8141416 GCF_000181295.1 Otolemur garnettii
AAAAAAAAAAAAAAAAAAGCCCTGGTTATTAGGTTTGGAACAAGTATTTGTTGTAATTAGTAATGAATTTCAAGAGTTTTGTCACCTTACAATAGCTGTATTTAGAACCATATTTGGCGGTGTTTTTCAGCAGAACAAGGGGCAGTGGCTTCTTGTCACCTCAGCTTGCCCCTCTCAGCATGGAATTTTCACCTATAATCAAGCTAGGGCAGGTATGACTAGTTCCCAATGTTCTTGGCCTACTGTGCCTGCAGAAGAATCAATACACTACAAATGGCCACTCTAGCTGGTACAGAGCTTTGGAAACACAGAATAGAGGAATGAGATGGTGGTGATCACTCCTCCAGGAGAGATACCACATCCCTTGCCTGGGAGCTAAGGGGAAAAGGATTCCTGTGTTCTCGGCTGCATCTGCCTACTTGGAGCCTCCCTTCCATGTGTAGAGAGAGGATAGATGCCCTCAGGAGGGAGAGAGCAGGTTGTGCCTCCAATGCCACAGGCTCTCTTCTGAAAAAGATTTAATACACATTCATAGGAATGGTAAAACATAACTACAGTCCAGAATGGAGGGGGGTGACGCCTGTGGCTCAAGGAATAGGGTGCTGGCTCCATATACCAGAGGTGGTGGGTTCAAACCTAGCCCGGACCCAAAACAAAACAAAGAGAAAGGAGGAGGGAGGGTACTGGGGGGCGGGGGCTCACCTAATGTGCATAATGCAATGGTACATTTCAAAACTATTAAGAATACAGTATAGGTCGGTGCTTGTGGCTCAGTGGGTAGGGCGCCAGCCCCATATACTGAGGGTGGAGGGTTCGAACCCAGCCCAGACCACACTGCAACAAAAAAATAGCCAGGCATTGTGGCAGGTGCCCATAGTCCCAGCTACTTGGGAGGCTGAGGCAAGAGAATCGCCTAAGCCCAAGAGCTGGAGGTTGCTGTGTGCCGTGACACCACGGCACTCTACCAAGGGTGACAAAGTGAAGACTCAGGTCCAGTGATTGGGAGCTGGTTCTGTTTCTGAAAGAACTTCCTACAGCAAACCTAGCACACAGTAAGATCTTCAAAGTTTCAGTACTGAGTATCACTGCTTCTGTGATACGGTGGGGTTGGAAGACACTGTGGAACTGGAAGGATCAATTAATCTTCCCCTCCTTTTTACAGTGACAAAAATTCAGCATTTATTTTTTTTGAGACAGAGTTGCAAGCTGTCACCCTGGGTAGAGTGCTGTGATGTCAGCTCACCAGCAACCTCAAATTCTTGGGCTTAAGCAATTCTCTTCCCACAGCTTCCCAAGTAGCTGGGACTACAGGTGCCCATCACAACGCTTGGCTATTTTTTTATTCCAGTTGTCATTGTTGTTTTAGCTGGCCCAGGCCGAACCTGACAGCCTTGGTGTATATGGCCGGCATCCTACCTACTGAGCTACGGGCACTGCCAGAATTTTGCTTTTCTTTGAAGCTTTTGTTAATAGTAACAAATAAATGCCTTTCTGACTTTAATAGTTG
>NW_003852445.1:8141640-8147334 GCF_000181295.1 Otolemur garnettii
AGTTCTTGATAATCACTTCTCAACAATTATTTGTTATTATTACAGTTTAACATTATAAAATTAACAAAAATAATATAAAACTCATATCCTGGCGAAATAGCTACATGGCAGCCAAAAACCATATATTCCCTTATTGTTCTCCCACCCATTCGTGCATTCTTTCCAAAAATCGGGACTTTTTTAAAATGCCGCGGGACACAGGACAAATTGTTAAAAATTGGGACTGTCCGGCCAAAAGCGGAACGTCTGGTCACCCTACCCTAATTATTGTCACTTTCAAGAAATAGAGTTGACAGTGGCTTACTTTCTGCTTCGCCCATGCAAGTTTCAACTTGCTCTGCTTATCAGTGATGCAGGAAGGGCTTCCTTTGTTTCCATCCTTGCAGTACTCAGTGTCATCTATGGAGCTGAGAAGAGAGCCCTTTCCTCCAAATGATTTTCTATGATTTTTGTTTGTTTGTTTTTGTTTTGAGACAGATTCTTACTTTGTTGCCCAGACTGGAATACTGTAGTATCAGCCTAGCTCACAGCAACATCAAACTCCTGGGCTTAAGGAATCCTCCTGCCTCAGTCTCCAGAGTAGCTTAGACTACAGGCACCTGCCACAATACCCAGCCTTGCTAAATTTTTTTTCTTTTCTTTTTTTTTTTTTTTGTTAGTCTGTGTCACCCTCGGTAGAGTGCCATGGTGTCATAGCTCATAGCAATCTCCAACTCCTGAGCTTAAGCAATTCTCTTGCCTAAGCCTCCCAAGTAGCTGGGACTACAGGCGCCCACCACAACACCTGGCTATTTTTTCTGTTGTTGTTGCAATTGTCATTGTTAACTGGCCCAGGCCAGGTTTGAACCCACCATCCTCGGTGCATATGGCCGGTGCCATAACCACTGTGCTACTGGTGCCAAGCCTTTTTTTTTTTTCTTTTTTTGAGACAGAGCCGCAAGCTGTCCCCCTGGGTAGAGTGCTGTGGCATCACAGCTCACAGCAACCTCCAACTCTAGGGCTCAAGCAATTCTCTTGCCTCAGTTTTTCTATTTTTAGTAGAGACGGGGTCTTGCTTTCACTCAGGGTAGTCTCAAATTCCTGAGCTCAAGCAATCCACTTGCCTCAGCCTTCTAGAGTGAGCCATCGTGACCAGCCCCTTTTTCTTTTTTTTTTTTTTGAGACAGAGTTTCAAGCTGTCACCCTGGGTAGAGGGCCGTAGTGTCACAGCTCACAGCAACCTCAAACTCTTGGGCTTAAGTGATTCTCTTGCCTCAGCCTCCCAAGTAGCTGGGACTATAGGCACCCGCCACAAAGCCCAGCTATTTTTGTTGTTGTTGCAGTTATCATTGTTATTTAGTAGGCCCGGGCTGGGTTTAAACCCACCACCTCCGGTGTATGTGGCCAGAGCATTGCCAACTGAGCTACAGGTGCCCCCTTTCTGTTTTAAATAGAGATGGGTTCTTGAACTTCTGAGTTCAAGTGATCCCCCTACCTCAGCCTCCCAAAGTGCTAAGATTATAGGCATGAGCCACTGTACCTGGCCTGATTATGAGTTTTTTTTCTCTTTTTTAAAGTAGTTCAGATAATATGAGGGCACAAACCATTAGGTCACAACGTCTGCATTTGTTGGGTAAAGTCCCTGCTGTAATTGTGCCCCTCACCTAGGAGCTGTGCCATACACCCTTACATCGTGCGCGTTACATAAGAACCTCCCCATTTTCTACAATTTTAAAAGTGGGTTAAAGGTGTACTCCAAACCTTAAACATTTGCACTGGGCTTTTGGGGACCTTTTTCCTATCTGCATAATGATTTTACAGTGGTTTCAAGAATTCAAAAGAGATGAAATTCAATGAGATAAAGAGAGGAGTAGGTGTGCAACAACTGCAATGACTGAGAAAAAACATCACTTCTGTGGGAAAATCATTCTCAAAAACAGTTGAGTGACACTAGTGGACAATGAAGCAGTACTATAGATTGAATCACTGGAGGTGTCCAAAATCCCACAGGATTATCTCTGAGTCAGGATAATTTCATCCTGTTGGGTTTCTCACATTTGACAGATGAGCAAAAGTGCATCAATGCTGAATGGTATGAAGAAATACTGGTCAGATTCGATGCAGGCAAGCCTAGACACATTTCTGACATCGTTATTGGTGATGAAACCTGGATTTACCAGTTTGATACAGAGAATAATCATCAGTGATGGTGTGGGTTTTTCTTCCCCTGATAAAAATCCACCAACAAAAGTAAAGTGACTGTGAAGCATTGGAAAGAAAATGGTGGCACTCAAAAGTGGTCATGTTGCAACTGTTCCTCTGGAGGAACAAAGACCTGCTATTGCTCAGTGGTAGGCAGCAGTTTGGGGGAAGTTACAAAAACAGCGGCCAAGGACAGGATGGGGGGGACCATCTTGCCCCATGACAGTGCATCTGCCACACAGCCAACATCACCATTCAATTCCTGGAGTCCACAGAGGTTAAACTTATGACTCATCTCCTCTACAGTCGTGACCTTGCCTCACATGATTATTTACTGTTCCCTATAGTCAAAAATCCTATGCACAGCAGAAGGTTCTCTAACAATGAAGAAACTTTTAGCACCTATGAAAGCGCTCTTATAGTTCTTGAAAAACTTAAGTGGAAAGAGTATTTTCAAAAATAGTTTATAAAGGGCCAGGCACAGTAGCTCAAGCCTGTAATCCTAGCACTCTGGGAGGATAAGGTGGGTGGATTGCCTAAGCTCATGAGTTCTAGACCAGCCTAAGCCAGAGCAAGACCCCATCTTTAAAAATAGCCAGGTATGTGGTGGGTGCCTGTAGTCCAAACTACTTGGGAGGCTGAGGCAAGAGAATCGCTTGAGCCCAAGAGTTTGAGGTTGCTGTGAGCTGTGATTCCATGACACTCCACTCAGGGCAACAAAGTAAGTTTGGGACTCTGTCTGCAAAAAAAAAAAATCGTTCATGATAAAACAAAAGTGCATAGGATGTTGTGGGGGTTACTTTGAGAAAATACAGTAATCAAACTAATTTTATACTTCTTAACTTTTATGTATCTCAAAACTTTCATATCATCCCTTTTATCACACCATTTCATCATCTCCTAGTTCACAATCATAAATTATCAAGAGTAGTCTCAAAGCAGCTGCTGTGCCTCACAGGTGCCCAGGAAAAAAAAAAAGTAGTCTCCACTGGTCTCTCTCTCACCTTTTTATCCTTTATGAGAGAGCTCTAGTGTCAACTCTCTTTGAGAATGCTGTAAACTTAAAAGAAAATAGGGTAGCACCTGTGGCTCAGTGGGTAGGGTGCCGGTTCTATATACCGAGGGTTGTGGGTTCAAACCTAGCCCCAGCCAAATTGCAACAAACAATAGCCAGGCATTGTGGCGGGCAACTATAGACCCAGCTACTCAGGAGGCTGAAGCAAGAAGAATTGCCTAAGCCCAGGAGTTGGAGGTAGCTGTGAGCTATGATGCCACACTACTCTACCAAGGGCAACAAAATGAGACTGTCTCAAAATAAAAAAAAGAAAAAAAGAGTAGTTTGTATTAAAGGAACTACAAAACCATCATGAAATTTTACCTCTGCAATCTTTTCTGGTAGAGGTACATTGTGAATATCCACCTCAGATGCATTTACTATGGCTTTTGTTTTTAAGAGATAGCTAGAGAGAAAATATACAGAGAAAATGTTAGTGTCATATCACAGGTAAGATTATCAAGAAACCAAACTTGCCCTCTAAAGAAACAATCTGTCGAGCAAAGTCTGCCCTCTTAACTGATTTCCACGTCAAAATCCATGATGTACAGTAAGCCCTCTTTATCTGTAGGTTCAGCATCCATGGAATCAATAAACCATGGACTGCACATATATATATACATATATATATATATTTTTTTTGTTTGTTTTTGTTTTGTTTTTTTTAGAGCCTCAAACTGTCCCCCTGGGTAGAGTACCGTGGCATCACAGCTCACAGCAACCTCCAACTCCTGGGCTCAAGCAAGTCTCCTGCCTCAGCCTCCCAAGTAGCTGGGACCACAGGCACCTGCCACAGCGCCCGGCTATTTTTTGGTTGCAGCCGGCATTGTTGTTTGATGGCTGGGCTGGATTTGAATCCGCCAGCTCAGTTGTATGTGGCTGGCGCCTTAGCCACTTGAGCCACAGGCACCAAGCTGAAAATTTTTTTTTAAAAATGGATTGTTGCTTCTGTACGAAACATGTACAGACATTTTTTCTTATCTTTATTCCCTAAATAATACATTGTAATCACTATTTAGATAGCATTTGCATAGTATGTGATAGTATAATCTAGAGATGATTTTAAAGTATATGAAGACTGAGCAAGAACTAGACCCATCTCTACTAAAAATAGAAAAATTAGCCAGGTGTTGTGGCAAGCGCCTATAGTCTGACCTATTCAGAAGGCTGCTGCAGGAGGATCACTTGAGCCCAGGAGTTTGGTGTTGCAGTCTGCTACAATGACACCACTGTACTCTACCCAAAGTGACAGGTCTCAAAACAAAACAAAACAAAAAACCCCTACCAGGGTCTTAAGAATAATTGGGGTTCTTTTTAGGACACTATTAAAATTTGCCTTAAATATTTCTTTGAGGAAGAGAAAATCACACTTCTACTCAATGAAGAGAAACATTTTTTACAGTAGCTTTTTCTGTTTTTTAGCTATTATGCTATGAATTCACAGAAATAGGTTCCAGCACCTTTATATGCCTTGTCACTGGTTCTAGTTTCTCATAGGTGCTACAAGGTAAGCCTATTATGCCATGAAGTCATAGGGAATAGGTTCTAGCAGCTCAGACTCCTTTCCATTGGTTCTCATAAAGTGTGCTTCTCTGGGTGGAACAGGCTGACACTTTAGCTGAACACTGGTACCTTTCTTTTTAGGCCTCCTTTTTCTGATTATTTTCCTTCACATGTTTAAGATTATCTTGAGTTTCAGGAAACTATCTTCGCTCTTAGGGTACTTAATATGCTCAATAAGGACCGTTAATTCTCTTGGCAAGAATCTTGACTTTGTTTGTTTATAACAATGCCAACAGCATGATGGGTAACATTGTAGACTCTATAAGTTTGGTCATGGTAATATTTGTGTGGCATGCCTTCTTGGGGTTATTTTTGCTTTTTTTTAATCAGAGTCTCACTTTGTGGCCCTCGGTAGATTGCTGTGGGGTCATAGCTCACAGCAACCTCAAACTCTTGGGCTCAAGTAATGCTCTTGCTTCAGCCTTCTAAGTAGCTGGGACTACAGCCGCTTACCACAAGGCCCAGCTATTTTTAGAGATGGGGTATCGCTCTCGCTCAGGCTAGTTTCAAACTGAGCTCAAGTGATCCACCCACTTCAGCCTCCCAGAGTAGTAGGATTACAGGTGTGAGCCACCACGCCAGGCCTTGGCATACCTTTTTGAATAGTACCCATTTTTTGATGTCTATAATGTCGCATTTCCTGCAGAAAACACATTCGTATGTATGTGGCTAAAGGAAGAACTCCATGTTTTCTAAAAGGCCTACAGAAAAGAATGGGGCCTCTCTTCATTCCCTTCGTCATTTTGGTGAACTACTGGAAGACGGCATCTTTAAGAATAATCATGATGGGCTCGGCGCCTATAGCTCAACCGGCTAAGGCGCCAGCCACGTACACCTAAGGTGGCGGGTTTGAATCCCCAGCCTGGACCCGCCAAACAACAATGACGGCTGCATCC
>NW_003852445.1:8147500-8150984 GCF_000181295.1 Otolemur garnettii
AATAATTATGATGAGTCTAAGCTTCACATTCTACTAGTAGATCCTGTAGCATAGTCTGAGGGAAAGTAATCACATTGTGACAAATAGTGATAGTTGCTTACCCAGTGGCCATTTGGCACAGCTTTCATGCTAACGGAATCCAGACTGTATGTAGAACAGCAGTGTTTCCAGTCTTAGGAGATGAATCATAATTGTTCTAACCCAACTAGGACAATCCTGTTGTCACATATCTACTTTCTCAACTTAAGGTAATCATGTGACATAATTCTGATAAACAAAATGAGGAAATTTATGCTGATAAAAGGAGATCTTTTCTTGTGTTCCTGTGCTTCCCATATCTTTTTCCCTCCTATTGAGGATGCTCCCATAGATAGATGTAATGATTATAACTGGCAGCAGCAACAGGAAAAGGCCAAGAGAACCAGACAGATACTGACCCAGAGCCCTGTCATGGTGGAGCCCTTTTAAGACTTCTAGAGCAGCCAAATGCCCCCACCTCTTATTAAAGCCACCATCAGGGCTCAGCTTCCCTAGTCCAGTGGTTATGGTACTGGCCACATATACTGAGGCTGGTGGGTTCGAACCCAGCCTGGCCCACTAAACAAGGACAACTACAACAAGAAAAATAGCTGGGGTTTGTGGGAGGCACCTGTAGTCCCAGCTACTTGGAAGGCGGAGGCAGGAGACTCGCTTGAGCCCAAGAGTTAGAGGTTGCTGTGAGCTGCGATGCCACAGTACTCTACCCAGGGCGATAGCTTGAGACTTTGTCTCAAAAAATAAATAAATAAATAAACAAAACAAAATAAAGCCACCATCAGTCAGATTTTCTGCAACCAAATTCAATCTCACTGATAAATAGATGTATTTCCACACTCATGCTACCAACAATTTCCTAGTTTCTACTTAACTAAAAAGTATGTTCTAACTTTTGATCCAACCCATTTTAAAGATTAAGAAATTACTCAAAATCCAATAATGCTTTTCAAATTTATGTTAAAAACTTTTATTATTAAGTTTACTTCTGCAGTAAAAACTCTGATTAACTCTTCTAGGACATATACTTATAGCTGTTTCTAAAAAACATTTGAGATTACCAACCACTTAAGAATACTTTTTGCCTCTTTAAACTTTTCTTTTTTTGAGACAGAGTCTCAAGCTATTACCCTGGGTAGAGGGCCATGGCGTCACAGCTCACAGCAACCTCAAACTCGTGGGCTTAAGTGACTCTCTTGCCTCAGCCTCCAAAGTAGCTGGGACTACAGGTGCCCACCACAATGCCCAGCTATTTCTTTTGTTGCAGTTGTCATTGTTGTTTTAGCAGGCCCAGGCTGGGTTTGAACCTGCCAGTCCTGGTGTATGTAGCCAGTGCCCTACTCACTCAGCTACAGGTGCCACCCCCAAAATGCTAACATTATAGGTATAAGCTGCCATCATGTCCAGCCTTTTTTTTTTTTTTTTTTTAAAGCAAACAGGATCTTTCTCTGTCACCCAGGGTGGAATGCAATGTCATCATCATAACTCACTGTAATCTTAAACTCCTGGCTCCAGCAATTCTCCCACCTCAGCCTCCCAACTAGCTAGGATGATATCATGTGCAACAACACCTAACTCATTTTTTAAATTTTTCATAAAGATGAAAAATTTCTCACTATGTTGCCCAGGCTTGTCTCAAACTCCTGGCCTCAAGCAATCTCCTGCTTTGGCCTTTCCAACCACTAGGAAAACATGGGTGAGCCACTATTCTTGGCCCTAGGAATCCATTCTTGATCCTACACCTGGGAGTGGTTACGCACATGATAAATACATGGCCACAGCTCCCAAGTATGGGATGGAATCAAAGGGCTGGACATAAATGTACAGAACTAGATGTCTAGGTAACATTATTTTGCAAAAGCTTACCTTCCGGAATTTTCTTTAATAAAAGAATACCCTCTAAATTATTGTGATGATTACTAAAACATAGCATTATGAGGAGTCTAAAATGATCATAAAGTTATGAGATTATATTTTCATCCCACTGCTATCTTTTTTTGTAATAGAGAGTACCTGGCTTTAGTATCTTCTCTCCCACCCCTCTTCTTCTTAAGAATCTTTTTTGGAATAAACACTTTGTCTTTTTTGGAAGGTCTTTTAATATTAATTTGCTGAACAATAGTTAAGTCTACTCACCACACCATTTTCTCACTGCAAAGGCAGAAGTGACCTCTCAAGGCAGCCAGGGCAGCATGAGTAGAATATAGATGGAAACCAATGGGAATGCCACAGGGACCACAGAATAAAAGGTTGTAAGTGCTAGGGACGGGGAAAAACAGAATATGGGTAAGACAGAAAATCAGACAATGAAAAATAACTGGTCTCTGGAAGCATTCCTGTCACCTAAGACGTAAGTGAAAAGTATGCTGTAAGAGGAATAAGATTGGAAGAATGTTACATTTAACAAAGGTTAACTCAGGTTTTAATTAAATCACATCCTTGATTATATAATAGATACCCTACTGGATTCTGGCCACAAAAACATTTATGGATGACAACTGTCACTTCAATAGAGAAAGGTAATTTACCCCTGAAAAACAGAAAAAGATCTAGCTTATCTAACATTTAAAATTACAAATCACCATGTAAACTGGCTACCATTACATCAATTAATAGTGCATAAAAAAATAACCAAGGTGATAGGTGCTATTAAACCACTTATTAATAGGCTCAGCACCTGTGGCTCAAGCGGCTAAGGCACCAGCCTCGTACACCTGAGCTGGTGAGTTCAAATCCAGCCCAGGCACACCAAACAACGACGGCTGCAACTAAAAAATAGCCAGGGCGTTGTGGCAAGTGCCTGTAGTCCCAGCTACTTGGGAGGCGGAGGCACGAGAATCGCTTCACCCCAAGAGTTTGAGGTTGCTGTGAGCTGTGACACCATAGCACTCTACTATCCCAGCTACTTGGAAGGCTGAGAGAAGAGAGTCATTTGCACCCAAGGGTTTGAAGTTGCTGTGAGCTATGACAGCACTCTACCCATGGTGACAAAGTGACACTGTCTCAAAAAAGAAAAAAAAAAAGAAAGAAAGAAAAAATTAACTGGCTTGGCACCCATCACTAAGTGGTTAGAGCCCCACAGGTTTGAAACTGGCCAGGGCTTGCTAAACAACAATTGCAACAATAACAAAATAGCCAGGGCACTGTGGCTGGAGCCTATAGTCCCAGCTACTTGGAAGGCTGAGGCAAAAGAATTGCTTAAGCCCAAGAGTTTGAGGTAGCTGTGAGCTATGATGTCATGGCATTCTACCAAGAGCAACAAAGTGAGACTCTGTCTCAACAAAAAAAGAAAAACTTAACTATTTCATCATGCATGTGCTGAAAGCAATCTTAACATGGTTTAGTAAGGGAAAAACCCCTTTATTTTTTTTGAGAGACAGTCTCTTCTTTGTTGCCCTTGGTAGAGTGCTGTCATAGCTCACAGCAACTTCAAACTCTTTTTTTTTTTTTT
>NW_003852445.1:8151529-8157090 GCF_000181295.1 Otolemur garnettii
CCACAACGCCCGGCTGTTTTTTGGTTGCAGCCATCATTGTTGTTTTGGCGGGCCCAGAATGGATTCGAACCTGCCACTTTAGGTGTATGTGGCTGGTGCCTTAGCCACTTTAGCCACAGGCACGGAGCCTCTCTTGTTATTTCTACCACATCTGCAGTTATTTCTTCTTCTGAAATCTTGAAAACCCTTCAAAGTCATTTTTTCCAAATTCTTGTTCAGGTTGATATTTTGAACTCCTTCTGTGAATTATGAATGTTCTTAATGGCATCTAGAATAGTAAATCTGTTCCAGAAAGTTTGCAGTTTACTTTGCCTAGATCTAACAGTCACTACCTATGGCAATTATAGCCTTACAAAATATATTTCTTAAATCATTAGACTTGAAAGTTAACATTATTCCTTGATCTATGGGCTGCAGAATGGCTGTTGAGTCAGAAGGCATGAAAACATTAATTTCCTTGTACATCTTGGGTGACCAAGTATATTTTCATTGAGCTGTAATTCTTTTTTTTCATATCTCATGGATTCTATGGAGATATTTTGAATCTTTTCTTCTGACAGTCGATCTCAATAGCAGGCTTAAAATATTCAGCAAACTGGCCAGGCGAGGAGGCTGTAATCCTAGCACTCCAAGAGGCTGAGGCAGGTGAATTGATTCAGCTCAGGAATTCAAAACAAGTCTGAGCAAGAGTCAGACCCTGTCCCTAGTAATAATAGAAAAATTTCAAAAAAACTGGTCAGGTACAGTGACGCACACCTGTAATCCTACCACTCTGGGAGGCCAAGGCAGGTGGATTGCTTGAGTTCAGGAGTTCAAAACCAGCTTGAGCAAGAGTGAGACCCCCATCTCTAAAAAATAGCCAGGCACTGTGGCAGGGACCTGTAGGTTCCAGCTACTTGGAAGGGCTGAGACAAGAGAATCACCTGAGCCCAAGGGTTTGAGGTTACTGTGAGCTATGATGTCACAGCACTCTCCCAAGGGCAAAAAGTGACATGCTGTCCCCCCCAAAAAAAGGAAAGCAAAAAATAAATAAATATTTAAAAATTACCTGGGCATCATGGCAGCCGCCTATAGTCCCAGCTATTTCGGAAGCTGAGGCAGGAGAATCGCTGGAACCCAAGAGTTTGAGGTTGCTGTAAGCTATGATGCCACATCACTCTAGCCTGGGGCAATAGAGTGAGATTTTGTCTCAAAAAAAAAAAAAGTTTCAGTAAACCACACTTTAAATAGATGTGCTTATGTGCTGTCATCCAAGCTTTGTTATTCAATTTATAGAGCGCAGACAGATTTAGCACAATTGTTAAAGGTGCTGGAATATTTGGTAAATCAGCACTGGCTTCAATTTAAAGTAACCAGGGGCATTAGTCCCTCACCAGACATTCAACCTGTCCTTCGAAGACAGTCATTGACTTCTTTCCAGCTATGAAAGTCCTAGATCAGTGGTTCTCAACCTTTCTAATGCTGCGACCCTTTAATACAATTCCTGTGGGTCATGACCCACAGGTTAAGAACCACTGTCCCAGATCTTGGTATCTTCTAACTGTGTATCTTCTACCAATACACAGTTATTTCATCTCCACTGAAAATCTGTTGTTTAGGCTCTGTGCCTGTAGCTCAAGCAGATAGGGCGCCAGCTACATACACTGGAGCTGACAGGTTTGAATCCAGCCCAGGCCCACCAGACAACAAAGACAACTACAACTAATAAATAGCCCGGCATTATGTCGGGTGCCTATAGTCCCAGCTACTTGGGAGGCTGAGACAAGAGAATCGCTTAAATCCAAGAGTTTCATGGTATTCTACCCAGGGCAACAGCTTGAGACTCTGTTTCAAAAAAAAAAAAAAAAAGAAAGAAAGAAAATCTGTTGTTCAGGGTAGCGCCCATACTCAGTGGGTAGTGCTCATACACCAAGGCTAGTGGGTTCCAACCCAGTCCGGGCCAGCTAAACAACAATGACAACTGCAACCAAAAAATAGCCAGGCACTATGGAGGAAGCCTATAGTCCCAGCTACTTAGGAGGCTGAGGCAAGAGAATTGCTTAAGCCAGTGGTTCAAGCCTGTAATCCTAGCACTCTGGGAGGCAGAGGCGGGTGGATAGCTTGAGCTCAAGAGTTTGAGACCAGTCTGAGCAAAAAGCGAGACCCTGTCTCTACCAAAAAATAGAAAAACTGAGGCAAGAAGATCGCTTGGGCCGAAGAGTTTGAGGTCGTTGTGAGCTATGATGTCATAGCACTCTACCCAGGGTGACAGTTTGAGACTTTGTCTCAAAAACACATATATATATAATTTTTCAATTTCATTAATACATCAAGTTTGTACAAGAGTCAAAGAGATAAAAGCAGCGTCCTATCCTTCAAATATTTTGTATGGGTGGAATAACCTTTTCCTTTAGCATAACATAGAAACAAACTTTTTCTCCTTGTACACCTCAGGTCCATGCTCTTCAGTCTCAGAATCTATAGGGAATTCTAAGTACATACCTGCCTTTAAGTGAACCTTCAATGCCAACCAGGAAGGGCTCTTTCAAAAGGACGTTATTTGTGACTCCTGGAAAACAAACATAGGTAGGAATCTGTACCCCCGCGGGCCTTAAAACAGAAATCTTCCCCTATAAAGAAAAAAAAATCAAGACACCCTTCCTTCCCCTCCTATTCCTCAGGCAAAGGGGTTAATTTCCTTCCAAATCTTCTTCCGGTTTTCTTTCCCAGCTGGTTTTCGACCACCGGGTGGATAAACCCAGAACAGCCTCTCCAGGTCGACCCACCTTTCTCACCGACCCATCCCACTCACTGGAGAAGACCACGGCCCCAAGAGACTGCGACAGGTCCCAGGCGAGGTGCACGGAGTCGGCAAACACGGCGTGGCACTGCGCGCACTGGAACACAGCGCACCTCTCGGGCTCCAGCCACCCGGGCAGCTGCGGGAGAGGGGCTGGCTCCTCCGCCTCCAGCCTTGCAGGGCCGAGAGGGGAGGATCCCTTCACCACCTGCGTGTCCCACTCCATGGATGTCATAAAGGAAGATTCTTCCGTCGCGCTTCTAGCTTCATTATTACAGTCACCCCCAGGCGGAGTGGACCTGCACCATTTATGCCGTCGCTGCCAATCCGCCATCTTTTACAACCCGCGCCCCAATTTCGAATGCTCACCAGGCCACGCCCCAAACACAATTCCTAGGTCCTAATTGGACAACATAAGCCGTGCGCTGGGCAGCCCTAAAGGCCCTTCGACGCCTGCGTATAGGTGGGGAGCTGGGTCAACCAGTGTCAGTTGAGTGGCTGGGCCCAACGAGCGTCTGTTGAGGCGGGAAATCAGATTTCCTATTGGTTTGCATCAGAGACCCCGCCTTCCAGGCATTTTCGTCCAGTGAAAGTGCAGTGTTCTTCATTTAAACTGAATATAAAGTCCTACTTGGCGAACGCTTAGTGTGGCGCCACTTTCCAACCGCGCTGTTTGAATTTATCAGTCCTCTGCGGATCGACTGGATTTCGGATCACTATGACCGTTCCCTCCCCGGAGGAGCTGGATTCCTTCAAGTACAGCGACCTGCAGAACTTGGCCAAGAGTCTGGGCCTTCGGGCTAACCTGAGGGTACGGGGCTGCGGTGCAACATTTGGGCGGGTCGGGTAGGAATATCCGGGTTTGGGGTAGACGCTTGGCTAGGGGACTGGGCGGGTTGAAGTCGCTTTGCCTACCCGCGGGGCGTAACATATGGTTCACGGTGGTCCTAGTTACAACTCTGTGAAACGGCAGGGAGCAAAATTTTCACCTCATTTTTAGGCTGACTTTTCTGAAGGCTCACATAGGCCTCAGTTCCAAATGGGTCGGTTGGTTTGGTTTTTTGGGAAGTGTTCTATGAAGTCCTCAGGGCATTGACTAGGAAACGCAGGCCTCAAAAGTCCAAGGAGTGCCAGTTAATTGTAAGGCAGTTGAAGAAATAATTGAGCTTCTAGAAAACCCCAAATAGTAACACTTATGTAAATTGTAATAGTGCTCATAATCTCTTTTGAGACAGTCTCAAGCTGTCGCCTTGGCATCATCGTAGCTCACAGCAACCTTGAGTTCAAGCTATCGTCTTGCCTCAGTTTTTTTCTATTTTTGATAAAGACGGAATCTCGCCTTTTGCTCAGGCTGGTCTCAAACTGGTGAGCTCAGGCAATTCACCCAACTCGGCCTCCCAGAGTGCTAGGATTACACGAGTGAGCCCCTGTGCACGGCGGTGCCCATAATCTCTTGATGTTTTATTGAGGGACCTGGCAGAATGATTTGGGGGGAAACACCTCCTTGGGTAAATTTTTATAATTCAGCCCCGATCTTGCGTGATCATTTGTTTATTGATCTCTGTTGTGGTCTCTTTCAAAACCGGTAAGGTCTTTGACTCCAAGGCTGCAAAATGTTAGAGGGAATGTGGAGTTTCAATATAGAATTGGGATTTTATTTTGTTTATTGTTTCAGGTTAATTTGAGGGTACAAAGAATTAGGTTACAATGTTTGCATTTATGCCTTGACTCCCTCTTATATAATTGGTCCCTGCCCGAAATGTATGCCATACACCACTATAACGTTGTGCCCGTTAAGTGGGTGCACACCCATCCTTCTTCCACCTCTCCTTTCCCCTCCCTCATTCCTCCGCCCTCCCCCACCCCATCCCCACCTTCTACCTTTAATTGATTTGAGTTTTTCTCTAATGTAGGCATGTATTAGATCATCTACTGGCTACATATTCAAATTGAGTACATTGAATTTTTGCTTCTCCATGCCTGTGATACTTTACTAAGAAAAAGATTCAACTTCATCAAGGTTAATACTTAAGATTAAAGTCTCCATCATTTTTAGGGGCTGACTAGAGTACTCCATGGTGTACATACACCACAGCTTTTTAATCCATTGCAAAGTTAATGGACATTTAGGTTGTTTCCACATCTTGGCAATTGTAAATTGAGCTGCGATAAACAATCTGGTGCAAATGTCCTTATAAGATAATTTATTTTTCTTATGGGTAGATGCCTAGAAGTGGGATTGCAGCATCAAATGGGAAGTTTAATTTGAGTTCCTTGAAGATTCTCCACACTTCCTTCCAAAGAGGTGGTATTAGTTTGCAGTCCCACCAACAGTGTAAAAGTGTTCCCTTCTCTCCCCATCCATGCCAGCATCTGCAGTTTTGAGACTTTGTGATGTGGGCTACTCTTGTAGGGGTTAGGTGATATCTGAGGATGGTTTTGATTTGCATTTGTCTGATGATCAGGGACAGGGAGCATTTTTTCAAATGTTAGTCATTTGTCTGTCTTCCACAGAGAAGGTTCTGTTCATTATCTCTCGCCCAGTAATAGATGGGATTGTTTGCTATTTTTTTGTTGATTATTTGAGCTCTCTGTAGATTAGTTATCAACCTTTGTCACATTCATACCATGCAAATATCTTTTCCCGTTCTGAAGGTTGTCTTTTTGCTTTACTTGTTGTGTCCTTAGCTGTGAAGAAGCTTTTCAGTTTAATTAAGTCCCATTTGTTTAATTTTGTTGTTGCAATTGCCACTGAAGTCTTCATCATAAAATCTTTACCCAG
>NW_003852445.1:8157237-8158517 GCF_000181295.1 Otolemur garnettii
TTTTTTTTTTTTCTTTTTTGCAGTTTTTGGCTGGGGCTGGGCTTGAACCCCACCACTCTTGGTATATGGGGCCAGCGCCCTACTAGGCGCCACCCTCCCAACACTTTCATCTAAGATTTTCATTGTTTCTTGTCTTAGATTTAAATCTTTTATCCATCTTGAGTCAATTTTTGTAAGTGATAAAAGGTGTGGATCCAGTTTCAGTCGTTTACATGTGGTTATCCAGTTCTCCCAGGACCATTTGTTGAATAGGGATTCTTTCCCCTCTGTATGCTTTGTTTGGTTTATCAAAAAGATCAGATGACAATTAGAGACTAGTTTTGTCTCTTGGTTTTCTATTCTGTTCCTTATGTCTATGTTGTTGTTTTTGTGCCATTGCCATGCTGTTTTGACTACTGTAGACTTACAACTTGAAATCTGGTAGAGGGATGCCTCTGGCTTTCTTTGTATTACTAAGAATAGCCTTGGCCATACAGGTTTTTTTTCTGATTGCATACAAAACAAAGTACTATTTTTTCCAGTTCTTCAAAGTATGATGTGTGTGTTGTAATGAGGATTGCTTTGAATCTGTAAATTGCTTTGGGTAGAGTAGACATTTTAATAATGTTGATCGGCTCGGTGCCTGTGGCTCAAGTGGCTAAGGTGCCAGCCACATACACCTAAGGTGGTGGGTTCGAATCCAGCCTGGACCTGCCAAACAATCATGGCTGCAACCAAAAAATAGCCGGGCATTATGGCAGGTGCCTGTGGTCCCAGCTACTTGGGAGGCAGAGGCAGGATACTCGCTTGAGCCCAGGAGTTGGAGATTGCTGTGAGCTGTAATGCCATAGCTCTCTACCCAGGGGGATAACTTGAGGCCCAGTCTCAAAAAAAAGAAAAAAAAAATGTTGATTCTTCCTAGCCAAGAACAAGATATGTTCTTCCATTTGTTAATGTCTCCTGTTATTTTTTTATCCAGGTCCAGGCTAGATTCGAACCTGCCACCTTAGGTGTATGTGGCTGGCGCCTTAGCCACTTGAGCTACAGGCACCGAGCTGTCTCCTGTTATTTCTTTTCTTAGGGTTTCATAATTCTTTTTGTAAAGATCCTTTACTTCTTTGGTTAGGTATATTCATAAGTATTTCATTATCCTTGAAGCTACTGTGAAGGGAATTATGCCCTTGATTTGCTTCTCAGCATGGCTGTTATTGGCATATGCAAAGGCTACTGATATGTGGACATTCATGGTATACCCTGAGACATTACTGTATTGTGTGTATATGTATATATATATATATATA
>NW_003852445.1:8159394-8160467 GCF_000181295.1 Otolemur garnettii
CTCAGCTTCCCAAATAGCTAGGCCTACAGGTACCCACCACAATGCCCAGCTATTTTTTTGGTGTAGTTGTCGTTGTTGTTTGGCAGGCCCAGGCTGGGTTCAAACCTGCCAGCTCCGGTGTATGTGGCTGGTGCCCTAGCTGCTAAGCTACAGATGCCGAGCCAAGATAAGAAAATTTCATTGTGGGCTATTTTATAGATGCAACAATACATTAGAGGCTATGTAGGAGAATCTCTCCTTATCCTTAGGAGATGAAATATGATGCCTGGAACTTAACAATAGTTTGGCAAGAAATGTATATTAATATAGAGAGCAAATACAAAACAATGCTAATGATTGTTAGCATCATTTCCAGTGGTACCTGGAAATAAGGTACCACTTTATTACTAGTAAACTAGAGTTTTATCTAGGTGGGGAATACAAATGTTCATTTCATACTTTGACTTCTCTATAGGACTGGCATTTTTCTAATAAATTAGGGGGAACAAAATAGACTCTCCTTGCAGTGACCTGTAAATCTCACTGACCCAGCCTCTAGTCACCTCTCTGATCTCCCTGCCCTTAGTGTACCCCAGTATTCACCATGCTTCAGCCACTATGTCTATTTCTGTCCTTTGACCCTTTGGTCCATCTCATGTACTCTGCGCTTGGTGTACCCTCTGCTTGCAGTGCTCTTCTCCCACAACTTCACCTGATGCCCCCGTTCCTCACTCACATCTCAGCTCAAGCCACCACCTTGGAGAGGCCTTTCCTGACTGTCCTAACTCACGTACCACCCTCTCCCCACTCCAGTTATCAGTTTTATTTTTGCTTCATAGCACCTGATGTCATATCATGTATTTCTAGCTTACTTGGTTAAGAGGCTATTTCCCCACTGGTCCACTGGTAGAAGCTCCTGGAGGGCAGACACCTTGTCTTCTTGCATGTTTGGTGACATAGTGATGATATGTTAAAAAGGTGTTAGAGAATTTACTGGGTATAGAATATAAATATCTTAGCACAATCACTAGGAACATGCTGTGAAGGCTATGTTAACCAGTTTGATGAAAATATTTCTTTTTTTTTTTTTTTTT
>NW_003852445.1:8161716-8163897 GCF_000181295.1 Otolemur garnettii
AGGCACCTGTAGTCCCAGCTACTTGGGAGGCTGAGGCAAGAGAATTGCCTAAGCCCAGGAGTTGGAGGTTGCCATGAGCTGTGACACTACGGCGCTCTACTGAGGGTGATAAAAAAAGACTCTGTCTCTAAAAATAGGTGGATGGGCTTGACACCAGTAGCACAGTGGTTATGGTGCCAGCCACATAATACCGAGGGTGGTGGATTTCAGTGGGTTCAAACCCAAAGCAGCACAGCCCAGCCCAGGCCAGCTAATCAACAAAAAAATAGCTGGGTGCTGTGGTGGGAACTTGTTGTCCCAGCTACTTGGGAGGCTGAGGCAAGATAATTGCTTAAGCCCGAGAGTGAGAGGACGCCACAGCATTCTACTGAGGGCGGCGTAGACTCTGTCTCAAAAAAACAAGTAAATAAAATAAAAATAGCTGATCATTGTTATAGGCACAGTCCCAGCAACTCGGTAGGCAGAGGCAAGAGAATGGCCTGAGCCCAACAGTTTTAGGTTGCTGTGAGCAATGACATGACAGCACTATACCAAGAGTGACAAAGTAAGACTCTGTCTCAACAGAAAAAAATAAATAAATAAAGCACAAATAAATGTAACCAGTTTAATTTTCTTTTTTTGGGAAAGACCAAGAAGGGAAGGTTTCCTCAGATGGGAAGAGAAGCAAGGAGTTCCCTTCTCAGCAGGGACCTTTTTCTTTTCTTTTGCAGTTTTTGGCCAGGGCCAGGTTTGAACCCGCCCTCTCCGATATATGGGGCCAGGCCTCTACTCCTTTGAGCCATAGGCGCTGCCCTCTTTTTTTTTTTTTTTTTTTTTTATTAAATCATAGCTGTGTACATTAATGCAATCATGGGGTACAGTGTACTAGTTTTATATACAATTTCAAATATTTTCATCAAACTGATTAACATAGCCTTCACGGCATTTTCTTAGTTATTGTGTTAAGACATTTATATTCTACACCTGGTAAGTTTCAAATGTACCCTTGTAAGATGCGTGGTAGGTGTAGTCTCATCAATTGCCCTCCCTCCACCCATCCTCTCCCCTCCCCTCCCTTTCCCCTTTCTCCTTGGGTTTCATAGTAGGGCTGGTACATTGAACACTTTTTTTTCCATTCTTAAGATACTTTGCTAAGAAAAATATGTTCCAGCTCCATCCATGTAAACATGAAAGAGATAAAGTCTCCATCTTTTTTTAAGGCTGCATGGTATTCCATGGTGTATATATACCACAGTTTATTAATCCATTTGTGGGTCTATGGGCACTTGTGCTTTTTCCATAGCAATTATGAATTGGGCTGCAGTAAACATTCTGGAATAAATATCTTTGTTATAATGTGCTTTTTGGTCTTCAGGATATATACCTAGTAGAGGAATTGTAGGATCAAATGGCAGGTCTATTTCTAGATCCCTAAGTGTTCTCAAAACATCTTTCCAAAAGGAATGTATTAGTTTGCATTCACACCAGCAGTGTAGAAGTGTTCCCTTTTCTCCACATCCACGCCAGCATCTCTGGTTTGGGGATTTTGTGATGTGGGCTAATCTAACTGGAGTTAGATCATATCTCAAAGTAGTTTTGATTTGCATTTCTCTGATGATTAAGGATGATGAGCATTTTTTCATGTCGATAGGCCGTGCATCTGTCTTCTTCAGAGAATTTTCTCTTCAAGTCGCTTGCCTGCTCTGAGATGGGATCACTTGTTCTTTTCTTGCTAATGTTTGAGTTCTCTGTGGATTCTGGTTTTTAAACCTTTGTCGGAGACATAACCTGCAAATATCTTCTCCTATTCTTTTTTTTTTTAATTATTTTTCATTAAATCATAACTTTGTACATTGATGCACTTATGGGATTCAGGGTACTGCTTCAATATACAATGTGAAATGCTTACATTGAACTAAGTAACAGGTCCATCACAATTATACTCATTTCTAAATAGTTTTGAAATGTACCATTGCATCATGTACATTATCTTCTCCCATTCTGAGGGCTGTCTGCTTGCTTTACTTACTCTGTTCTTGGCTGTGCAGAAGCTTTTTAGTTTGATCAGGTCCCAGTAATGTATTTTTGGTGTTGCTTCAATTGCCCCAGGGATCCTCCTCATAAAATATTCTCCCAGGCCGATTTCTTTAAGTGTTATCCCTGCACTTTCTTCTAGTACTTTTATAGTTTCATGTCTTAAGT
>NW_003852445.1:8164814-8165958 GCF_000181295.1 Otolemur garnettii
CTCCATATTGCCATTTAGTATGCTTTGTATTACAGGATATAAAAACTAACCCCCATCTATGGAATGTTAAGCTCACACCCAAGACAGTCAAAGCCTCCCATTAATTCAACATCCCACACTATTTTCTGGTTGTACCAAAAAATAAACAACCAGCAAATGATTTCACCTCTTAAAGCATTTACACTTAAAAAATGGGATGAGGTGGGATTCCCTCCTTCTTAAAAATGTTTCTAGAGCTACTAAAAAACTTGCATTTACAAAATAGTTGATAAAATTATTCCTCTGGATTGTACAAGAAGGGAGACAGGGACCACTGATAAGACATGGTATATGACATTAATCAGACTTGGCTTCTTTCTCTCCTGCTTCGTCAGCGGCTGGATTCTCCTCGGTTTTAGTTTCTCCGTTTTCTGCTGGTAAATCTTCTTTAGTTTCTTGGTTGGCCACTTCAGCCTGCTTTCCCTTTGCTCCTCTTTTCCCTTTCGTTTGCACTTTTTTGTCTGAAGATTTAACCCTTGCTGCTGCCTTTTTTGGCTTCGTTTCCACTTTCGCAGGAGCAGGTTTAGCTGACAACCGCGCCGACCTCCTCTTGGGCTCTTCCTTCCCCGCACCTTCGGCAGACCTGACCTTCCTCTTCTGCATCTTGGTGGCGGGCTAGGCGCGTGCTGGGTGCCTGCGGGCCGCGGCACGCCGAGAGCCTTCCCGAACCTGCGCTGCCTGGCGGCTGCCGCTCCTCCCGCCACCGGAGCTGCTGAGACCAGCCCAGCTTTTTCTTTTCTTAGAGTTTCATAGTTCTCTTTATAGAGATCTTTCATGTCCTTTTTTAGGTAAACCCAAATTTTTTATCTTCTTTGGCACTACTATGAACAGAATAGAGTCCTTGACTGATTTTTTTCAGCTTGATTATTGTTGGTATATATAAAGGCTACAGATTTATGAGTGTTGATTTTCTAACCTGAGATGCTGTTGTATTCCTTGATCACTTCTAAGAGTTTTGTAGTAGAATCCCTGATGTTTTCCAGATATATAATCATATCATTTGTGAAGAGTGAAAGTTTGATCTCTTCTGACCCTATATGGATATCCTTGATCACCTTTTCTCGCCTAATTGCGATGGCTAAGACTTCCATTACAATGTTAAAAG